>NC_049201.1:16232020-16555020 GCF_013347855.1 Anguilla anguilla | reverse complement strand
AAAGGCCTCATGTGCTGTCTGAGGTAATATAATTTTTAAAAATAACTCAATGGACAATGACAATATTTCTGGCAACAGAAAATAATAATAGGTATGTTCATGTTTAAACCAACATTACCTGCTGTTACTGTTCTATATTTGCACAAAGTTTAATAATTTGATACAGTTTTGTCATTGGGCTAGGCGGATATCATTACAGTGGTACAGTACATTCTATACACAAATGCCCTTCGGACTTTTCATAAGCATATTTACCCATGGATATAGCTTTTCAATTTCTTTAAGGTATGTGGCTCATAGTAAGTGCAGTTAAAAACAAAACCTTTAATGTTTCAGAAAAAAACAAGGTCCCTGTCTTGTTTTGCTTAGTCAGTGTAACCTAGTCACTGTTTCTGTTCTTTGGCATGTCATCCCACCTCCACCCCAACCCCCATGGCACAATGTCCCTGTCAGATGAAAGGAGCTGTCTTTCCAGCTCTGCATTATGTTTATAGGAAAAGCAGAGAATGATAAGCTTATGCCACACTAAGTATACCAGACGTGATCAAATTATCCGTGGACAGGACACATAGTTCCTTGCTGTTTTTCTCCCCTGCCAAAAAATGAATTTCCTTGAGCATGACCATGGGCTCCTCTCCTCTCTCCTTAGGAGATTTGGTGAAGAAAGGACTGTTGGTGTATTTAGTCGCTGATATTTCCTGTTACAAGGGTCGTTGCTGCTTATCATGGGGCAGAGCAGAGACTTCCTGCATGACAGAGAAAGGGGCAAAGGAAGAAGTGATGTCACGCATTAATAATTTATACAGCTTAGTTCAGGTCACTTGAAAAAAGGCATTTAAAAAAGGAGCTATGTATATACTGTGAAGCATATCACTAATCTGCTAACGGCACCTGGAGAAACGCATATTATATAATATCTTAATTTGTATTATGCACCCTGGTGCTATTCTATAGAAAATCTGATTATATAAAAACAGTGTCGGGAAATCATGCCGTGTTTGCTTCAAAGATCTCACCAAGATGTTTTCTGACCATATGATCAGAATGTAAGTGAGTCACGAGATGACTGTGGGGAAATATTATTCATGCAGTTATGAGTAATAGGACTTTATACTTTATGTACTGTGTGAGCTGTGAGTGACCTGGATAGCATCATCAGTATCACTACTGCTAAATAGTTCATTCAGCTTGACAATATCTAAAGACAACCCTGACTATGTCTTGTCAGATGCAGAAATAGCACACCGCAAGTTGTTCAGTTCAGCTGAGAACTGGCTTGTCTGCTTGCTGAATAAAAATGAATGGTTCATATTAAGTGTCCCAAACATGTTTTCAACTGCTCCCTTGTCTGGCTAATCACCTAGGTGGCTAGCCACCTGGGTGGCTTAAATTTATTGACTCTATTTATCTCCCTGGAAGTCTGGGGAGTGCATTCTCTTTCATTAACATACATTTGAGGTCATGGTGGGCAACCATTTTTTGATCCTTTCTCCTGCTAATGCAACAAAAAGCCCTAGGCCTTGACTGGAGCCTTGCAGTGTGCTCAAGAGTAAAAGGGCACAGAGAATGAATATGTCTTAATTGGCAAGATAGCCTTCATTGGTTACAAAAACCCATCCCCCTTTGCCCCCTGAGCAAAAGTCATCAGACAACTGAAAGATAAGACAGACAGTGGGGTCAGCTTGAGACTACATTGCTAATGTAAAAAAAGTAAAAGCCTTTTCTTACTTCGTTTTTTTGTTGTTGTTGTTTTGATTAGCCTTTAAATTGCTCATGAAAAATATAAAAAAATTTACCCTGGAAACCAACTCTTTGCTTGAATGATAATTGACAAAAGAAAAAGAAAAAAATCACTGTCATAGATGACAGAAATATGGTTTTTGACTTGAGGTTCTGATGAAAGTGTCAGTTGGTATGCTTCACCTGGGGGGGAATCCAGGTCATCAATCTAACTAAAATCCAGGCGACAGTAAAATCAGAGGCCCCAGCAGACATGCTGCAGCACCTCGTCTTTCTCCATCTCCACGCTGTCCTTCCGTACTGCACAAGTCGGAGTGAGCGAGTGTTTCTTTCTTGCCTTAACGTGAAGCCCTCTCGCCCCAAACAGGTTTCCGTTCAGTCGTACCTGAGGATGTTCCGCAAGAAGAAGAAGAGGAGGCCTGAGATCTCGGCACCAAGGAACTTCGAACACCGGGTTCACACCTCCTTCGACGTCAAGCGGGGTTGCTTCGTGGGCCTTCCTCCGCAATGGCAGAGCCTCATCGAGACCCTGCGGAGGCCCAGGCCCGTGGTGGACCCCTCCAGGATTACAGATGTGGAGCTCAAGCCAAAGAAGGTAGGCCACAGTTTGGGCGCACCTACTTTGCAATGGGATGTGATAGCTCGTAGTATTTAGACACTGTAAACTCATGCAAATGCAAACGCAAATGCATGAAAAAAACCTCTCTGCACTGCCAGAAGGCAAAAGTTGAAGCATTTCATGTGCTTTTCTTGTGCTGACATAGCCATAGCCATTTGTCTTTTTCTCTGTTGCATTACTTTAGAGGAGATTTGTATTGTGTTGCGATGTTTGTTCTAAACTCAGTAAATACACACAAACAAACTCTTAGCATAATACACATGAATACTAATTCCATACATACAATATAAACTATAGGCAGTTCTCATTGTTCATCAATTTTGTCACCCCTTTGAGCACCTTGCTCCAATACCTTTCCCCGTGACACATCAAGAAAGTTCCGTATTCAGTACATTGAGCTCAGACACAACATACATGTAGAGAGCCTTTGAAGAAACAGGGCCACTATGTTTAATAAATTCCTCTGGAGCAGTGGCATTCTCCTTTCTTTCAGGAGATTGAACACCCAGGTAGCGGTGCTGCAAACAACACACTTTTCCCCTGCTTCCACGTTGCTTTTCTATCTATCCCGATGCTGGAATAACGACCCTCCTGTGTACATTCACTGTACGCCGTGAATCCCAGGAGGCATGCAAGATTTATTACTCCATGCAGGCAATTAATAATAATCCATGGTGCCTTCTTCTAGTTGTCAGAATCGGGGAGAAAAATTGCAGGTACAGCAGTGGATCAGCAGTGTAAATGCCAGTGGGCAATAAAGACTGCAAATCTCAGGACTTCCTCATATATTACAGAAATATACATTCCATCTTTTTGTTAACCATTTTAATTACTGTGGTAGACAGTTATGAGATCCACATACTGGGTTGATATTCTCAGCTTCCCCAGAGGTGGAGAATCCAGGTTCAGAAAGTAAAAGTCCTCCCCAGTATTTTGTTCTAATTACCTGGATTTTCTAAATGGCAGAATTCTTCAGCCAGGAGGTAGACGTAATTAGTGAAATCAGCTGGCTGAGTTCATGGGTGAAAGAAACACATGGCAGGACTTTTACTTTCTGACCCCTGGACTTTCCACCTCTGCAGCTTCTCAACCACAGTCAATATCAGGGTTTAAATATGATCTTCCGGGTTTATCTGGCTGTGAAAACAGTGTAAATGTTCTGTGTAAAACAATGGCACGTGAAAGTTGATAAGGCAAACTTTATCAGCTACAATGACAAAGGAAGTACGAACCTGAAAGGGCAGGTTTCTTTATTTCAGGGAAATCTTCATTCAGAATAATTATAACAGATTCTGCAAGGGCACTGTAAAGCAATCATTTAGGTCATTGATTGACTAACAAATCTGCTCACCTTGTTCTCAATGCCTTAAATGACTGCTGGGTTGAAAGGAAACAACAAATACCAGCAGACACTGCCCCCCTCCAGAAATTGAGTTTGACTACTCTGATTCTGAATCACATTAAGGATTGTGATAACGTGAGGTCTTATGTCACCTTATCACATATTAAAGAAGTAAAGTGCACATTAGAACAGAATACTTTTATTTCCTTAAAGGGGCAATTTGAATACAAGGAAATATGTTTTGAATTGTTACATGAAGTTGCTTTATCAATACCAAAACAGCCGTAACATCCAAGTCCAAGCCAAAAGTTACAAATGGTAGCCTTCATAAGAGGAAGTTTCTTTTCAGCATAATTTTTTTTCAATAAATAAATTTGCTCTTAATACAGAAAAATACATTTGAATCAAACAGTTCGCCTAAATGTATTTAAGGAAAAGCAATAACAGCTATAGGTTAGCATTTGTCCATTCACTCAGAAATGCTGACTGTAAAATTCACATTCAGTTCATATAAACCAAGCCCATTTAGAATCTATTTGCTTTGTTTGTGAAAGAGATTGTGTCATTTACCCAATGTGTATTAAGCAATATAAGAATGACTAAGTTGGTTATAGCTGTTTACACAAGATGTGAAAGTGTATGTAGGTCATGTATGTTATGTAGGAACAAACTTTGTTGTCAGAACAAATAAGTAAGTACGGAAAAAATAAGCAATGCATAAATGAAGCCAGCATGCTAAACAACAGTTACCTGATTCATATTTTAAAATAGACTTAATTAACTTTCTTCAAAGCATCCGAAGAAAGGAGAAAATTGATTAAATTGACACTTGCCTGAGGATAAATTAATCAAATATTGCCTCTCAAGAAAACAAACATTGACAGAAAGTGAATAGTCAATGTTACACGTTAGGCTGAAGAGCCACTGGGAATTGTTTTGTTTTTTGACACCTCAAAAACTTTTACAGTAATGCAGAACTAGCAAAACTATACTGCAAATAGAGTAATAACAAGCTCAGTGTGAACAGTGATCCTGTAACTCAGAAATAATTTATGTACAGTTACAGTTATATAGTTCTTTGCATGACGCATGTTCACTCTTAGAGCCTGCTCGCCACAGTCTAATAGAGTCTATTCCCTTCTGGGCTGTAAATGGAATCCTTTCTGAGACCGCAGGATTTTTACTGGAAGGTTCTGAAAATGACGCGCTGTAGGTGAACTACTAAGATATATATCTTATAAAAAAAGCGAAGAGACAGTTTGTTGTTTCATCTGAGGTTAAAGTACTTACTGTTCTGCATATACATATATGTATATGGTAATACCAAAGAAAGTCTGAACCTCATAATGGCTTCCTTGACTTACAGTGGTACAGCTGTGGTTCTCTGTTGACAAGTGCCACAGACTCCCAAGGCAATGAAAAGCCTAGAATCTAGGCTAGTTACTTAAAGCTCTCTTATAATTGCACTAAGAACACAAGAGAACACGCCCGACTGATCAGAAACACCTGCAAAGTTATTTGTCACATACATTATGGTGCCCTGAAATGGGGAGACTGTGTATAAAAAGTGCTGTAATTTCTATATGTTTGACTAAAAATCTAAAACTGTGGAGCACAGAGCCAAATCAAGACCCCCTTGATGTTTATGGCATAATACTAACTGGAACTGCTGTACACAGAACCGCTGTATAAATAGACAAAAGATGACTTTTAAAAAAACTTGGCATTGGAGGGTTCTTCACCTCTGTGTCGGTTATTATTTCCTGATGATCACCTCATCATGCGTTATTGCTTACTTCATATATATAGATGTGATATTGTACTCAATCCTCAATCCCTGTAAAGCAGTTTGAGATAATAAGGTTAAATAATAATAATAATATTATTATTATTAGTAGTAGTAGTAGTAGTAGCAGAAGTACTCATAATCATGCATGAAAGAAATGCACTTTTGTGACATTTGAAAAACAATTAAAAAATCTCCAAGACTGTAGTGATATTTAAACGACTTTCCTTCCTATTTTGTTTTGATTTAGTAACTTTTCTGAACTTGCTGAATGAACAGTACTGATGTCTCTGCGCAGTTTCTGCTCCCAACATCTGATCCAGGATTAGCCTTCAGTACTGCCAAAATATTCATTTGAAAAACAAAATGAAAATAACCAAATGTTAATGATTGGCAGTACAATCCATCTATACGGTCATGGTAGTGCTGCATTTCAACAGCTACTACATTAGAAAGGTGGTTGTGCAGAGATAACCTATTTATTTCTGGCTCCTCTGGAATAAAGAACAGACTGTCATGTATTGAAGACATATACTGTCATGCTCGTACCCAAGGAAACTTCAGTAAGTGTTTTAGTATGTGTTTGTCATATATTTGTCAAGGAATGTGATCAATGTAACATCTTACTTTAATTAAGTCAGTGTAGGGACAGTATGATTTATCAGGACAATTTGCAATTTTGATTGATGTTCACAACAGGAGCGCCAACAGATGTACTCTGTGAACAAATAAAGGGTATGTGTCTGGAATGTTACATAAAAAACAATGAAGTTGGCCGAATGTAATCTTTTTTGTACAATACAGTTATCCATATACATTGAATATACACTCAAGATGTTTAAAATTTCCTTTGATGAAATAAAACTGCAGATTTGAACAAAAAAAAAAACTCCTCTTAGCAAGCAAGTGCGTGTACATAGCTCTCATCTCAGAAGGGCAGCCATTTATGTGCAGATTAATCATAGCCTGCCAGCGTTTTATTTTTAGGCCATGCTGCACAGAAAACCAAAAAAATGATCCAATACCAGGACATTAATATTCACTGAAATCAATGATTTAGAGTGCGCACCCAAATACTGTGTTAATACTGCGGAGGGTTAGCGTGATTTAGAGACACCGAGATACTTCCTTTCCAGACGATCGTACGCGGGAGCTTCATCGGACACGGGGACTACATCTCGGCGGTGATCTCGGACCTGAGCCGCCTCTCGGTGACGAGCTCCAACTCCCTGCGGAAGAGCAGCCCCTCAGCGCGGAAGCGAGCGCAGTCGCTGGGGCGCCTGGGGGAGGAGAAGGAGGGCGAATCGTACCAGTACGAGGACCTGGCCAAGGAGGACGGCCAGGGGGGCGAGCAGTCCTGGCGGGACAGGACGCGCAACGTTAGGAGCGAGTGCGGCAGCCCCCGCTCGAGCGCGAAGAAGGGCGGCGCCCTGCAGCCTAACGGGGCCCTGCCCCGGGCCAAGTCCTCCTACGAGGTGAGCGTCAGCTCCCTGGATACAACCGCGCCCCAGCCTGGCAACGGGGCCGCGCCCAGCCCGCGGCCCTACGCGCACGGCGAGGCGGGCAGCCCCACGGACAGGCTCGTAGCGAGGAGAGACCGGGGCCCCAGGACTGTCCCGCCCAATCAGAGGCCGGTCTCCTGTTTCTACACCCCGGGAGCGCAGCCCCACGGCGACATGGGAAGCCTGACCCCAGAGCTTCGCGTGCACGACCGGCTCCTGATCCAGAACAGCCCTGGCAGGCCCTACTCCTCCTACGACCTGAAGGTGACAATCCCTCCATTGATTTATCGCCCGTGTGTCTTTCATTTTGGCAGTGGGACACTGACTCACTGATTTAGTTAAGGAGCTCAATATAACATTTGCCAGAATGGCATGAGCGTTAACCACTGCTGTCAAGAGTGGGACACTGCTTCTGCGCACGCTAGCAAAATTCCAGCTCTGTTAATGAGTTACAGAAAGTGTGAGATATAAAATGAGATTTAAACGCTGTCAGCTGCGTAAGATTAAAGGTGAAAGGAAAGCAAATGACTACGGACATGCCAAACAAAGAGATAATAATCTGCACTGGGATCAGCTATAGATAATGTCAAATGAGGAAGATGTGGGGGAAATGTAAACGTACAGTAAATGTTCTTCCCAATCTAATATTGAGCGCTTATAATTAAGTGGTCCCTACTGTCAATGGCAGCACTTTAAATGCTGATAGTTTTGCAGTGCAATAAAATATGATTAGTGAATTATCATTTGTACTATGCTAGGAAATATTAAGCTGCAATGTTTCGGCAGTTCTTCAAGGGTGCATCAAAAAGAAGTAAACGCAGGCACTTATTATTCGATAATTAGATTGGCCACACGATGCAGGTGAATTCAATGGTAGCATGTCGACTTGTCTGGCTCATGAGGCCATCACATTGGAACTGTACAGAATGCTTTCTTCCCTATTTCATGGCGCAGGCTGACTCTGTTCTAAGGCACCAGCCTGGCTTCCTGCCCAACGGCACCAGTAGTCCACTTGTGAGTGGCGGCAAGACTCACAGAACAGTGCGGCCCTCCTCCAGCTACACCATCGGACTGTCTCCCAACACCAGCAAGCGGCAGAACGGCCCTGACCCATTTCTGAGCTCTAAACCCGGCCCTCCTGTGCAGGACAGCCCATCCCAGCCTCGGCCCTCCCCCACGGGCTCCCTCGCCACCAGCCCCCCCGGCACCTGCTCCCCGTCCTTCAGGCCCCCGCAGCACCCCTCCCCCAGGCCCCCCCCGGACCCCCTTAAGGTGACCCACGATCAGTTCAAAGCCGCTCTGCAGATGGTGGTGGACAAGGGGGACCCGCGCATGTACCTGGAGAACTTTGTGAAAATCGGGGAGGGCTCGACGGGCGTGGTGTGCATCGCGCGGGAGAAGCACAGCGGCCGGCAGGTAGCGGTGAAGATGATGGATCTCCGGAAGCAACAGCGTCGAGAGCTCCTTTTTAATGAGGTGTGATGTCCCCCTTCACCATTATCGCTCCCCAGTGAGCCGTAGAAAGAACGTATAGCCGGCCTAACGTTATCCGTTCTGTTCCGCGTTCTTACAGGTCGTCATAATGAGGGACTACCAGCACAAGAATGTGGTGGAAATGTATAAGAGCGCTCTCGTGGAGGAAGAACTCTGGGTAATAATGGAGTACCTGCAGGGAGGAGCTCTAACCAACATCGTGTCTGAAACCAGGTATGATGTAATTGGGAAACAAG
Source organism: Anguilla anguilla (assembly GCF_013347855.1). Lineage (NCBI taxonomy): Eukaryota > Metazoa > Chordata > Actinopteri > Anguilliformes > Anguillidae > Anguilla > Anguilla anguilla. The sequence continues at coordinate 16,546,301 of NC_049201.1, read as the reverse complement.
ACCAAGTAAAAACTTAGTATATGGCTGGACCTAACACACATGATCCAGCCGACCAATGGTGTAACTTCATAACTCGGCCGACCAATGGTGTAACTTCATCACTCAGTCACTCACTGAGTGACCCAGTCAGTCACAGACATTCGCGTTTGTAGGACTGGCCCCGCAGTTGCGGTTCAGCCAAAAAAAAGGTAAAATGGCAAAAATATCAATGAAAGAAAAAAAAAATAGTCATTAGTCATTCGCAGATTTGAGGAGGAATGTGGTCCTTTGCCTCACATTACCATGCGAGGCAAATGCAATGGAGAGATTACTTCCCTACAGGGTAAAACATGAGGAGGCAGGTCTGTTTAACAAGCTCTGCAATGATTTACTATATTATGTCCAAGTGAGAAATGTAAACCTATACTTAACTACAGGTGTCTTAGGTATGCAGTATGGTTATCACTGTGTCTTTTTTCATCATTAAAGAGAGGAGAAAAACAAGACAAAGTAGAAGTGCCCTGACCAGTTTCAGTACTTCCTTTAGACCACTAGAGGGTAGTGTAACGTTGACTGAACCACCTCAACTGGCATACTATCGAAAAGATGTAAGTGCAAGGCTGCAGCAAAAGTATTATATTTCTTTCTCTTAATCCTTTCTATCCCACTGGAGCATAAGAAATCTTATTCTCCCTATGGAAAGGGCTGTAATTTAATTATCTAATTGGATTTGAGTATGTTTAAATTTTATCTACAAAGTCGATAATTAAGTTAAGCAGCAGAAATTAATTTCAATGTGCTGCCATATGGTTCAGCACCATACATGAGAAACGGTTTTTGTATCAAATAAAATACAAATTGAAGTCCACTCCTCAATATTTTCATCTTAATCTTAATTTCCAAAATGAAAACTAGATTTCCTATGAGTCAATAAGGCAAGTGTTGAAGTGTCAGGTATCAAGAGACCAGGGAACTGAATTCATTTATCTCATAAATATAGAAGACAGGTTGTTCAGAATAGTTCAGATCCAGTTACCAGCCATCATATACAATATTTGTTATTTGCTTCTAAGAGGTTTTTGGCGACCCCGCTGCACAGAAAAAGGAAGGTAGGTTTCAAGGCAGCAAGATTCCAAAACTTTCTTTTTCCAGTTTTTATAACCTCACATTGGCAATGTTTTGAGGTGTTCATGTGGGATTTATGTTCAGGTGGATGTTTTGGGCCACCAGTTCATCTCCCCTTGTTTTCTCACATGGTACTTCAGTCCACCAACAGCTAGGGGTCACAATAGCCTCTTTGTCAAGCCCTTTTTTAAACAATGATCCCATTTGGACCACCTCAAGAATCTAAGTTGATAAAGTAATTACCACTAAATAAGCACAGATGATGATTGACGGCGATGTTTACAAACGACAATCCCGTGGTAAATTCTGTTGGATTACTTACTACCATGGACTTACCGCAGTATTTTTTAAATGTTGTGCAGGGGCATGATAGATTTTGGCAGAAGCAGTGGGAAATTCCCACATAAAAAATAAGAGCAGTTATGTAACATTTAACTTGCCCAAAAAAATTTTAATTAAAAAAATTCATGATTCAATTAAGTGATTTACTAATCATGATCTTTAAACAAGACTTCAAGTAGAATCAGGTGTCTTAGTGCTGGGCTAAATCAAAAACCTGCACCCAACCAGCCCTTTTCAGATAAGATTGGGCACCCCTGCTTTATGTGGTTGCATTTTTCTTTTTACTGCAGTGATACTCAATCCTTGTCCTGGAGAGCCAGAGATCTGTTGGTTTTTATTGTTCCTTAAGATCAACGGCCAGTTCAGACACAAGAAACTGACCTAAGTTAACTGTGTAATCAACTGCTTCAACTGATCAATTGTTGTGCTACTCAAGTGCTGAGTAGCAGCAAAAACCAGCAGACCCTGCGGGTCTCCAGGACCAGGAGTGAGAACCACTGGCTCAAAAAAATGCTTTTTGAAGCATTTAGAAACTTCCATCCATGTTAACGTTCCTCTGAGACTCTCCCCATTATTAGATAAACTAATTGTTTTTTTAAAATAAATGTTTCAACTGGAAACTGAATTGTGAACACTGCAGCTTTGATATGATAATACAGTGGTCTCCATCCCTGGTCCTGGAGAGCCACAGGGTCTGCTGGCGTTTGTTTTCACCTTAAAATCAGCACCCAATTGAGACCCAAGACACCAGGTGAGTTGAGATACCTGTGTAATCAACTGCTCTAATTGATTCATGAAGTGCAGAGTCACTATGAAAACCAGCAGACCCTGTAGCTCTCCAGGACCAGGGTTGGAGACCACTGCGATAATAACAGGTGGACACTGCGGGGGCTACAGGGAAGGAGACTAATCTCGTGGGCCTGTCTTCCTCAGGTTGAACGAAGAGCAGATAGCCACAGTGTGTGAGGCTGTGCTGCAGGCCCTGGCTTACCTCCACTCCCAGGGCGTCATCCACAGGGACATCAAAAGCGACTCCATCTTGCTTACCCTGGATGGAAGGGTACGCCCCCTGCAGCATCTCCCAACATGCACCTGTGTTCCCCACAGACAACAAATGATTCTCTAGTACTTTAAGGGATCTTAACCAGTGCACACACGCATACACGCACACACACACACATAAACCTCTGAGCAAAACAGCAAATATAAGTCTTTTCACTGATATGATGTTCATAGCCTTATTAATGAATGTAAAATCAAATATAAGTCATAGGTTTCAACCTTTAAATAACCATGAAAATATTTTTGGCTTGTTCCTAAAACCTTCTGTAGACATTTGTCATTACAGCTGCCATTCAGATAACGCAGAAACCATATGCGTGATGAGTTATTTGGGTGAAAGAAATAAAATGTCATTTACAGCAGGACTTGTAAGAGGGGAATGGTTGTAGATTTCATTATTAATCTCCTATCCTGTCCCATTCAGATCAAGCTGTCAGACTTTGGCTTCTGTGCTCAGATCAGTAAAGACATCCCCAAGAGGAAGTCATTAGTGGGAACACCATATTGGATGGCTCCTGAAGTGATCTCCAAAACACCCTACAGCACCGAGGTAAGAATCAAGAGGCTGAAGTGCCGCTTACAAGCCCTTTCCTTGTTTTGTATTTGTAACAGGACCGCAAGGTAACACATTTCCACACAAAACCAATCATTATGGTTGATACCTGACTTATTGACTCATTTTCTCCCCTGTCCGAGCTGTCAGGGTTGTTTTACAACCACATAAACTGTCCTTAGCTGCCAGCATCCTGCATCTCAGCCCCCTCCGGGTGAATGTATACTTTTTACAAGCTGTTTTGAGAGGAAAGGATCAGATAGCGAAAGCACCACCATGCTATCTGCTCTCTAATTCTCTTTCCAGATGGTTCTGTGGTGAGGAATGTGCCCGCACGATACTAGAAATCTGGCTGAAAATATGTGGGCTTTTTTCTGATATGCATCAAGTACTTACATGCACAATTGAACTTTTTCAACTGCGTCTCATAAGCTGAGACCCTGACTCGTCCTGCTGTTGATGAAGAAACCGGTTTCAGCTAGCTAGCGCTTTTCATTAGAGCGAATGCAGAAATACAAAGTAGAGCCAATAAAAGCATGATGAATCCGTGCACGATGATTTCTTTGTTTAGTGCAGTGAAAATAAGACTTGTATAGCTGAAATAAAACTAAAACAAAATGAGACATGTTTTTTCAATGGAATATTGAAAAAATGCAATGATGCAGACCTTACCTTTTGCTCACTTTCCTAAAACAATGACATTATTACCATGCGCAAACCAAATACTGATATAATATTATTTAATTATTTGTCCAATAAGCAATGATTTGAGCTGTTTTTGTGTTGGTTGTTGTTGTTGTAGAATTGATGCATTCGAATGTGGATGTAAAGCTGTGCCCTGTGCTTGTGTGGACAGGTGGACGTGTGGTCTCTGGGCATCATGGTGGTGGAGATGGTGGACGGAGAGCCACCGTATTTCAGCGAGGCCCCAGTGGCAGCCATGAAGAGACTGAGAGATGAGCCTGCACCCACAGCTCGGAACACACACAAGGTGACACACACACACACACACATACACACACACGCACACACACACACAAACGCAATCCTACGCACACACAATTAGAAGTGGGAAAGCCATACACAATGTCGCACAAGCAGGCACAAGTGTCTGTTCCCCCTCTTTCTAGTTTCGAAGGAAAACAGACACCCACATACTACTGAAAAGCTTCCTAGTTAGTTCCAGTATTTACAACAGAACAACATTTTGACCTTCGTGGGCATTGCTGGGCTATTATTTCATGTATCCACTGAGAGCATTTAAACACCATACTTGTTTTTTTATTATTATGCTTGCATTGGTTTAGTTTTTTGTGCTTGACCCTGCACTTATTGTTGGACATGCAAACAGTGTGATTTCCTTATTTGCTGTGCCTTGATATTTTTCTGCTGGGTCACACAGTAAATAATGAATATTTTTACTGTTTGTTCCTTACCTCCATAGATCTCTCCCATGCTGAAGGACTTCCTGGACCGCATGTTGACGCGAGACCCAATAGAGCGAGCCAGTGCCACTGACCTGCTTGAGCACCCCTTCCTTCTGCAGAGCGGGTCCCCACAGTGTTTGGTGCCCCTGGTGGAGCAGTACCGCAAGCGCATGTCCCGGTGCTGATGCTGGAGGCTGTCCCTCTTTCAGTCTGCCTCTGGCAGGGCCCTGAAATTGAACCCAGTGTGGGTCACCACAAGCGTCCCAGGGCTGACCTAGGCAGCACCATGTCCACTCTGTCCCATGATGCTTGAAGGGAGAGCTGTTTCTGAGACGTGACAGGACTGGAGGAAACTTAAGCACTTTATCAACATGTGCACACTTGTGGGCACAATGCAACTACTGCATGTTAACATAACAACAGTAGTTCCTTACATTAAATCCAAAAAGTGTTGAAATCATGTGCCATGTATATCTTGTCTCCACGTACTGGATCCTTCATTGCTCAATATGGACTAACCCTAGTACGGATACTAGTACAGATAAAAGCTAAAGATCTCAGAATCCATGTTACACAAAAGCGTGTTGGGTGCGTGTAGGGCCCACACAGAACTTGGATAGCAGGCGTCTGAGAATGAGCTGGAATTCAGAAGTATTCCCGTGCATGATCGGTGGTGATGTGTGATACTTTCATATTCATAATCTGACTGAATACTGGCCAGACTTGTGTCAACTCTCTGCAGTGGCACTTTAAACGCGGGCACTATCATGCCCAAAATGGAGGCACATCTGAGCCCATGCTGAATGCTTGTAAAGTTATAGAACCCTAATCAGTACGGTTAATACATCTATGAAATCATCCACATAATGGCAATTGGTTTACATTTAAAAGATGAGGGATGTAATGTTTTTAATGATTCAATGGAAATTAAAGGGTGAACATTTATTTTCATATTTATTATATGTTAAGATTTATAATTAAATGAATCCACCTGCTTTTCTGAAAGGTGTTTATGAAATGTGTGATGTGAAATTGTGAAAGAGTGAGCCTCAGCCTAAAGGATTTACTATGTACAGTCCACTTCTGCCATAACTGAGAAACAATTGATGCACATATTGAAAAATTACAAGTTGGAACTTGCAGTTACCTACTGTATATTGAAAATAAATGTCACAGACCTTTTCAGTTTGTTTCTGTATTTAGGTAATTTGTTACTGCTAATTCCTATCGTCCCACGCAATGTACTGTGGCACCTATTTTAGTCCCCTTTAAGAATGTGTGTTCCTACTGAAAATATGTATGACTGCATTTTTTATTTGCAATTGTTTGCATAGATAAAGCACACAGGCTTAGCGTGTGATGCTAAAGGACCTCCACCAGCTGAGTATAAAAATGTACATTTTGTCTTTGTATTCTTACAGGGTGACAATATTATTGTGTTTGTACCTGTAGGTCTTTCATGGAAGAGAATTCATATTTTAATTTTGTAGAACCAATAAATAATAGCCTACACATTGGGCCTTCTGCAACAACCACAAAGTGTTTCTGTTTTTTTTTTTTTTTCCATAATTGTGATACAGAGGTTTTTCCAGAATGTTCCCATTTAATATTCTACGAATATTTTATTATTTGCGCTTGGCATTTCTACACGGACTGTAGACACTCGAAGACTTTAATAAGCACTAATAATTTTGCTGTGAAGAAATGTTTTTCTTGATGAGTGACAAACAAGAATGTGAGAACAATGTGAGTCAATAAAATGAGACCACAGTAAACCCAGAAGACCAGAAGTATGTTAAGATTTTTTAATGGATTCCCGACAGAAATTGTACAAAGAAAGTGCGGTATCAGTAGGCTAAAGCAAATGACATATATTCACATAAAGATAGCGTATTGTAAGAATGCGTTCGATACATCAGAAAAAGTGCACATAGCAAATTGAGACGTAGCCTATATCAAACCACAGTACAGCAGTTTATAAATACGTGAGGCATAACCTTTACGTTTTTGTCAGATTTATCGTAGCGTTTTATAAGTTCAAATAAGGTATAGAGGATATAGCTTTCTTTACGCACGAAACAAATATTATTTAAACGTTTCCATATATTAAATATGATCAGTTATTTAGAACACTGACAAAATCACATAATAAAATTTGTGATGTAAAAGCGGCTACATGTTTGATTCGTGAAATGTAAAACGTTTAATTGTTTTCCCCTTAACCAAGAGCGAGACGGCGTGCGCCATTGCTTTCAAATTCACAGGTCACTCCACTGATACTGTCAACACTCGGCTGACTGTTAACTTTCAGGTGTGCAGACGTAAAAGGGAAAGTCTCGGATCGAGATATCTTCCCTCTGCCGTGTTCAGAGGGAAAGTCCATTACCAGTCTCATAAATTCGGGAGCCGTAAATCGCCGCAGTAATCTCGTTCCCAGTCCGGTGAATCCTGGGGGACGCAGCTGGATCCTCTCTGGTGCGATTTCCTCTCTGTGGAAGAGAATTTTGTCCTGGCGCCCATACTGAGGTAGGCTAGAGCGCTTCTTAAATTCCCGCCTCAACGAAACGCCGGAACTCTCATTTACTATTGAGTGTGGACTCAGTCCGTCATCAGTTGCCTCCAGCACTTGTTTTTTGCCATTTGAAAAAGATCTCGGTGCAGGGACAGATTTGTCAGCACTAATTTCTTGGCATTGTGTCTTCCTCATCAGAGTTTGCTCATCCTGCAGTGACCCTCTCTTAATTCTTACAGTAGAATGAGTTGCATCAGACAAGTCATCCTGGTATGACTGTTTTCTACATGGCAGATGTTCTAGGTTGAAAGACTTTGCTTTACCCCACACTGGTCCTGTCTCCTGGGCCTCTTGTATAATTCCCCCGGCATTGTTCACATCTTCCTGGTGTGACAGTGGATGCTGGTCCAGTGTTGTAGCCCCCATCTTGTCCCTCAGCTTGCTGTTCTGTATTTGCCTGGCTTCAAAAATGGCATCCTGCTCATCCTTGCTGCAAAGCTTTTGTGAGTGATTGAACAAGGGCTTGGGCTGTCCCTTCCTGTCTGGGGACTGGTTGTGACCTTTCAGGCGCCTCCGCAGACCGCTGCTCTCCCCGACCCTCATCTGCCTCTGAAACACCGCTGGCAAGTGCTCCTCACACTTGCTGTGGAACTGCTGGGTGAACCTCTCCAGGACCTGCTTGGGGAGCCTGTTAGGCCGCCGCCGTTCGCCCCCGAGCTCCGTCCCAAGGTAGGCATCCCCAAGGTTATCTGAACCTGTCCGCTTTCCTGGGATGTTTAGGGCTTGGACACACTGGTTGTGTCCATATAAATCAGCGACCTGAATGGCAGAGTGCCCTGCCCGGTTGGTCTGGTCCAGCCGCAAGCCCAGCCTCTTAAATGCCCGGACAAGGAACTCGAGGACTTGGCTGTGGCCCGCATAAGCGGCATACATTAGGGCACTGTTTCCCCAGGCGTCAGAGACCTCAGGGTCGGCATTGAACTGCACCAGGAGTTTGATGGAGTCCAGGTGCCCCTGCTCACAGGCAAGGCTTAGAGCTGTGCGACCGTGCTCATCCTGGCAGTTGACATCCGCTCCTTTCTCCAGCAGCAGCCGTGTGAACTTCACCCGCGCCCCAGACTCTGGCAGGCACACGGCAAACATCAGAGGGGTGCGGCTGTTCTCAGTCTTGGAGTTGATGATTCGCCCATCCAAGGCATCCAGGACGAATCGCGCCAGGTGAATCTTGCCACTGTGCATGGCATCAAGGAATGTCTTGGTGCCTGAGCCTTGGCACAAGTCCTTTGGTCGGAGCATGAGTGCAGCGTTAGAAAGTGGAACCTCACTGTTTATCTGTGCTGAGCGAGAGACTTAAGCGAGGGATGCAGCGAGGGAGCGTATCAGGCTCTGAATGAGTCTCGGAGAAGAGGTGCCCGGCTTTTTATACCTACATTGGCTTTCCACTCCCTCCTCGGGTTGCCTAGGAAACAGCCATCCGAGGACCTGCTGCAGCATCCATTCAGAATTACCTCTCCACTTCTTTGCCAGTAGGGAATATGTGCTGTTTGTAACTGAATAATTACTCATGGAGAAAAACATAGTATGTGTTTTTCATGTCCGCAGATTTAAAAGAGTAAACACCTCCTGAAAAGAAAGCCACTTAAATTAATCTCTGTTTCTGAGGAAACCTTTCTGGTTCACTCCAGATAAGGTATTTGTATTTAGGGTTGTATTTATTTTTTATTTATTTGGTGAAATAGCTACTTTGATCCTTTCAGCTTTAAAGGTCAAGTGATCTACCGCATATTTACAAAGTAGACACACACCGCACACAAAACCCCCAACACGGCCTCATGGAAATGTATGTGCTTATATTTCTGAACTGAGAGACTGAAAAAAACTATAATTAAGTCATTAGTTGGATGCAGATTTCAAAGGAGCTTCAGAGCACATCCGTAGGTCTTCATTATCCAAACTCTTGAGAGAGCAGAAACCCTCAGGTGCTAAATGACAGTCAGGCAGGTTGTATCTCAGCACTGTTGCATCTTGTTATCTGGCCAGACGTTCTTGTTTTTTCTTTTCCCCGTTCAGGGGCACCTGGTGCTCCAACTGCTCCAACAGATCACTTTGATATCCCTAATTCAGTGACAAGGACTTGTTGAGTGATTACATTTCCTTTGCTTGAGGGAGACTATAAATATATTCTTTTTCAGTGTAAGCATATGCTGAATGCACTTCTGTTGAATTGCACTGGCTGTGGGAATGTAGGGGAGGGATCTAGACTCTATTCAGTTTTTCAGTGTGATTTTTCTCAGACTTCTGTGTTTAACAACCACTAGTGTACATGGTTTTGAGAGCCGATTTTGTCTCACAGCTAACTACTGGTCAGAGATTTCAGTTTCAGTTTCAGGTGATAAGCAATGAAATCTCAGTGTTTCATGTGCAGCAGGCCCTCTGTTTTGTAATGCAATTTGAGAGCTTCCTTTTTTCCCTCATGAATTAATACTTTTGCCCATGTGTACAGAATGTGGAAGTGCAAGCAGTATCTAAAACCCAAAGGACAGCCTTGCCGTGCCCTTGGTACCATAGTCCAATTTCAATTGTTAATTTAGAAACGCAGCATGACAGATCCAGGACCCAAATAAAGTCCCACGGTGCAGGTGAGAAAAACAGCACCTAGGGTCGCATCTTAATTACTGCTCACCATCCGGTTCCAGAAGGCTTGTCTTTAATACAAGTCTATCGGTCTCCTATGAGGAACATTAATTTATTGCCATTTAGATTTACCCCTGCACGACACCAACTGAAACAGTTCATGCAACACAAGGAATTAATCCACATAAGACTGCAACATCCTATGGCCCTTGCTGGCTAATAAGGTTGCGTCAATCTACAGGACCCTTTCATTAACTGCATATGAAGTAAGTACAGGGTTAAGAACTACACTGACATTCCTTCCACATGCAAAGACTTTTAAAAAGTCAATTCAGCTATTATCAGTAGTGTCTTCCTCAATACCATTTCTATTCCTACATTATTTTCCCCTGTATACAATTTATCAGTTCTGAGCATTTTTTGATAATGTCAGACTTTTCTGTCAAGGGGTTTTTTTTTCAAAAGGAAAGGGGCTATTATTACTTAAATGAAATTATCCACTTTATAGATGGTGCTCTTTGGTTTGGGAGATGGTTGATACACAATGTATTGTACAGGAAACGATCCTGACCGACTTTTGCTGTAGTCAATGTGTTATTATTTGCAGTCTCCAAGATCCTGTCTTTCATTTGAATGTGTTTGACTTGTAAAGTTAGATATTGTTAGCTGTGAACAGCCCAGATGGCAAGCGCAATGACGCAGTTTACAGCCTTAAACATGATGATGGAAAAAAGGCACCATTTCTCTTAAGAATCAGGGCATTTTGAATTTATTCTGATTTTATTTCTGAGTTTCACAAGGCTTGACATTCAACAAAAGCTCTGACTAATGATGTGATATAGTCTTTGTAACAGCCAGTTGAGTTATTCAGGTTTATCATCATCAGTCATGAATCAATTACTCACACTCACATGTTTTGGGAGGGCTTACCCCGCCAGAACATTTCTGTGTGCTGATGTGCCTCTGGTAACAATGCAAAAGTTCACGGGAAATACAGTACTAATTTCGGTGTCCAGTGAGTGCACTTTAAAGTGAGGGTTCTTTTTCCATGGAAAGATTGGGGAATGAATGCAGATTGCATAACGTAATGAGGTCTGTCACGGAGGAGCTCTCAACAATTGGCTTTTTGAAGCAGTTAATTAATCTTCTGTCCCAGGATAGCCTGTGTTTTTGCTCTATGCTCACGCCCTAATTACCCCAATGAATGCGGCTTGCAAAGCGAGGATGGTGTGTTTATGATGTAACCTCTTTTTCTCTGAATAGTTATAATATTATAATCAGGTCAACAAGACTCGCTAGATTACTCTCAGGTACCGAAGCTAATTATTTTTTCTGTGGTTTCTTAAATTAGGCCTGATTCATTTATCCAGCTCTACATATTCATCAAATCATTTGATATTTGAAAACAAATTGATGGCTTTGGGGCTGAGTGACACTGGCTTCACAGACAATTTCATTTCTAAAACGGGAACAAGAAGTAAGACAAATGCGAAAAGGCACCTTTGAGATAAGACGGTGCAATGGCTTGTTTTTTTGTTTTTTTTAATACCGCTGCCCTTATCTGGTATTCCAGCAGAGTTCTCACAGCCCTTGGCTGCTATTTCAGACTCCCTTTTCTCCAGAAATAGACTCCAGCCGGCTCTTTCTGAGTCCTTGCAGGCTGTCTGCCGGCTCTGGTTGAGTTATTGTGTTGGTTCAGCCGTATTTGGCCTTTTAAGATAATCTGTGCCTTAGACATTTATTCTGCAGCGGCCTAGGGCCTACTTTAGACACTATTTGGGATCTTTTTACGGTATTGTTCTTGTTTCTAACCTTATATAATTCTATGAGACTGTTTTAATAAGATCATTGTGATCATGTGATCAACAAAAACGTAAGTAGTGATTGATGAAAATACCTTATCTTTGCTTATCTTCACTCTGTGGCCACTTTATTAGGTACACTTGTTCGTTAAAGCTTATAGCTTGCTCCTGAGAAAAGCTAATCATGTGGCTGCAAATCAATTTAAAGTTTACAGACATGGAGAAGATGTTCAGTTGCTTTTTGAAAAAACATTAAATCATGCAAAATGTTCTGTTAAAGCCTCTTGAACCCCATAGCTGCTCCTGAGGCATGTATGTAGGGGACTAGAAATATTAGGGGCACCATGCATTGTGTGTGTATCTAGGATAGTCAGAGGTTCTGGGTCTGGATGTTAGGCAGTGCACGGGGGCCTTGGGATAAATTTTAATTATATTTTTTCTTAGGTATATACATTATATTGATGTTGAACATATATTTGTAAATTTACAGTCATTTATTCATTGTAGCTCATTACATGGCAAGGAATGACCTGTTTCCTTTAAGGATAAAAACAGTGATCCTGTGAAAACTCTGCTCCTGACTTTGCTTCAGTTCATTCACAGCTCAAGGCAGGACATTTTTTGATTTTATTTTTTCACACATATATGTGTCATTTAAAGCCCTATGAACATTGTTCCAGTGTAATGGATCTGTGCATCTTAATGGGAAAGACTTTTAGCATCCCAAATGGGTGCTCAATATACTGCTAATTGAGTGGATGCATGCAAAAACACATAAATGGCACTATAAATACATATCACACAGGAGTAGCCTTTCAGAATGGTGGATTAGCAATTAGGATAATGTAAATCTAATGTGTGATCAGCAGTCTTTAATAACAGAATGCAGCCTCAGGGGAAGGCACATCTGCAGATTCTAATTTCAGTCTTGGATGTGACTCGTTTGCCCATTTCACCCCTGATCACCTTAGACCTCACCACTTCAGTACAATCAATACTGAATACGAATACCTTATTTGAAAATGCACAAACAATAGTATATTAATATCAGTAGAATTATTTGGATTTTTTTTGTTGTTGTTATAATCAACGCTAAAGTAATAGCACAGGTTTGTACTTTGCTGCTGTCATGATAACATTTTCGGAGCTGCCACTGCCCATCTAAGCCGAGGACCGGGAACCGGAAGTGGGAGAGAGAGGACCGCCGTTCTTGCGTGTGTGTGTCCGCGCGGGCGAAAAGTTGTCTGTGTGGGCTATCCATCTGTGGTCAGGCTTGAGATACCGAGTTTTTTTTTTCTGTATAGGCTCCTTTCCCAGACGGTAGTTGTATGACTGCTGTCATTTACATTTTAAGCTGATGAACAAGAACAAGCAGTAAAAGCATGCCGGATATGATTCATACATTTATCAAAATTCATCTGTCATCTGTCATCTATCATTCGATAATGGAGTAAGCAAGTTAGCATTGAAGCTTCAAGCAGCTCCTCCTCTACTAGCCCGCGGTAAAGGTGGGAGTATATTTGCTGCAGAAACATTTTGGCTAGTTCGTAAGAGCAAAATGACGTAAAATGACACGTTTGCGGAGAAAACAAAACTCCGCATTGACTGTGTTGGCTGCGTCTAATCTCCTTGTCTGATTGAGCGAACAAACATACCATCTTTTCTTTCTTCTTTTCTTTTTTTGCAGCGCTAAATGAAGTTACTATAAGTTATTTCAAACTCATCCACTCATCAAGTGTCTGCACCTTTACTGCACTTGTTGTTTTCTTTGGTGCAGCAAACATTGTCACCTTTGTGTTTCCTGTAATTATAACAACCTCAGAATCTGAATCTGCACCCCCCTCTGGCGTGGAGCATCACAACTGTCCAAAGCTGCAATGACTATTACATGTATGCAATGCCATATATGGTTGTGTTCGATTTCAGCCCAGTTTGCCTTCTTTTGAAGTATACTTTAAGATTAAACATCCTGTAGGTCGGCGTAGGATAGTTCATATGTCTCAAAATCTAAATTTACCTGCTAAGCATAGCATGAAGACAGAGGGACTTGTGTATGCTTGTGTAATCTATCTTTGATGTGTCAAATATGGCTATCCTTCATGTACTGCATTTATTTCCAGTTCAGTAATAGCCTTCCTGGAACATACTAATTGCTATTGTCACTCTTCACTGAGCAACTTTCCTGCACTGCACAGCACATTGCTTTTTGACTGAGTGTGAAACTAAAATAAATGTACCAGCAGACACAGACCCCCTGTTTGGGAGGGGTAAGCACTCAGACCAATAGGAGAGGAGAGCCATTTTTCCCGCAGAGAAAATGCAGATAGGCAGTAAAAATTGATAAGTAGTTCAGTGCGTCCGTGCATTGACTGGAGTGCGTACTTGGAAGCATGATAGTGAAAAGCATGGATCATGCAGTTTGGGACACAGGTAATTTCTTAGTATATGATGGATATCAGTGATAGTGGATATAAAACCAGAAATGTGTTCTTCTTTACTTTTGTATCACTTCCTATTTAAACCACACCCACTTATGGTTTCTGTCCAAATACAAATTCTTTTATCAGTTGAACAAATACACATGCAAATAGTGGCATCTCTGCACCATCTTACATTGTAGTAGCATTTTGTAGCAGCATAGATCAAAGTAAGGACGCATTGAAAAATTAATAGTGACACATACGACCTGATTAAAATGCATTTGCTGTAAATGGAATAGTGATCAGGCAGCTTTCCTGCCACTGACACGTGGGTCTTTCAAAATCCTTTTCTCTTTCTTCTCATTTCTTTGATCCTTTTCCTGTGGTATGGTCCTTGTTCCTTATGCTTCACAGAGGAATTAATTATAGCCTCACACTCAGGAGATATGGGGACTGGGTGTGTGAACGGGGCAGAGAAAGGACTGTCAAATTCAATACAAGGGCAAATTCATTATAATGGCACTTCTGCTTCCCCATTGCTGCGGTGGATTTGTAATCATGTTTCAGTACTTGGGGAGGGAGTTGTATGTACCGAGTGGCTTTCAGTTCAAGGGCTCTTAGTTTTCCACTGACCATCTCCATGTGGGTTTCCGTTGTTACATAATGTCCAATGAATGCCTTCCCCACCCACTCGCATCAGTCTCAAAAGCGAAGTGCCAGCGAGCCAGCGTCTTGGTTAATCCCTTTGTTTGCAATACGTTTCCAATTGTGTTTGTTCTTTAATCTCCTTACCATCCCTCTAATGTCCTCTGATGAGATACAAGGACGCGACAGCTTGGGTTCAATGGCAGTTTCACACTCTGTCATCCCGGGGAGTCTGAGCAGCTGGTGCGTTGTCACGGTGCCGGTCCATGTGCCGCTGCAGATGGGCTCATGCTAGGAGGAGGGAGGAATAACTTCAACGGGAGGACTGTTCTCAAACCCTGTCACTTGCGCCCCACTGATAAAGGAAGACACCCAGCTGTACTTTATACCCACCGGTTATGAAATTCTACCAGATTTCGGGGCCAGACATTTGTTTTGAGGAAATATATATTTTCACACGGTACAGCCACAGCACCTCGAAAAAAGAAACAGCACTTTTCTCTGCTAGATCCAGCAGTACAAGCGGACAGTGGTCAGAGCCCTCATTCTCACGACCGTGAGTATAAACTGACTCACTGTTCTCAGGTCCCCTCAGGTGTTAAGAAGCCCATTTGGACAGCAGCAGTAGAGACGAGCACAGAGCTCGTGAGAAAAGTGAGGGCGTGATGAGATGACTGACCTGGTCCCAACCCCTCTGTCAGCTTCACTGTATTTTCCGTCATGTGGGTGTCTCGGGGTCAGCTGAGAGAGCTGTTATTGAGAGCTCAGCTGCCTGCAAGGATCTGTCCATTATGGTGACACACAGCTGCCTCCGCAGCATCTCCGGCACGGCGTCTTGGCCGCAAAGGGGCTTTTTTAACTGTTTTCCCCTGTCCTGCCTACTAATTACCACCACCAGTAATCACATCATAACCAGCTGCTAATGAGCAGTTCCATCTCCCCTCTCCACGCTTTGGAATGTCTAATATCAGCTTTCCTACCATGGGATTTTGGATAGACAAAAATTATAGCTTTGTGTGAAACTTATTAAACCTAGAAACTGCATTGTAAAATAAACTAAGAGTGAACGAACACGAAAAGGGAGAAAAATGAAAAGAAAAGTACTCCAGCACTTGACAAGTGTGCACACTGCTTTGCTGACTGGTACGACATGTTCAAGTTACACACCTGCAAATATGGTTCTATCAAAAGCAATTTCTTTTTTCTAAAGCTAAAATCTATTTTGGGGTTTATGAGACTGAATAGCCAGCTAATTGCTTTGAAACTGGAAGGCATTATGATCAGAGTGCATGCTTCAAAGCAGGTCTTTATCAACATTGAAACAGCAAAGAAAAGACACTAAAAAGTTGAACATTGATGTCTGTGCAGATTACTCATTGGTGTACTATACTGCGTGGTGCATCACTGTGTAGTTAACTGGCTAATGTGGAAGTAATATTTGCATAAATTCTAAAACTGTCATGGTTATTTTTACTTTTTAAATGGAACATTTTGTAGAGTCGCTTCTCAAATCTGATTGAATTCTATATTTATATTTGCCCGTAAGTGAATTGTGAGATGTTTATTCGTAGAACAGAAAAGGGCTTTCACAAGTCAGCTTTAGAACAGAAGATATCTCAGCCCTTTCTTTTACATTTTTGTATGTTCTAATACAATGTATTAAAAAGTGAATCCATCAGTCTGGTGTATGTAAATGGAAATGTACTTAAATTGTAAGATTTATCTGACTGTAGACAGCTGCACAATTGATTGTCTCCAGTAGATAGCCTACCATTCACACAAGCTGTAAAAGTTAGCGCTGACCGAATGACTGGGTTATACTATACTAACTGGTAACCTTATACTGTATTGTTAGGATATAAATGCTTCAGTGGAACAGGAATGAATTGGCCATTGGTAGGCTGTACATTGGTCCATCAGAGTGGAATCTGGTTAAGGGTGTTTATAATATTAATCGTGTTTCAGCTATCAAGCAACGTGTTAAAGTGTTTACATGCAAAATGTGTGACTTTACTGAAAACATCTCAATATTATTCTAGGGCCCGTGAGAGATGCAATTAAATCTTAAGTATTTATTAAGATGCATGCTTATTTTGGAAGCCTCCAGTTATTTGCAGTGTTGTTATATCATATTGTTTTATGTTCATTGCATTTGAACTACTAAAGGGTAATGGCTCATTTTTTTCAGTAAGAACAATAGACAATATTTTTTGATAATATTTTTATAGTGGCACTATTTAGATAATAGCAACAATTGGAGAACTCAATCTGTATATGTTGTTCAATAATACGAACGATGTTTAGAAGCTTAGGCAACACCTTCGTTCAACATGCATTTTCTAGGTATTCAAAACATGTTGATAATGCAGACATAGACACAAAAGTTGCGCCGTGCTGTTTTTTAAATCTAAAGACCGGCCTGTTTATACACGGTCCTTGAGCAATCAGGTCTGGTGCGATTGAGATTCTTCCCTGTGTGCGTGTAAAGTGCTAAGAGGCAGAGAGAAGGCAGGAGAGGATCCACTCCATCTTCCCCTCTGACAGTGCTCTATTTGTGGCCCTCTGCCTGTGCTCACAAGCGGCAGCTCAATAAATTGGACAATTGGATAACAAATTTATCTTTTTTTTTCATGACTACACGGGCTGAGAGACAAGCCATGGTTGAATGTAGCTGCTGTAATAGCTGTGCGTGTAATTGCATCCTTAAAGGAACCCGCCAGTGTGGAAGGTTTTTCACTGGTTCAGAAAAGAGAACATGCATTGTCTAGAAAAGAGGACAGTGCGTTTAGCTCTCAGAGAATAAGACCTACCTTTCCGTAATGTTTTCAGGCATCGCAGGCTGATCAATTCATGTCATACAATAGCTTCGCATCAAAGTGTGCACGCATTACCTGCTGTGAACAAGAACATTGGAGAACTTTCTAGAAACTTCTCCCCACAGTCATACAGTCAGTTCAGATGGGCCTTCATGTATATGGGTAAACTTAGCGAACTACAAGCAGAAGAGGCAAAGCACTTGATTTGATAACCGTCTTGAACCTGCGTTTGATTGTTTTGCATGATTAACAAGCATGGCGATTTTCATAATGCTTGCTCATTATCTGTTGATTCTTTTGCTCTTGATTGCATCTCATGTGAGAGCATTGCCGTTGTCCACATCTTTATTGGAATATGTTATAAGACTATATTGGGGGCTTTCTTATGTGATCAGACATGTATTGTGTCAGAGGGTACACAGAGTCTCTTCCTCCATCCTACTCAAAGGGATGCTCTTACATCAGTACTTACATATGTTCCCCTTCCCACACACACACACACACACACAATTGGCTTTATACTGTTTCAGAAGCACAGACAATCGGAAGCACACACAACAATAACCTTCTATCTGGCCAGGCCGCTGTCAACGCATGGATGTCAAGCCCTCACTGACCGGTAGGTAGTGGAAACAGAGACCATTAATCAAGGAACCCAGATAGGTGTATATAGGCAACTCTGGATGCTGTACTGTTTCCCGTCTTTTGGAAGACAAAGGAAGTACAACTGCATTTAGACTCATGAGGCGCTTTCCTGGAAGTTCAACTGAGTCTGTGAACCGTTTGAGGCAGTCGTGCATGAATGTTTTGCTAGATTGTATGACTATCCCTCTGTCACTGCTTGCATACTGTAGCGATCTGCTAACGAGGCTGCCTAACTGCCCCACTAAAAGTGTGATTGAAAACAGAGGGTAGTGACCATCAAAGAGGTGGACAATCAAGGTTAAAACTCTTTTGAACTTTATGATTTTGAAGACAGTAATGCATATCTGCCTTTTTGTCTGAAGAATCTGTTTAATCTTAGCATCTGATTCTGACCATGCTGCATACCAAAAGTAGTTTTAGTTTCCCACTTAAAATCAGAGACTACTTCAAACCCAAGGAACCTGGTGAGGTGACTTGAATGTGCAATCAACTATTTTAACTGATGGACTCAGTGCTGAGTAACAATGAAAATCCCCTCGCCTTGCTGCACTTCAGAATCATGCATGAGTACCACTGCTCTACCCCTGCCTTGTGCTCACATTGAGAACATTAGCTCCCTACAGACGCTTACCACCTTTAGGTTCTTATGCCAAAACCAGTTTGATTCATGATGTAAACCTCTGTTACCAGCTCTGTCTTACACATTATGGATACAGTAATCTTTTAAGTAAAAAACAGCATGTCACACATGTTATGCATTATATCAGTTTGTTCCCTGAACTTTGACCCTGGATACATTTTAACTGACCCATTCTTATACACAGCACATGTGTGTGCACGCAAACACACATACGCACCTATGAATGCTTGAAATCTACAAGACCTATTTTTTTGTTGCTTTATGGACTATTGATTGAAAAGTTGGTGCTTAATACTGAAAGATTCTGGCTCTGGAAACCTGAGCAAAGTGGTCATTTAAAACTCCGCTGCTGTGGGTGGTGACAAGAGAACCTCCCACACATTGTAACAGTTGATGACCAATCATCCTTTAAATCCTGCAGGCTTTTGGCAATGTCAAAGGATGACAGCTCCTGCCATTTCCTTAAATTCTTCTGCATTTAGTAGGAAGGATAAGGCAAAATGTCGTCTTCCAACACAGAGATCGACAGTGCAGTCTGTAAGTATTTGGACAGTGACACTATTTTTTGTAGTTTTTGGGTCTGTACTCCAGCACATTGAATTTGAAATTAAACAATGACTATGAGGTTAATGTGCAGACTGTCAGATTTAATTTGAATGTATTTACATCCATATTGGGTGGACCATGTAGAAATTGCAGCCTTTTTTTTACATAGTTCACAGATTTTAAGGGGACCAAAAGTAATTGGACAAATGAACAGTATCTTAAATAAAGTGGTCATACTTAGTATGTGGTTGCAAATCCTTTGTTGATGTTTGTCAGGCCTGTACTGCAGCCATCTTTAGTTCCTATTTGTTTCAGGAGCTTTTTGCCTTCAGTTATTTCAAGTGAAATGCTGAAGTTCAGTTGTATTCAGGTCAGGTGATTGACTTGGAAGAGAACATTTTTCTTTTTGACCCTGAAAAACTCCTTGGTTGCTTTAGCAGTATGTTTGGAGTCATTGTCTTGCTGCAAGGTGAAGTGCTGTCCAATCAGCTTTGAGGCATTTGGTTGGATCTGAGCAGATAAGATGTTTCAGAATTCATCCTGCTGTTGCCATCAGCAGTCACATCATCAATGAAGACGAGTGAGTCAGTTTCAGTGGCAGCCATACATGCCTAAACCATAACAGTAGCTCCACCATGTTTCACAGAAGGAGGGGAGGGGGAGGGGGAGGGGTGGTCGGGGCAATATTGTTTGGATTTTGATCAGTTCTAATCCAATCTGCTGGAGTACAGAGCCAAAACAACAAAAATTGTGCCACTGTCCAAATACTTACAGACTGCATTGTATTTGCTCATTTACAATGAGTTGGAGTTTCTGTTCATTGTGAATAAATTGTATTACATCAGTTACATCTGTTACTGACTGAAGAATTGTGTTATGACAGTACCTTTAATGCGCTTGGTTTCACTTCTAAAGAGAAGGTTGTCCTTTACAAACAGGCACAATTATGAACCATGGCAACATGCATCCTAAGCAGAATGGGTCTTATGGCTGCATGATGTACCACATTAACTAGTGAGACTAAATTCAGTAGTACCAATTAAAGGACTACTACATAATAGCAAAGAGATAATCATCTAATGAAGTGGTAAAGCATGCTGCAACAGCAATATTCTATAAGTATACACTGTTAGACATGTGTTGTGAGAATCTCACTGCCTGATTCTGTCGGGGGCTTTACCAGAAACTCCTCTTTCATACCCGTTGGAAGCCTGTTCCCCACCTGAAAAACCATTAATGGAGATGAAGAAACAGGCTAATTTCAAACAGTGTTTCATGGGAGAACAGAAAGAGCTGCATGTTCCAGTTTGATGAGCTTATCTCTCCCAGGAGCTAAATTACTTCAGCAACTATCCTAAAGAAGTAGGACATACAATGTAAGGCAATACACAATGCAGTATATTGTAAAATTAAGTTGCCACCTCCTTAGTATTTCCCATGTTCCAAACCATATAGTTATTTTACACAATGATGCACAGGTGAGTATCTTGTTTTTTTGTTTTTTTGTTTTTTTACCATGAAAACAGTTTAGGAGATAGGTGTTGATTTTAGGAAAAACCTTTCACCAGTCAAAATAGATGGAAGGAACAAACATAGCACAAATATATTGGAATCAACTGTTGACCACGAACTAAATTGGAATCTGCTGTAAGAAACCAGAATGAATGCCTATTGGTTTCTGTTTCAGCTTTGACCTCGGTTCATTTGACAGAGCCTTAGTTTAAAAAAATGCCTAAGAATGAAGACCAGAGATACAACTAAGACTGCAGCACTGAAAATGTCTTATTCTGTTCAAGTCAGAGCATGCATACCTAAACCACGGATGCTGAACTCCTCTAGTCATTAAGTACTAATATATCGCTGCTTACTGCCAATCCCTTAAAATAGCAGTGAGAGGAATGGAATGCAATCAGTGTCTTATCTTCTTATCTGAATCTAGTATCTTTGAAACTCTTCTCAAGGTCACCATTGTGTCTTTAGCAACCGAACAACCGGACTCTTTCCAAAGCATCGCATGGGGCCTCCCCTTTGTCTCTGTTTTCAGGGACCACAGCGCATTCAGGGCGGAACACAGAACACGCTTTTCAGACCTCAGGTTTAAAGCTTCCTCCTCTTTCCTTCTGCATTAACTGCCTGTTGTCCAGAGGTAAAGAAAGAAACATCACTGTGCAGTTGTTACACCAACCGTACTGTACTGCCAAGCTGTTTTGTTGCGAATCCCCTGACAGAATGCTAATTTGTTTTTAGGAAAATGGTGGTACAGCAGATGATGCAACTGGAAAGAGACCCGCCTGGGAACCAGAAAGGGGAACCACGTTAAACCAGATTTACACGTGTTGCTATCACTGTATTAGGAAACAGCTTTCCCTGCCACTTCCAGGTTAAAGCAATTACCAATGTTATTGTTTCTAAAAATGAAACGTTAATTCATGCATAGAGTTTGTTTACCTGCCAACATTAAAGTTAAATTGCAGTTATTATTTTTCATTACACTTTTCAGGTGTAATATTTCGTTTACGCATAGTAATTTATTTGTCTGATTATGTCTGACAGACAGGGAGGCCGGCAGGCAGATATATAAATAGATAGATGGACAGATAGATAGATTGATAGATAGATACTTACGCAAACGCCTCTCATTTTGACTGCTGCGCTTCAGTGCCACATCCCTTAGCTTTCTGAATCCTGAAACATCTTGAAAATATTACCAAAAGCATTCTATATCTAAAGAACAGATTTCGCATTAACCTCCTTTGTATAACAAATACGTAATAAAATATGGAAATAAAACATCAGCATACATTATTATTATACATGAAATCCATCAAAATTTAAAATCTATTTACTCTATGCTAAGTTCTGTTGAACATGCAGGAACAAGCTTTCAATCTTATTTGAAACCATACAAAGAAAAGATAACATTGCAATCTACTTGTATAATACAAGGAACTGACTTTAATAATCCACTTTGTTATTTTTATTGACAGGACTCATGCTGATGCTGCACTTGAATAGAAGCTATAAAATGGCTAGGCATGGGAGTAGAAGGAGCTGCCAATTTTGGAAGGCTACAATTACTGCAGCAGAAATGCTCAAAGGCTCTGATAAAGCCTTGAGCAGAGAATTCAATGGTCACCTGAAGAATGGCACTCAGCTTTCACTATCACTTGCTCCTAAAACCTTCCTAATATTTTTTGGCTCATTCCTTTGTACAGACCATAACTCTTCTCTCTTCCATTCACCAGGCAGTGGTGCAAACAAATCAACCACGACTCACAGTGTGCTGTGATCGAAGGACATCCAATAATAAATGAACCTTGAGGCAAAGTGTATCAGGACGAGTGGAGAAGTTCAGAGTACAAATTGAGAACCAACAGTACTGAGAAGGAACGCCAGAGGGAAAAGAATTGTGCAGGACTAGGTCACATTGATATGTACCACTTTTGGTAGATTCTTATTAACCAGAGTGACTAAGGAAATTATAGCATTATAAATCTTTCATTCTTTCTACTAATAAATTCTGCATTTAACAAATATTTCTAAAATGTATACTTTTTTCCAGCTACATGGAAATGTGTAATTTATTAAGTTTGTATTTTATATATTTCATTTAAACATTAATCATGACATCAAAAATCAATTGGGGTTTGAATCACATTTAAATCCAGCACAGTTACTCATTGCTTTCTCCCACAGGATGAACTGAATATAGCATTTGGATGCTTATTACTGAATATTGGACATCATAAATATCAACGGCTAGCTTAGTTACATTCCTCAAACTGAGAAACTTATTCAGAAAACTTACAAAATGCAAAAATAAATAGATGATTGCTTATTTTCTAAACTATAAATAAAATATAAATTCCAGATGGAACAGTGGTAGTTGTTCAGATGAAATGTGTATGTAATGCATAGATTGATTTCTCAGCAAAATGATTTCTCAGAAGCATGATTAACGGCTTAATATACAGCATGCAATAGGCAGTGCTACTGGTCATGAATATGAAGAAATGTGAGGCTTGGGAATCCTGTGAACATGCTTCCATTCAGCACATGTTAGCTGACTGTTTTTCAGCGCTTGCAAATGTTTTTGACTAGATTTAAAAATAACAGAATTTGACCATTACCGAGAAATTACTAGGCAACGCTATTTCCAGATGGCACAGGGAGGCGGGGGCATCATTAATTGCCTGGGCAGACACGACAGGATGCGCCACAGACAACAAAGCAGGGCTCACAGATATGAGCACATTAGAATTCAAGAGGTAGTGCTGAATAGAAGGAGTCCTGAGGAGGAGGGGGAAATATCAGCAGTCCGAAAAAAGCACCATCAACACTGCCAGATTCCGAGTGTCTGTAGGAGGTTATTTGAGGGATGAACCGCTGACCACCTCCCACTCCCCCCCCACCCCCATCTCCCCAAGATCTCTCTTTTAATAAAGCTCTCAAACAGCTGAAACAAATTTGATGACTGTCCGTGATTGACATATCCCCTGTGTCCAGATGGTTTCATACTGTTTACAAATGTATTCAGGACCTGGGATGTTGAGTCCTCATCCTGTTCAATCGTATTGTTTTCTGATTGGGCTCTGCACCAATATCACACAAGCTTATTGAATTTGGTATCCCATTCTGGATGGCATCCTATTTCTTTTACAACAGCAGGCATGCATCTTAAATGCACATTCAGTTATTGATTTTGTCCTATGCCCATGCACAACATTGTGCAAAAATAACCCATTTTCCAGTCTGCTAATTGGAAACCTTCAAGAGCGGAGGACCTTTAAGGAGGCAACAGTTGCTATGTAGAACCATAACAAACATTAGCTGGAATCAGGGTGTGATTAAGGAACATGTCATCATAAGAGAAAGATACAGTGAAGTTCATAAGCATTTGGACAGAGATACGATATTTGTCATTTTGGCTCTGCACCACACATTGGATTTGCAATTAAAACAGTAAATAAGAGTTTAAAGTGCATACGGTCAGCTTTAATTAATTAATCTCCTGAAACTTTGAGAATTCTCTAAACTAATAAATATATTGAAATTCCCTATGGCCATATGTTTCTCTATTTATTTAAAGAATGATATAATCTCATCTGAAGCTGGTTTTGCTTATTAATTATTCTTCTCCAAATTTGGACCATGTATGACCAGGGTTGTTGTGAACATTGAAGATTTTCTGTTTTCTATATTAAAATAGTCAAAGGGAGAGTTGTAACTAGCCTCACAGGTGCATTAAATTCAAAATAAATTGTTGTTTATTGCACTACTCTCCGTTTCCAGAGAACGATGCCTCAGGTTCCGTGCACAACTGCCTCAGGGATCCTGCATCAGAAACATATGTGGAGTGGTCATGTGTAAACACCAATGACTTTCAGATTCACGTGGCAGCAGAGAATGGCTACCACGTGCCTGCCGTTACTGAGTACACACACACACACACATGCACGCACACCCACCCACACACACACACACACACACACACAAATGCACACACAGGCACACACACAAATGCACACACACACACAATAGCTAAATTACTGCAGTTATACTGAGCAAATTGCAGCTGTGTTTTTGTAGTCATGATTTGTTTTCCCCTATTTATAATACTATTGTTTTTCCATTTTCAGCTGTATATAGAAATCTGTAAACATACAGGTACATGCGCACATATATACAGCACAGGACACAAACAAATCTCTGCATTCATCACTTAATCTAGGAACATTCAGACAACAAAACATTCAGAAAAACACAGCACATTTGCTTCAAGCTCCAATTATGAATGACAGAACACCATGACTATATAAACCATTCTAAAACGGTGTTTCACACAATTTTATTTGTTATTTTCTACAAGTGTTCATAATCCATACATACAAGCGAACCTAATTTTAATAACATTAGGATTATCGTAAAGTAAGCATTCCAATAACAAATCTACCAATCCAACAAAATCTCAGAAGTATTATTAAATAAGTATTGTGCAAATATAATATATATGCAATTAGATATCAGCTAGTATATATCTAGTATTATGATGTTGCTGTCGCTATCAAGAGATGTATACGTTGTTTGACGAAGCAAGATTGAATGTGCTCTTCGGCAAATTTCGCCACTGTGCAAGTGTTTTTGGATGCAGAACCCAAGTGCATTATTATAAAATAAAAAATTAAATATATGAACAAACAAATTAATAAATAAATAAATAAATCACCCACTGGAATTTGACAAGTGAAAAACACAGAATGCATCAAGCAGTGTCAGGAAAATGTTTCCTCAATGTGGAAAGAATGGTTTTAAACTATTTATTAAAACAATAGTTCATAGAGATTATCTTCATTTCATGGAAGTGGACTTTTTGGCCTGCTGTTCTGTTTCAGTCTTTTTCAAAGCCTAGCTTTTACTTTTTTTTTTTTTTTTTACATTTTTCTTGCACAAATAAATCTGCTCATTTTTGATTGTTCATTTATGATACAATGTGGAAAATGTGTAGGGGCATTGGATTATTAAGGTTCTATGAAATGCAGATCATTTGAAATGTGTCAGACTGATCCACCACTTCAAATAAGTGCCTTCTTTCACCTAAAATGAGTGTGTGCATGTGCATGTGTGTGTGTGTGTGTGTGTGTTTGAGAGAGAGAGAGACAGAGAGAGAGAGAGATAATAGGGATTGGGGAACTGAGGATAGCTGGGCTCTGTAAGCAGTCACAGCAGTTTTTTTTTTCAAAATACCGGTCCCTTTTCAGTCATTAGAAGTTAATTATGTGCGATTTCTAGGTTTGCATATTGTCTCAGCTAAATCTGTGACAAAGCATTTAAGGTGTCTGGTGCTGCACCTAAATAATCTGTAAGCGCACATACATTTTTATCCCCTTGAAATCAGGAATTACTAGCGCTGGTTTAACCTCAAAGCAACTTTTGCCCCAGAAGTTGAATTGCACAATGAAACCATCTGAGGACAGTGTCATCTTTTGTCATTCCAGGTAGACAGCAGTCAGAGAGCAGATCCCTACCCCCTGAATACTCCCCCTGACTGATCTCCATCTTCCTTGTCTGGGCTGGGTTGGTCCACCAGCTCAGGGAAATTTGGACTCACACAACCGTTGACAGCATCTCGGACGCTGGCAGGGAGTGAACTCGTCTTCTTCTCATGTTCTGAGAGGATCTCGTGGTTGAGCTGTAATGGGGAAGGGGAAGGGGAAGGGGGGGCAGGGGTCAAAGAGGAAATGAGTATATGTCCATGTGTGAACTCAACAGAAAGTGTACTGTGTCCATTAACATTAAGGATTTCAGTGTAATCGCATTTGTCAGCAAATCAACAGAATAGTAATCAACAACAAAAAAAGTTTGGAGCCTAAGAATTGATACGATAGAAAAGCAAGCCCTAATTAGTATGCAGTTTTATTCATCTTTATCTTTGATTCACATCTGCCTCATATTTTATCACTGCTGCAGTGCACTTACAGTAAGAGCTTTATGCTCAAGCGAATGCAACACATTGAACACATTCCATAGTTGTCCATTCAAAGCTGAGCCTTTCAAAAATGACAAAAGAATGTATTCACCAGCAGCACATCAAGTCGTATTCCAAAAGGCTAAAATAAGGTGAATTCTAGCGCAATGAGGACCTACCCTTGACAGACCAATGTTTACATAACTTAGGAGGACATGCCTGTTATTGAGTAGTATATACCAGGTTTACGTGTCATAATAATCATCTGAAAATATTTGAGAACGGTAACGCTGTACACAAGACAGAAATCAAAGCAAGAGTGTTCACCTGGTTAGTCTGGTCTTTGATCTGCTCCAGGGTAGCGGCCTGCTTCCTCCCCAGTGCTTCCTGTTGTATTGGGTTACTGTTAAAAAGCTTCATTCATCACACCTCTCAGCATGTAAAACCTGCTCCCACAATGCACCCTGCTGCACCACAGGGGGAGCTGCAGGTTTTATACATGCCCACTGATGCATCTACAGTGTTTTGTACTGATCTAATGTAAGCTAACCCTAGAACATTCTGAGAGTTGCACTTTTTTGGTACTTCACGGTAAAGGACAAATGACTGAATCCATGCCTATGTGTTTCTTTGAGCTACGTAGTCTTTCCCCAAAGTTATGTCTAAAATTGCGCAATTCCTTCACAACATTCTTACGAGCAGAATACTCTGCAGTTTCTTCCACATACGGATTGTCATTTTGAGCCCTTTTTAGTGGCAAATTCTTTTCACACATGAGCATGTGGTAAAAAATAATAATAAATGAAATGCCACAATGCAATGAAGCAGAATCTTAAACAAAGGATGTAAACAGCTAACTTGGGTGATTATTTGCTTGTCAGCACATTCATTCATCTTTAAAATCAGAAATGAATCTATAGACATGGTAGTGTGCTGGTGACTTGGTTTGGTCAGTGCATTCAGGCCAATAGTACGCATGAGAACGGAGAAAGGAGAAAGGCCTTGTGCAACTCCCTGGTCTCCGGCACACTATGCATCTATTCACAGTTGCCATGGATATGTGTTTACCGGCTGCCTCTGATATACAAATGGGCACATTGATAATCACTGGGGCACATACATGGACATATGTCAACCAAAGCATTGTGATATACGCATTCAGAAAGCACCCTTTGTACATATCTATAAAAATATTGAGCATGCACTGACATTTTTATAAATAAAAAGGCATATTGCTGCTTACAACATTTGTTGACTGGTCACCATCCTCAGCAGTACCAGAACCACCATTTTTGTCCTTCTTCACTCTAAAGCAGAATTAGAACAAGATTCACTCCTTTAACAATATTTATATTAGATAATCTTACAAGATGCATACATCTGCTGTGATGAAAGTTATTCATCACAGGAGAAAAAGCCTGTAGCTACTTACCCTAATGTCCTACTGGACACATCTTAACATGGAGAACTAAAGACTGAGGCCTGGATTCAATGAGCATCTTTCCTTAACTTCATCTTTGACAAATAAATGCAAGTTATGCACATTGGCCTCTTTCTTCAAAATCAGAGTTTGTCAAGCTCAGCATTTAATCTGTCAAATGGGGCTTCTGAAAAAAAGGCTAGCACTTGCTTTCATTTAAATGTCAAACTCAAGGACAAATGTCAATTGAACACAGGCCAGTGCCATTTCCTCCTCATTCCACGGAGTTGTCAGTTAGTTCGCTGTAGGTGAACCCACCTCTCCAGTGCCTGTGTTTCTTTGGCATGCTTCTCTGCAGCCAGATCCAGCAGCTTCGTTAATTGCTGTCACACCAGATGAAGGAAACAGGAAACAGGAAATGACACTGTCAGCATATCCATTTCCACAAACACTAAAAAGTCACAGCCAAAGCCATCTCATTTTGTATGAAAATGGCTTTTTTAATTTGACACACCTTATACGCTGGATATAAACAAAAGAAACACGAGTTGCCTTGCTTTGGACCACCAATAAAGCTTTAGTTATACTATTAACTTATCTGCTACTCTGGCATCCAAGATTTACATCCAAGAGATTAGTTAAAAATAAAGAGGACTCAAATGTTTGCATATTTTCCAAAGATGGTCTTTGTAGATCCCGGCCCTTAGTAAAAGAAAGCATTGATTCTTCCATTCTGAGCAAATCAGGTGCTTATGTTTGTTATGCACTGGAGTACCAATCTATAATTGGCAATCAATGCTTTGATTGATAGTACCCCTGAGACTAGGAGTTAACTGACAGGTCATATGGACAGTAGTGTTGACTGTATCGTAAAGCTTTTTAAATAGAAGTGGATTGCATTCTTATTTTAGCATTTTGGCTTAAATACTTAGAGGTGCAGGTCTATAGAATTCAATAACTTAATTAAGAAACCATCCACACTCAACACTTTTAGTGAAGATGAGGCTGTATGTTTCCTTTCATCTTTTTGGGGGCAAAAAAAAAAAAAAAAAAACCATGCTGGAATTTGTTGAACAATGTGGACTCAGGTTCATATAAAATTAATCTGTTGCCCACTGCACTGATGGAAAACTTATGAATGAAGGACATGGTGGTGACAACAGCATTCAACGAGGTGACAACAGCATTAGTGATGCGTTATCCGAACAGTTGTCAGGCATGCACAATGTTGAAGACGTGAAAACATATTATGCAAATACACCCCTGTTCAGCAAAATTTGTATTGTGTAAAACCTAGCAATGAAGAAAAAAATGCTAATGACTAATTTTGATTGGACTCCAGAAAATGAAGTAGATGTGAAATTAAGACTGCAATCAGCACATAACACTATTTCACTGATGAAGGCATTATGCCATCAAAACACAGTAATTAAAGGGCCAGTGACTGCATTATTCTATCAAAACACAGTAATTAATGGGCCAGTAACTATATTGTAGTGATAGTATATGATACAGGTTACAACAATGATAAAAAGTTAAATCACCAAGGTTCTGATCAATGAAGGGTGTTCATAGTAACTTTACCCTTAAATGGCAGTAGTGGGTATTGTGGGAAGTGATGGTTTTATAAACAATATTTTAATTACAATATAATATTGCTTTCTCAACAGAGCTCTGTAAAAACAGTTATTTATTGTATGTAGTATGTAAGCGGGTTGACATGCATGTCTGTGTTAGTTACACTGTTCATGTAGTTACATTTCAGTATACAGTACATGCATACAGTTCCACAGGTATATATATTAGGCTACTCTATAATAAAGTAGTAGGTCACAGAAATCTATGCACAAACAAATGTATCATTACACTGAACATGTGCCTGTGGTGCACATGTGGGTTTGAGTCCCAGTTTGGTCCATGTCATTCTAATCATTAAAACCCTTAAGTGGCCTTGCATACACCTTAGGCTATTTGGTGACGAATCCATGTGTATATACAGGGATCTCCATAATGTTTGGGACACATTTTTCCTTGATTTGACTCCGTGCTTCACAATTTTTTATTTGTAATCAAACAATTCACATGTGGTTAAAGTGCAGATTCTCAGCTCCTATTAAAGGGTATTTTTCTACATTTTATATTTTGGTTTCACCATGTATAAATTACAGCAGTTTTTATACATAGCCCCCCCCCCCCCCCCCCCCCAACAAAAAAAGTGTACAGAGCCAAATGAAGAAAATAATATGTATTTCTCCCAAACATTATGGATCTCACTGTATATTGTGTTCTTGTATAGTGCAGTATATGATAATGTCAGGGAGGAGGACAGGCTGGTGCTGTACCTCAGTGGCGTGCTGTTCCTTCTTCTTCTTCAGAAGATCGTACTGCCCCTCCCATAGCGTTTTCAGCTCCACCAGTAGCTTAGCCTTCAGTTCCACAGCCTTGTCAGGAACAGGGGTTGAGTCACCGCCACTCCTAGGAGACAAAGCCACAGGACAGGACAGGTTAGGAGTCCCCCTGTGCATAAATGACTCGTATGCTATGGAATAACAAAACTAGAAAGGAATTTACTGTCATATTTCTTCAGGCAAACCCGAGTTGACTCAACATTGAATTTACTGGGGAGTGAAAAAGGGATAAACGGGATTGGAGAGCTCAGTTTCTTGAGTGCTTTTTCCTTTCATTTCCTTAAGCCATCCATTAATCAAGGGATACCGATTCTCTAAGAATGCAATTTATTGCTGTGCTTGTTCGTTCTATCTGAACTGAACTGCATGCACCCAAAACAAAAACAACAACATAACTGTTGAAGTGTCTAGTTCCACCTAGTGGATAGATAAGCTGTAACTGACATAACGATGCATCGCTTTACGGAAGCTTAATGAAAACTTAGCGTGGAAGATGGACTTACTCTTTCCTCTTCCCAGAGGACTTCTTCTTGAGAGATTTAAACGACTCCTTGTATTTGAGTATTAGGTCATCTGCCTTCTTCTGAAATTTCTTCTCCATCTCTCGGATCTCTTTCTCGTATTTTTTTATGACTTTCACAAAGCTCTTGTGTTGTTTCAACTCATCCAGTGTCACAGAAGATGGTTCTGGAGATGCAAGATAAGGAAGTGCGCTTCAACCATTTCAGAAGATTTTGGGGAAAATAGATGGTGGTTGAAGCATAATAATAAATAGCACTGTTCAAACAGAATATTAATATTTTCTGTACTGCATCTGTATCCCTGGAATTTGACAGGGAAATGACTCTGTAAAATAAAAAAGTATTATACTTTCAGTGTACTTTTTATGATGTACTTTTAGTACATATGTACTAATCATGTACTGCACAAATTTTGGCCACACTTTAAGTGTACTAAATGAACTAAAGCTGTACTTTTGCACAACTTCTGTACAACTTTATTGTACTTAATTGTACATAAGTGTGCTAAATTGGGACACTTTTATAAACCTAAAGTATATTTAAGTATACTAATTGAAAGGGTAATTTGTAGGTATTGGAAATATACTTTTAGTACTGTTCAGTTCTGTAGCCAGCCTACTAGAAGGGGTGGGTCTTTTTCCATAAAGTGGACCTTTATATTCTGAGTACAGGATATCTTAAGCAAGCCTGCCTTTGACCTGATATGACTATTACAATATTAACCATGGTAATTAGGTACTTTTTTGAATGTTGTCCAGGACTTTAAGTAAAGTTGCATTAATTTCCACTATATGCTACATGACCTAGCTATATTTTCCCTGCTCTAAGAACTTCTTAAGTTAAATATGAAACATAACAATGAATACAGGTACAAGACTTTCATTGAAATATAGTTAGTTTTATTTTTGATTACATTCAGTGCATTTCAGTACACTCTACATTTCATTTAGTACACTCTAAGTGTGTTGCGTTCCATTACAAATACGCTTTATTCTGCTCAAATGAATAACTTAAATAATATACATATACTTACATACATATGCTTAAAATTAAATACATAAAACCATGATTGATTAATACAAAATTCAATAAGATGAAGAAAATAACAATAAAATTAATAAATTAAAAGAACAATACAATTAAACATGGCAATCGGGCTCGATAGTGGATAGCCTTTAGCCTGAATAGTTGTTAGAAATGTATAATAGTAGTATACTTTCCAGGGATAGAAACAAAGTGCGAAAAGTATATTTACTGACAGTATACTTCAATTTCATTGATTGTAAGTGTATCCTTTTTGAAGGTATATTTTAAATATGATTAAGTAAAATCAGTAAGTATACTATTAGTATAATTAGTACAAGTAAAATTTACCAGGAATACATAAAGTGGACTTTTAGTATTAAGTATACTACAATAGACTTTTAGGAAAGCAAAGTTAAAGTAGACTTATAGAGGGTATACTAGTAATATGCTATCCAGGGATGAAAATAAAGTATACTTATTTTAAGTACACTGAAGTACAGCTTAATGACATATATTTGGAAGTATACTTTTAAAAAGTACCATTTAAACATACTTTAAGTGCAAAAACTATAAGCACACTTGAAACATTTCTGTATAATTAAATAGTTTTAATACACATAAGTGTACTATTTTTTCCACTTGGGCCATCTGCATAAAACCACTAAAGTACAGGAACATTAAAAAGTATGGCCACGATCAAAGCCTTGGGTCACTGAGCATGGCAAATGACACAGCATACCTTACCTGGGCCAGAATCTTTGGATGCTTCCTCAGTTACTTGAGGTTTAGCAGGGTCAGAGGGGGGATCAGTGTTGAGGGAAGGGACAGCAGCGGCATCTACAGGAGTATCACCATCTTGGGCAGGAGTATCATCTGCAGGAGTATCACCATCTTGGGCAGGGGTATCTTCTGCAGGGGCCTCACCATCTTTGGCAGGGGCATCTGCAGGAGCCTCAGCATCTGGAGCAGGTACATCATCTGCAGGAGCATCACCATCTTGGGCAGGGGTATCTTCTGCAGGGGCCTCACCATCTTTGGCAGGGGCATCTGCAGGAGCCTCAGCATCTGGAGCAGGTACATTATCTGCAGGAGCATCACCATCTTGGGCAGGGGTATCTTCTGCAGGGGCCTCACCATCTTTGGCAGGGGCATCTGTAGGAGCCTCAGCATCTGGAGCAGGTACATTATCTGCAGGAGCATCACCATCTTGGGCAGGGGTATCTTCTGCAGGGGCCTCACCATCTTTGGCAGGGGCATCTGTAGGAGCCTCAGCATCTGGAGCAGGTACATTATCTGCAGGAGCATCACCATCTTGGGCAGAGGAACCTTCCGCAGGAGCATCACCATCTTTGGCAGGGGGATCATCTGAAGGGGCCTCAGTATCTTGGGCAGGGGTATCTTCTATAGGAGAGTCACCATCTGGGGCAGGTGCATCATCTGCAGGAGTCTCAGCATCTGGGGCAGGTGCATCAGCTGCAGGAGTCTCAGCATCTGGGGCAGGTACATCACCTGCAGGAGTCTCAGCATCTGGAGCAGGTGCATCACCTGCAGGAGTCTCAGCATCTGGAGCAGGTAGAGAAGAGATGTCTTGGGTGGAGTCTGTGGCAGAGGGGTTATTAACAGCATTGTCTGCTTGGGAGGGGTATCAATCCCTTTCTCTTTCTACTACCTGTTTTTTATTTTATTTTATCATACAGATAAAACTAACGTCCTATAGACTGAAAGCAAACATGGCATGGACCTCCACATTACCTAGCTGTGTGACTGGGTCTGCTGATTGCTCCTCCACCTTGACTACAGGGGTAACAGGGGGCAACTCAAATGGTGACACGTACTCCTGTGGATACACATACCACCAAAATCCCCATCAGAGACACATTCCATTGATCATGCATTTTAGATGTGGTTACTGGTATATGGTCTTTTTTCAGTGTAAGACAGTTGGGGGAGAGGGGCAGTTGACACAGAAAACAACTATTCTATTTTTGATAAGGTACTCCAGACTAAGCCTCCCTCAGTGTACCACATTATAAAGTAGCACGGTACACATGCATCAATGTCTTAGTTTCACTTATTTCTCCAGTAAGCTGTTTAAAGACTTCCTAAGATTGTACAGGCCTTACCTCATGGGGCTTTGAGGGTTTCTCAGTCTTGGTTGGGTTGAATAAGGCATCAGTGAAATCTGGAACAGAGAGAAATTGTGCTCAAGGAGAAGAGTAACTGATTTATGTATTGGTCTTGATTTTTGTCTCATGCAGCATGATTACATGTGTCCTTAACTTAATTCATTCCCTCTAACCGCTAAGCCTCTTTTGTGTCCTGAGGCCCATTACAAAGGTTTCATACTACTTTTGATCAGCGTTAAAAATTTCTGTCAAATGTACATTCTCTTCTCTTTTAAATAATTAAAATCCCTAACATCCTTGGCTCTCATCTTTATTTTTGAATTATTGTTCTTCTTTGGTATTGCTGTCACATAAAGCTAGACAGCAAAGCTGCAGACAGGACCTTTTATGATGTGCTTGTAACAATTATTCTTTGATATGGTCAAAATCTCCATATGTGCCAAATCATTGTAGGTAAGTTTCTGAGCCACTGATTAAGAAAACCTGATAAAAAAGGACACGTCTCCTGATATGTGAACCAATTTCAAGCAGTTATAAGACTGGTAGGCTTTGGTGGTATTTGAGCAAAAATAGTACAGGTACCAAAAATCAAGTACCTGCAAAAGCTGCCGGAATGTAGTCCTTAATGTCAATATACACAAAGATAGACGGGAGAGTGAGAGGCATGTTGCTTTCAGTGCGCAGGCAGATGTGATGGAAACCTGCCAGACAGAGAATAATACAAATCAGGGGACTGGAACAAACCCAGCCGACTCCTAACCATCTCAAAGGAATGCTAGAGAACATAACAAGACAGCCGGGAGGGTCAAACAATCAACGCAGAATGAAGTTGTGATGCACTAATAAAAGCGAAAGAGACAGCACTTTTCTTTCACCTGGCTGTATGGCATCGATGGGAATTATCCTGTGTCCCAGGAACTTCCCACTCTCCTCATGGACCACCATCCTGAGGGAGGCCATCTCGGGCAACAGGATCTATCAAGAAATAAGCACAGATTAAAAAGCAGCTGGCTGTGCATTCCTGACCCAGCTGAGCCATCTGGGCTGGCATGCAGCCAATCACAGAGACAGCGCCCACCTTCTCAAAGACAAAGGGCTCCTCATTCCACACAGGGTTGATGGCATTAGCGGTGGCCGACCACTTTGTCCGGAACTTGCGTTTGGGGTCTTTAGGCAAGCCAATGATCTCCACTTCCACGCCCGTCTTCACGTTCTTGTCCGACAGGAACTGGCCCGAGTAGATCTGAAGAAAACACAAGAAAGACCAATGACTTCAGAAGCACACATACTGTACACAAATGCACTCACACACACAGACATACACACAAACACACTCACACACACAAACGCACACACAGACACACACACACACACGCACGCACACACACACACTCACAAACTGTGAAAACATTGCACGCCCCAGTGTTGAGTGATTGGGGAGATTTCAAAACAATTTAATTGGATGCAGAGCAGGACTATACAGAGAACCTCCCACCTCTGCATCAGAATATCAATCAGCTGAAGGAGACACTCTTAGCCAAGCCAAAGAGTGGAGCCTCTGGGAGATACACTAAATGCAAATGGCGATAAAGAGCTCTCTGATTCAAACAAGCAGAGGCACCAGCACACCCTGATGGAGTCATTTAAAATCCCAACTCTCAAAATCCATCTTTGTAAAAACAAAATGACAATTGCCCCATACCGTACCTACATTTATGAATATTTTTACATTATTTATTAGCTTAGATTGGAATGTATGAGAGGAGCTCAGCTTGCCTTTATTGTTAGCGTGCTGGCGATGATGGTGTCAAACCTCTCAGTGTGGGGATCAAACTTCTTGTCACTTCGACGCAGGAGGTCATGTTTAAGTAGGTACCCTGTCCTCCCGTTGAACTCAAACAGGGCCATGTTCAGCTGCATGGGAAAATCTATCGACAAGAATTATATAGCACAGCCATCAGCTGAAATGTATTTCACTCTATAATGTTTCCTGTCTTGTAATGTAAACTCAGCTATTAAACACAAGGGTTTCAGTCATGTTTCCAGTATTTTCCTTATATGTATTCCCTTTTCCATTCACACCTTTAGAGGTGTGAGTGGTGGGGGGTGGGGGGGGGACTGTTCAAATAATGAAAATTATAGGTTTAATCAGGTCTGTGGGAAGAACAATATGCATATTCTGCTGCCCTTGAGAACCATGTTTCAACAGAACAATCCACATCTCAATGCCTAGTACTGTCCAACATTGCCCTCTAGAGGAACACACGACAATAACTAATCCACTTACATTGGTATTTAAATGAATTTAAATCCAGCTATTGGATCAACACAATAGAGAATGAGACCTGATTTAAAATAAACTCAGGATCCTACCAAAAACAATATCAATAGTTATGATAACCCTACTGATAACATTAACATCTGTGAAACTGTACAAACAGAAATAAGACCTGCAGATTTGATCTGGCCATACAGTACCCATAGTTTGGTAGTTAAGTGCCACCATTTGACAGCCAGCAGTCCAGAAAGGCTGAGGACTGTAGTTAGATGAATCCATTCTGGTGCCCTTGGGGTAGATCCTGCTCATCTGCCTCTTGTTGTATCTGTATTGCCCTGTATAGGAACTCTGTTACAGACCGTATGGTTTTTCAGTGACAAACACTTTCTTATTCTTGGCCAAATATACAGCGATCAGCCACAACATTAAAACCACCTGCCTAATATTGTGTAGGTCCCTCTCGTGCCGCCAAAACAGCTCTGACCCATCGAGAGTTTTTAAAATTATGTGGAAATAATTCACCCTCTAACAATATCTTAGCTTTTTATAGCCCTGTAGCAAGTGATAATGTAATAAACTACCAATTGTGTAATAACTCCCAATAATATAATCCATTTCAATTTTTTTTTTATGTAATAAAAACCAATAATGTAACAAGTAGTAGTATTGTACTTCATTGATCCCCGAGGGGAATTTGCACTGTTGCAGCATCAAAGACAACAAAGTAACACAATCAGATACAAATTTACAGTAGATACAAAATATCAGATACAAATATACAGAAGATACAAATATATACAGAAATCCAAATATACTAGAGGACACCTTGAGAGGTGGAGTCCATGCCTCGACGGGTCAGAGCTGTTTTGGTGGCAAGAGCGGGACCAACACAATATTAGGTAGGTAGTTTTAATGTTATGGCTGATCGGTGTATATTGCCCACCATGGTCTCATCTGTCCTTCTTCATGGTTGTTTTAAACCTGTGATCTATTTTTACAAGGTTAATACTCATATTACTACTTCCACTGCTGTTAGCTCTTACTATTGCTATCAAAATGAATAATAACAATAGTATCAGTTATTGGTATCCTTATTATTGACAGCAACAAAAGGATACTCCACAAACTCCACTGCTGACTTGGCAATCAGATCTCCCCCTTTGGTTTCCACAAAAGAAGAGATTGCGTAGCTCCGGTTCTTCTCTGCCAACAGGAAAGGAAATGATTTTTAAAAGGAGTTTCTCTCCAGCAGGGATACGGCTCATTTAACACTGCCAGCAGCGTCACACCACACAAAACCACTAATTTGGGCAATATCATTAATGTCAGTAGAGCAAAGCTTCTCGTTGCTCATTTCAGCAGCACATTTGAATGAGCATATTGGCTAATCTTATAGCAGCAGGGCTCTGGCCAAGATTCAGACTCCCCTCTGATGACTCACTTTTAGCATTCTCGAAGGAGATGAACTTATTGGGCTGAATGTAATTGACCAAGGCAGACATTGCTTCATAGGCTGTCACTTCCTGCCCCGCTGTTCCCTGACAGGAAGTGAGAAAAATGCTGGTGACCGATTATGACAGAGAAATGGATGACGGGGGCTGCTGAGTGACGGTGCCACTCTACCTCATCCGAGTTCTTCATCTTCTCCTCATCTTGCTCATCATTGTCGTCATGCTCCTCATGGTCATCGTGTACCTCCCCCTCTGATGTAAAACAGACAGAGGGTACTTTTACCTGACTTGCACATATCAAATGTCCCTCTAGCTAGCAGCTACTGCACATGCATTTAATATGCTGCCAAATAGGGCATTCATTCCACAGTCAATAGAGATCATACAGTAGCCATTCACTGTGCTTTTAATATACATCTATACAGCAGCCTTAGTGCATTCCCTATTCAGCTTGCAGACATCACAATGTAACCTCCATAGTGCATTCACTATACAACCTACAGGCATCTCTGCAATAGCCAAAGTGCATTTTTCCAACATAAGAACAGTCCCTTTCTGAGAAAAGGTCCTAAAACATCATAGAAACATGGTTCGCTATCCACTTAACAGCATTCCACCACTGAGCCAATCAATAGAAATTACATCCAAAAATAGGAACAGGAACCTTACAAGGGAACATACATTCGGAAAGAACTACAATCCACAGAGGTGATCAGTATGCACACCTTGACTCTCCTGGGTGACTGTTTGGTTGGAGTCAGTTTGGGTGGGGCCAGTTTGATTTGGGTCAGTTTGGGTGGGGTCAGTTTGGTTTGGGTCAGCTTCGCTTGCGTCAGTTTGATTTGGTTCAGTTTGATTTGGTTCAGTTTGATTTGGTTCAGTTTGGTTTGGGTCAGGTTGATTTGGTTCAGTTTGGTTTTGGTCAGCTTGGTCTTGTGGCTGGTCTGCAGTCTTCTTGGGGGCCTCTGGTTCCTGTTTGGCCGCACTGTTCTTTTTGTTCTTGATCAGGATCTTTCCCATCATCTCAGATGGGCTTGGGATTTGATGGCCTGGCTTGAGCTGGTGAGACACACAAGTAAGTAGGTATGAAGGAGATCAAACATGCCAGCTACACTTTAGCAGCCAGAGTAGCCTACACAACTTACAACACATTTAGTCCACAAGCAATTCAGGTTTAGTAGCTTACTGGTAATGACACAGTGCCCCACAGAGAAGTCAAACCTAAAACGTCTTTGTAAGCCCACTTCCCTAACCATTATGTGCCACCCCAGCAAACCAAAGAGAGAGAGCTAGAGTCCTTTGCGACAGTTTGAATGTTCAGAGAAATTCTACATTTCCCCACTTCCAAGGTTGACTGCTTTAAGGAAGGAGCTCCTGCACATGGAGGGTTAAGCGCCAGTGAAGGTCAGCTGAGGTGGAAGTCACAGTCACTGAGGTGGAAGGAAGGAATGCTGGGGAGGGTGATGTTTAAGCTTTTATTGCCTCTGACAGGACACAGGCTATAAAGAATGGCTCAGCCTGGAGACTCTGACAGTGTTAATTGGGGGAATATTGCAAGTTTAAAAGCTTCTGTGTGAATGACCTTTCTGACTGTGCAGATCACAGAAAACACTGACAAAAGCCACTTTGTAGTCATCTTGCTGCTCAGATGAGTTTATTCATTGTGATAGAATGGAGCCAAAAGACTTGGTCATAATGAAGGGTTAGGTATTGCCCTTTCATCAGAACTGGCTGAGAGTAAAGCATGCACACGCTCAGGAGTATAGCTATAAATGTAAAAACACATTAAAAGGCAACCGTGTAATCATACACTTTAGCCAAAAGCAACATTTGTTGCCACCTCAATGTAATTACAACAGGAAGTATACTGTACATGACTGATTATCTGGAATTCGGACAACAATAGAAGCAATGCTTCTACAGTGTATGTAGAAGAGCCATGTAACTGAAACAGGAAGTGATTGTAGCGGTCTATCAGTTGTACTCACTGGATAATTCTCCAGAGGTTCAGTAAGCAGGGCATCTCCAAAAATGGTCTTGCAGTAGTTGGCCATCTTCTCTTGCTGTTTGACTCTTGATAGAGAGTAAAGTGTATAAGTCTATCATTTATATATCTGCATACAATTTGAATTCCCTAAGAAGTGGTAATAGAGCAAATATGTTTAATTATTTATGTTCAGTTTAACATCATATTCGAAATAAAGTATGTAACTAATTCTTGGCCTTCAGGATAAGATAAAGTGGAACAAAGGTAAAACCAAGGATGAGTGTAGAGCTCTTACGAGTCAACATGGTTCTCAAAGGACAGTATGACGGGATATGGAGAGGTCTTGAAGGCACTCTCCGCGATAGCCTCAATCACGTCCTAAACAAAGGTAAAACATGCTGAAGTCATTACTTGCTTTCTTAAAGTTTTCAGGCACATATGCCAAAAGGAACACACATCCTACAGTACACAGACAAGACACAGGAACATTCCATTGCGATCAGCTGGACCCATAGGAAACTGAATAAAACAGGCAACCTTGCCGCATTGCCTCAAATCACTTCTGTGAGCAATGATTCAAACTCGCTCACAGGCCAAATAAAGCAGGATGCGCAACATATTCAGTGATGGGAAGGATAGGTGGCATCCAGCCGGGAACTAGATGTCATCAAAACTGGCAGTGTGGCTCCCTGATGGCTACAAATGCCTTTTTTTTTGTGACTCAAGAAAGCAAAAACACTCGTCTAAGGAAAGGTGTGATGCAGCAAATAGCAGAGGGCAGCGGCTCGGCCTGCTTCTCCAGACGTGAGCTGGCAGAGGCAGAGAGGGAGCTGTCACCGAGCGACACAGCGCAGGGTCGCGCTTCCGGAACGAACGCGCACTGCCATGGAGACGCTGCAGGGACTGGTGCAGCGCCGCTTTATTGCATTACCTTCCATTCAGCTCCCCTCTGATCATCTGACAGGGGACAAGCCAGCTGCTTGTTTGCCAGTTAATAGGCATGTTGAACCACAGAGTGCAGAGATTTTTCATTCTTTGTGTGGCCATGTACGCTTGGCACACACAGTGTCGTGGCTTTCTCAGTGATGTGAATACCATTCTGCAAATTATATTAAGACACCACATATCCATACGGGCAGACGGTTCATAACAAATTATTTTGTATAAAAAAGTATTATAGTATGTATAGCATTACATAGCTTCTTTACTCCAGGGCCTGCTCTGAATTCAGCCTCTCTCATTACACCTGTTACCCCATAACCAATGATGCTCTCTCCATTAGACTACCGTGCACAGTGGCAGGTAAGGAGGCACACCTTAAAGAGAATCTCGGTGGTCATGGTGAAGCCGTGGGTGATGATTGGCTCTTCCTCGGGGGGCTTGCCTTTCCAGCAGTCCAGCTCCAGGCAGCGGCACCCGGCCAGCAGGCACTGCCGGTACATCTCGGGAGATGAGACGCCTGAGAACTGGCCCGCTGTGGAGAGAGCACGGGAAATAAAGCCCCACTGAGCCTTGATGTTCCAGATCAATATGTATCAAAATGTATCCTCCCTTAGAGTGCACCACAAACCTAAACCCCCCCCCCCCCCCCGCCACCCCCCCTCCAGATTGCCTTCTCAACCATCAGGCCTGTGACTCAGTCAGGTCGGCGAGTTGTGATGTTATCTCCTGCTAAGTATATCAATGAGTAAAGTTGGGATATTCACATTGATAGACTGAACACTAAAACAGGAGTCTCATATCTGTGAGTAGGTGTAAGAGGTGTGTCAGGGACTCTTATCTGTGAAGCCCTAACCTGTAATTTATGCTAGGGGGCTCTTACCAGTGAGTAGGTGTAGGAGGTGTGTGAGGGACTCCTACCTGTGAAGCCCTAACACATTATTTGTGCTGGGGAGCACTTACCTGTGAGGTAGGTGTTGTGGGATGATTTTACTAGGTAGTGAGGCAGGGGCTGGGTCATATCGTGACACTTGGAAAGCTTCTGCAGTAGCACCACAGATGTTTCAGGTCCCATCAGGTAGAACAGGAGGCCCTCTGGAGAAATCTGACCTGTAGAGTACAACACAAACAAAGGTATTGCTGAATCACATCGTTATCAGTCTACGGCAGCATTATGTCACCTTAAGTGATGATACAACTGTCCCATTAGTTTTAAGGGTGCTAAAAGATCTGAGCTGCAACCCATGCTGGCCCTGAGCAGCTCACAGTTAAATTCTCCCACAGACAGAAGATGTCCCATAGCGCTCGCTGCACGCACCTCGGTTAGCGTTGGAGGAGCACGGCTCGTACTTCTCGATGATGTTTTTCACCTGCTCAGGGCGCATTGGAGGGAAGAGCTCCTCGTTCAGCCGTGAGTCACGCTGCTTCTCGTTGACAAACTTGGTCAGATTCTCCTTTGTCATGTAGGGCTTTGTTGAGCTAGGTAGAAGCAACAGAGGGTCAACAACTGAATGAGAAATTAACAAGAACAAATGGCCCCATCAGCCAAGGTGAAGTCATCAGATCAAATGCACTTACAGTAGAATCTGCCGACAGACTGCTTAAAACCTAACGTTGGTCAGAATTACTATTAGTTATTTAATTCTAGCCTGAAATATCTTAATATTTATAATTTTACAGAACTTTATCATTCATATTTCTAAATAAAGGGTACCACCGTGCTGGTACATTAACGAGGTAACTACATGAGACTTACTAAGTAGTGAATATTTCGTAGATTTCAGGCCTGGGACACAGATTCATCAGGAAGGTTTTGAATGCAGCTTCAGTAAAGACGTCAGC
Organism: Anguilla anguilla; assembly: GCF_013347855.1. Classification (NCBI taxonomy): domain Eukaryota; kingdom Metazoa; phylum Chordata; class Actinopteri; order Anguilliformes; family Anguillidae; genus Anguilla; species Anguilla anguilla. The sequence goes on along the minus strand of NC_049201.1, from coordinate 16,503,690 downwards.
CTTCATTGTGTCTCCCTTGCAAAGTAGACAATATGGCGTTATACAGATATTAGCACCCCCTATCCAAGTTATCTTGTTAATTTTTGAGAGGTCCAACACATATAAAGCTAATGTATATATATATATATATATATATATATATATATATATATATATATATATATATATATAAAGCAGCAGAGAGCACCTGAGTGTGCGACATCTAGGACCATCAAATTTAACACTCAGGAAATTGCAGGATGCCACTAAGGCATCACTCTCACCTTTCCTTTAGGGAGGTGGGCTGCACTCAGGGCACTCTCCACTCTCTTCTTGTCTGCAGGGAACATCTTGTAGATACTAAAAGACAAGACACGTCATCAGTAAATAAAGCATATGTCATCAACTGCTGATTATGTACATTCTGTGACATTGTGTATAATGTTGTGCACAAACTGTGGGTCATTACCTATCTGTTGAGATATCTGTTGGGTCGTGAAATCTTTCACTAACCCCGGATTTACACCAAACACTGCATTCCCGTAATTCCCACGTAATTCCTATTCTGCTACATGGCGCCGATTAACCAAAATGCGTAGGCCTATAATAATTGTCCTTGACGCTCGTTCTTGGCTAGCAAATTTGCTCGACCAGCCAAACTTAACTCACAGGAGAAATTTGCTCGAGGCTACAACAGCAATGCAATTAGGCATGTATGAAAAAATGTTAGTATTCATTAGGCTAATGTTATTGTGTTTGGTATAGAAAAAAATTTAACTAGTTAAAACGCATGTTTATTGTTTGTGTATTTACAGTGTGTTTCATATGATTACGTAAATGCCTGTTTGTTGGCTGGTGCGTCGTTCCTACTGCACTCCTCGAGATAGCGCCGATTCTTTCTAATAAACTTGTTTATTGTTCATTCAACATAAGATATTTTGTCTTTTTATGCTTTTGACCTAAGAAAATCTGCGACTTAACTGAAATTATGGCTGTATTGAAATATTAGCCGATTTCTTTTAAGTTTCCCACTGGGAAATGGATAAGTGGCTGATACGTCCCATTAAAAAGAGAATCGCTGACGAGCAACAGGAAGACATTTTTGTTTTATCCTACTGAGCTTCAGTGATAAAGCTTTGAATTATGTTAGACAATGCTTGTGTGATTAATTGCTTGCCAATTTCAGTAAATTTGTCGTTTCGTTTAGCCTTTATTAAATAATGGCTATTACCAACAGTTTAACACTTATTTTTCACTCAATTGTTATTAATGAAAATAACACCAGTTTGGGTCACATAAAGCATGGATTGATATATATGGGTCATCACTGAAAATTTTTAAACACCCTGGTGTAAATGACCACTGGAAAGGCTAATAGCTCAGGGAGAGTTTTTCATGCCAATTCTGAGATTTTCATTCATAATTCAAGTATTCCTGCTCATAGTGTCCCACAGTCCAAAAAAAAATGCTGTATACCTTGTGTAAATGGTCACTTTGTCTTGGTTTAGCCAAATAGTTGACCCAGTTAATGAGTTGCATGGTTCGAATCAAACAAAAACCAGAAGCATTTGTGGCACTCCACCACCAGAACTGCCTACTCCTGCATAGTTCCATTAGAAAAGTGCATCTATATTATTAAGCCTTTATGTTGAGATTATTATTATTATTATTACAGCCATTTAGCAGACGCTCTTATCCAGAGCATGTTACACAACTCTTACTTCTTGACTGGGATCTTGCCATCCTTGTTGGTTTGTAAGGAGATCCAGACATAGCTGTATGGGACAGAAGAGCGAGAAACAGGAAGGGCCAGTGTTTTTGTCAGCGTAAGATTTCCGTCAGCTTCAGATGCCACATCAACTTCACAGAACTCTCAGAGAGGCCATTTTTTATCTTTTTTTTATAGAGAAGCCCACGTCTTAAACTTTATAATATGGATTAAATATTTTTTGGAAGGAACCTGTGTGTCATTTGTGTGCTATATGAAAATAGGGCATTTTGTGTCCTTATAATCACTCCTATAGCAGATGATTAGTCCAGAGAACTGGGTGCAAAACCAGTCCACTTGTAGTACTCACATTTTGTCCAGGAAGATTTGTCTGCATGCATTATTCCTCAGAGTGTTGTAGACTATTGCCAGGATATCTGTGGCCCAGTCCTGTAGCCGGAAATCAGACCATGATAATGCATAAATTCATTCAATTGTTGTTTGATTCAGAAACATCACACACCTGACCACTAACCCGCTAGCTGTACAAGGTGTTGTATTATTATTATATAAAAAAATTCAGGATTTAATGCTATGCATATTGAAACAGTTGGTTACCACTAGAGAGAGCCAAAGTAATTAGGACTTCAGGATGAGTGTAATTCTGAATTAAACAGACTGTGGTAAAGGAAGGGGATTTTTGAATCAAAGCTGATCTACAAAAATGTCTTCAAAAATGATACTTGTGTAATGAAATTATTACTTGTTAGCATATTGGATCACCATAGAGAACAAATTGTCAAGCTATGTATAGAGGATAATGCAATTTGGCGAGTATAGACTCAAATAGCAGCTAGGCCCACCTGAGTGCTGGAGAATAAGTTTTTCCAGACAATAAAGAGCTATTACTCCAGATCTATTCTGGATCAACCTTATTGAGCTTTGCCTATAGAGCTCACCTGTGATACATTTTCCTTGTAAGCAAAGAAGTTGTGGTATGTTAAGTTGACTGTGTCAAGGCCTGACACAATTGTCAAGGTTTTGGCTAAATGGTGACTGTCGGGGAAGTCCATGTTGAACACATTGCGAACCTTAGGATTCTGTTGATGTAAATACAAATGAGAACCATTAAAACAGAATCAAGTCATTTAGAAAAATGTATGTGTATCATTGTCATTAAGGAGTTATTGATAGATTTTTGTTAGTTTTATAAATCACACACTTTCAATCACACAGTTTTTGTATGAATGGTATTCAGGTTATGCAAGTAACAGCTGGCTGAATAGTTGGTGAATACGATAGACAAGTTCTCATAATAGGGAACAATGTTGCATGAGACTACAGAGCACAGTGTAACTATGCTGTAACCACGCTGTAACCACAGAAGCAGCACTCTCCCTCTCTCTCTCTCTCTCTCTCTCTCAATCTCAGGGATCCAGCGAGCACATGACGTTCAACATCCACAGCCTCTGCTTTTCATACCCAGGGCATCTGAAAGGTGAAGCCTAACCAGCAAGGCAAATTACAAATTGCATGCAAAATGCAGAGTGAGAGAACAGAGAAAGGATTGGGTCTGAGGGTGGTAATTTTCCATCAGAGCGACTGACACCCACAAAAGAACCATTTAGGTAATGTTGAACAGCATTGTGAAGTGTGAGACATTCAAACGATTAATGTATCTCAAATGTCACATGAACTTAAAGCATAGCGCAATCTCCAATCATTTTTAATTCAAAGCAGCCACAAAGCAACAGTTAATTCCTTCAACAATCTCTGTGCACAGACGAGTGCAAGTGGTGCCACTTGATAAACTGTCTCCAGAGATTTCCCAGTGAGGTCTCTGGTGGCTAAGATCTTAAAAGCAAGGCAAAACCCAGACAAAGAAAAGTAATGCCATTTTTGTGTACTATTGAAGTTTTTTTTCATAGCTTAGTTACTAAAATATTTTTGTTTAAGTTCGGTTTAAGTTTTATTGTAATCCAATCCCATGAATATATTTTAAAAATCAATGGTGATGAGCAGAATCTTTATCAAGACGGAGAGTAAAAGCTTTTGTTTATATTGCATGATGTAATGCTTGACACATGAAATACGAAGCATGAAGAGATGCTTTAAATCTCTATGGAGACAGTTAATGATGAAAGATGCTCAAACTGTCTATCAGCCTATTCATTGTATGATCTGTACATTATGTTTGCACAGTATGATCTGCCCTCCAGATCACACAGCTGTTCTCTGATAGAGATAAATGATTGCTTTTATATAATAAACAAATGTGTGTGTGTGGGGAGAGGGGTGGGGGTGGGAGAGAGAAGTGTCTATCTTGTCAGTGGATATGCATAGACATTTGCTTTTGCGATGCATCTTATCTTTTTTGTGTGGGTGTGCTGTTATGATTATGGATTAAATTTGGGTGGGTGGAGGGTGGCGGGGGGTGTATCATTCGTAATGTGCATTTAATCCTCCTCAGAAATACGATTTTGTATGAAATACTGTTATTAGAAAACATTTTAATGAGAAGAGGGAGCTTGCTTTTGCTCTTAATGGGTCCAAGTCTGAACCTGGGTCAAGATCCTCTCCTTATGCACATGGTCTTTCTACCTCTAGTTTTCTTCTGTTCAGTGGGCAGTAATATAACCAGAGGATATCGCTATCCTCTTGTGTGGGAATAAAGCAAAATAAGCTTTTTTCAGTCGCTACATGTATATGGATGTATTTGTTGTTTTTTAAAATCATGTTGAGGTGGTAGGCCCAGATCTTGTATAGACTTGAGCCATTTACGATCACAGGTGGCCTCTTCGATATGCAGGTGCCTGCCTGTCAAATCTGAATTGGCGTGTGCCCTATGGCTATGCTGTTGGGCTGTTGGCATCTGTTTTTTTTTTTTTTTTTTTGCAAGGCAAATCATTGCCAGCAAAAACAACAAGGGACAGCATCGGGTAGCAGCAGATGAGCTAGAATAAGTCTGAAAGGAGCACAAGAGAATGTGAACAGCAGCATTCAGTCACCTCCTATCAAGCTAGAGTCTGTGGCAGCCCTCCAGATTGGTGCATGTGTTACACAACGGCAATCTTGATAATGTCTCCCTTCAATCTGACAGTGAGATTTCACATACGTCCACCAAGTAAACTCAGGCAGCCTATTAAGGGAATACGAGATATGCTGCAGAACAATGACATTGGCTGCTTTGTGAAAACTCTCAGAGCTGACTAATGCACTGCTGTCAATCAAGTGCCTGTGCCGAGAGCAAATACAGTTTCCTTCAGAGGAAATGATGCATAATTCATGAGCATCTCCCAGGGGATTCAAAAGGTTTTTCCCATAAGGGTTTTACTGCAGAGCGCAGCATACACACCAGGATGACGACACACAAACAAAGGCAGAGTCAGAGAGCTCTTTCTCTCTCTCTCTCTCTCTCTCTATCTATCTCTCTCTCCCCCTCTACCCCCCCCCCTCTGTCTCTCTCTCCATTTCTCTCTCTTTCGCTCCCGCCTTCTCCAACAAGCACAAAAAACACACATCAACATATTGGATTTCTGTGTTTACTGGATTTTAACCAAGCTGCTTAAAGCTGCAGTTGTACACCATAGGGAAGCAACGAGTCTTCAAATTTGGATATCTAATGTGCATTTTCAATATGAATTTTAAAGATTACACTCCTAAAATTCAGTACTCACCTTTGGAAGCTTGGCATATTTTCCTGCTCTTGTGTCTCGAATAGTGGCAACATCCAGGAATGTTGTCTCCTTCAGTGAAAGACATTAAAATAAAACCAAATGAGCAACCATAGAAATGCTTAATAATATCTATTAATAGTGGTGATGTCCATTATTGTCTCCCTGTCAACAAAGAGTAGCATGTCTGTACACCTGACTGGGAATAATAATATATACAATTATCTTTTGAGGGAAAATTTATTGAATTGATTTATGTGAGGAATCACAAGCGACTCCAGTGAAAAGCTTGGTCAGTACCAGCATGAGGAATGACTAAAAAGAATAGCATGAATAATACATTGTACAAATGCGTTTCTAAATATAAACATATATGTAATTTATTCAATTTATGAAAACATATAAAATATGACTGAAATACATATGCAGTAAATATGTGGGTGTGTGCGTTATGTTTTATTGCCCTGTATTGCTTTCCACACTACATGTTTGTGTGCATTGTTTGTCAGTAAGTATTCTGGGGGTTTGAAGCAGCGCTGCAGCTGTCTGCAGTTTTCTTTCTGCCTACGCAGGTCTCAGATCAGCGAACAGCCTGGCAGGCCCTCCTCGGCTTTGATCGATATGTCTCTGCGCTGTTCAGAGAAATGCTGCTCTGATGCAGGCTCTGAACTCTGAATCCAACACCGTGGCCTCACTACGTCCGTCTGAGCGCTGACACGGCACATCGGATCCTATCGGTACCTTACTGTAAATGCGTCACCGTATTTACCCGGCTTTGAAAGTCCCCCAAGATAAAGGTGCCTGTGTATATGTGTATAATCATTTACAATGGCAGTTGTGCTAGTCATTTCAGTGCTATATCCTTTCTGAGAGAAGTGTCAAGATGTCCTGGGTCACCTGGGAGTGTGGCATAGTACTTACCCTGCTCTGATTAACCCAGTAAAGGTAGTAGCCCTTTGAGTCCATTTTCATGGTGACAACCGATGTCTTGGATGAATCCTGAGAAAACACATAGTATTGACTGCCATTTTGCAAGCAAATGTGGTTATGATTGGACTGTGTTTATTTCTCTTTTCAAAGTAGGCCTTAATATGGCAGTATAAAAGGGTTTTTACTGAATTATTAACTTTGTGTGTGTGTGTGTGTGGGGGTGTGTGTGTGTGCATAGGTGCGTGTGTGTGTGTGCGCATGTGTGTGTAGGTGGGGGAGGTAAGTGGGTGAGTAGATGGATGGGGGGATGTTGTTTCAGTAAGTGATTTCTTTCCTTGATCCTGTTAGCACATTTGATCTGATTATTTGTAGGTGACTCATCTTTCAGACACAACCTTCCAGAGCATCTTACTCAAATTCTCTATGTAGCAGGACCCCCAGAGACTTCAGACTCATTCCAACCAAACACTTTCATGATAAGTCTGATGCAATTCAATCGCATTATTCAAAGCATTATTCAAAGCATCTATCATCCCTATGACCTAATCAAGTTCACAGAATTTAAGAAAGCATCTATCATCCCTATGACCAAATCAAGTTCACAGAATTAAAGAAATTATTTTTATTAGTGAAACTAAAGTTTTTTCAATCACAGTCAAATACTAGTCTGTCATTGTACATAATTCCACACAGTTAATAGACTTATGGACTGTTAAGAAAATGTTTTTTTATGTATGCTATTTTGGCTATGACACCTAATGTTGAGTTATTGGTGCAGCTATTTCCCTGGAACAGCCGACAAGCTTTTGCGTAACAATGGCTGCACACAGGAAATGTTGAATACAAAAAAGAAGATTCAGATAAAGATTCTGTTTTTCAGAAGGCTGACATTACGTTTAGATATACTCACCTCTGTCCATTTTGTGAACCTGTCACCTTTGACCAAGTAGTCTTTGACATCTGGGAATTCGAGATTATTAGGTTTTTTATCCATTCTTTTCACTACACAGTGATCTTCTGTGTACTTCTGTGTAAAACGGTATTTTCTGTTGCTAGTACATCAAAAAAATCCCTTGATCTTCACTCTAACCACAAAATGTGACCTGCTCAGGAAGCAGGCATGCAACTACTTTCAAACTCTCCAGAAATGACTGGGGAAGACGATTCTCAGCAAATATGCATTGCAAATGAGAGTGACTACAAATGAGAAATCAACTGTGGCCTAGCCACATCTATGACAATCTTCAGCACAGGCTGGGAGGGTCTAACTTCACACCAATCCATTTACAGGTAATGTGATTGGAAGACTTGAGGACCAAAGATACAAATTACAGGTATGCAATATATGTACGTGAAATCTGTTCAGCAGACCACACATACACTGTACACTTTGTATTGAATATAATTATGTAAATGACATTCGAAGAATAGTAGTGCTTTTAACAACACTATGGTCTGTGTAAGGATCTACTTGCTGCAATCAGAAAACAGAAAAGCATTAAAAGCAAAAAGAAGAATAAGAAGAAGAAAAGCAAAAAAGAGCTGAATGTTTCTAGTGATTTATGCAAATTCATATTGAGCACTGACTTCCCGAAGTAGTTTGAGTAACATTCAAATGTCAGCTTGGACGCACCACCTTATGCAAATGCAGCAGGAGTGGCGAAGCTAGGCAACAATCCAGGGACACAAATAATGGCACTTAAAAGGAGGAATGTGCAGAAAAGTTTAGAATACAGGTGATCCAATGGCAGTGGCCCTAGCATAATGAAACCACAAAAGTTGAGGTTCCCTTTACATTGTTGTTATACACATTTTACATACATTGTTAGGCATTTCCAGAATGGTGCTTTACAAGAAGAGGACTGTTTTTATGTTTTTTAAATAATAAAAGAGATTTGCTGAAACATAATCACAGAAAATAATTCCAGGTAGATTGTTTGAAGCCCATATAGGGACAGCTAATTGAAATGCATGTGTACACATCATAATGTCCATAAAAATTCATGTAAATCTGTAGAAAAATTTTCTTTTTTGATTCCTAGGTCTTATATTCAAATACTACGTTTGAGCCTTGCTCTGACAGAGCAAACTTGTTCCTCATTTAGTCAATTCATGTGAAATTCAGCGGGATTTCTTTATTGTGGGAAAACATATCACAGGATATTAGACATATGATGCCCCTTTGGGATGAAATCATGATGTCAATTAAACCCAATGCACTTTTCTCTGTCTTCTTGTAATGATCAGTTGAAGCACATATAGTGTCCACATTCAAAACAGTACCATTGTAAGCTTACCACACTAGACACTATGACTCTGTGGTAGTAGCAACATCTCAAAACGAGACTGGCAGTTTAAGAAAGAAACAGTCACATGGATTTCAATGAGTCTGTGCTTCTGAATGCTCATGACCAGCAATAGGTAGATGTTACTTCCTGTCTCTGTCATTACCCCATCCTTAAAGTCTGCAAGTGTGGGCGTGTGTGTGTGCGTGTCTGTGTGTCTGCATGTGTGTGTGTGTGTGTCTGTGTGTGTGTGCATGAGAGACACCTTGTTTCATTCCATGTGACTCCTGCCAACGCACAGGATCAGCTCTCTCACAATGAGTCAGCTCAACACTGTAGTGTTGACACAGTAGTAGGTTCAGTCAAGCATTACTGAATGGTAGGTATGTCATAAAAGCAAACAGTTGAATCTCCTATCAAATGATTAATATCCTGCTTTAAATTTAGTACAGCAAAGCACTATATGTCTGCATGATAAGAGGGGAAGCTGGTGATTGCTTGGATACGATAAAGGCAATGTTTATTGTGTACAATAAAAACGCAGCACTCTTTGCAACTATGGTCTCCCATACTAACTATAATTTTATGGGCAACAATTTTTTGAGATCACCAAACTCAGATAAATAATATAAAATAAAAACAATGCAGAACTCATTGACAATTCAACTAAAAGAAAATGAGTATTACAGTAAGCATGAATAGAGGTCCATCTAGGTGATGATCTAGGTCTGGGTCATTTTACCTACGATCTAGAATACATCTAGTACTGCTCCTAGCTTAATCTAGCTTGATCTGATAGCTTGATCTTATACATCGCAAAGATGTTCCATGGTAGCATTAATCTACCATGAATCCTGATAAGTAAATCCTTGCATCGATAACTTTGGATGTGCATTATATGATTATACAGGTGACCACTCTTTACTGATTTTAAATGTACAGGAAGACTAATGTCATTCAAACAATGTGCGAGAGAGAATGTGTATGATAGAGACACCTTGATCTATTCGATTGCCTCCTACCTGCGCACCATTTAACCAATGTGCGAGGGAGAATGTGTGTGTGTGTTTGTGCGTGCGTGCATGAGTGCATGCTTGTGTGTGTGTGTGTGTCGGCATGTGTGTGTATGTGCGCGTGCATGTGTGCGTGAGTGCATGTGCATGTGTGTGTGCACGTGCGTGAGTGCATGAGAGTATGTGAGTATGTGTGTGTGTATGTGTGTGTGTGTGTCTGCATGTGTGTGTGTGTGTGTGTGCGTCAGTGCATGAGTGTATGTGTGTGTGTGTGTGTGTGTATGTGTGAGCGATGCATTGTTCCATTCTACTGACTCCTGCCTGTGCTGTGCAGCAGCAGCAGCTGGGTTCCTCTCCCCTGGTGGCTGACTATGGCAGCGGGAGCTGGGCTCAGCTGGGCCCAATGAGAGCCAAGCTGTGTCCTCTCAGAGGTGCTCGGGTCTAGCACTGCGCCTTCCTGCCTGCTGTAAACACCTCCATCCCCACACCTTTACAGCCTACCACAAGTGCCGCTTTATAAACAACATGTTCAGGCCTCACCTGTGGGCTCTGTGTGTTTTGTCAGACACCGACATTTGAATGGCTACCTCTGTGTGCTTGGTCATTTACAGGAGTATAATCTGCCACCTGGAGGGACACTGAGGGAAATATACTTCTAAAATTAGGAAAGGGCGACTAGTCCTAGGGAAACACCGCTCACTCGTTGATCTTCTGTCCAACTCAGCTCTTAATTAATTAGGTTCATTAAGCAGTTAGCAGAGTGCTGGTCATAGTTTAACATCACATGATAAGTATCTGTTGCCAGCCTGTCTGTGGAACAACTGGGTGTTTGCCCTAACAGAGACAAATGTCAATAAAAAAACACTTTTTATTCATTTGAGCCATGTAAAAAACTGCTTGCATAAATTAGCAATAGCTGGGCCTGGAACGATTATTTAATCGATTACCAACAACAAATACTAAGCAAGTTGTTATTGTTGTTGTAAGTATACTGTAAGTGTTGTCCTTGTTGGTGTTGTTGAATTTTCTGCAAATGTGACTCATAACATATTATGCTGAGCAGTTTATGGAGTCACATGTGCTTGGAATACTTGGAAAAGTATCACTGTATGATATACTCCAAGTGTGTCTGCAGTCCCTCTCTTTGGTAGCACTGCAGTGTGTATCCTTCACGTGGCAAGTTACTCTGGATGGGAGTGTGTGCTAAATTACTGGAGTGTAATGTAATGTAAGGATTGTAATCTAAAACAAAAAGAATGTTGTATGTACCCCCTGAACCAGGACTTGGAGATGCTAGACTAAGGGAAGTTTCTAAGGAGACTGACAATGCATTAATATCATTAACAGATTAACATTTTATATGAACGTGTTACTTGCCCCCTTCTCGTTCCAAATACGTCAGTTAGTTTCTACAATCTTAATTCTCAATAAGCAAAGTTCAGGTGCACTGTGCTATTGTGTTCTCCTCCATCTTAAGTTTGGGAATCTTAAATTAACTGCTTGGCAAGACCAATGAATTTTACCGAGACGAAAGCTGCAAGCAATGACAGGCCACAGCAGCATCTTGTAATTTTAATTAAGTTCAATTTTGCCTCAGCATTCGATCTGCACTCTAATTGCAGTATGGCGCATCTGATTTAGAATTTTAAAACGCTGTTGAAAGTTATTTTACATTTGTGATATATTAATACACAGATTTCCCCTTGATATTCGCCTAACTGTCCCCTTCTTAATTGCTATTCATTTAGGTTCTTATTCCTAAATATTGGCCAATTATCGAGAAACCAGGTGACTGCTGTCCGCGGTTCTGAAACCGACATTTACAGCCGCAACAGACTGTGCTATCTGTGCTGTTCGGATAACTCAAAACATGCTTTCAAGTGTAACAGGGCTGTAATGCATGATTCCGATTAGAGATGGGAGAAATGGTAAGCCGCAAAAATCTTACACCTTCCGCAATGTAAGGTACATTAGATATGACAAGTGAAATGAGGGTACAAGACAACTGACTGATGTTAAGGCTCAGGTTGCAAGGGGCCCATAAACAGACCCTTAATGTTATAACACAGTCAATTAAACATGGTACTAAATGATACCTACTTTATACAGCAAAGACTGGATAGAACAAAACAACAGGAGAATGTCTGTGTTAAGAATAGGAATACAAGAATGATAAAACGTTTTAACCGTCCAAATGGTTTAAGTGTTACGCGCACACTGTAAATATTTTGTGCGCCAGGCTAATACACAGCCTACGTTCGTACATAGCTGTCTTTAAGATGTGTTTGTCTTGCAGATTCGTTAGCTAATGCAGCTCTCTCCGCCGCTGCAGTCCCTTTAAGAACCCTTGCCCGCCTCCCATCCTGTATGTGTGGCAGAGCTAGCCACTTCATTTGTTGAAGTAGACAGACAGTTGTGTACCTTATGATCTCACTTAATCGCTCTGATAAATCACATCGAACCCTGTACTGCGGATTCGTGATATTGCTTATTCCTTGGAGTTTTCGATTGAATAAACGATTGTATTTCGGGGCTCAGAGAGTTCGTGGATCCTGAAAAACCCCAGAACGTGACGAATTTTGACATCCCTCTTGTGCAGAAATGGAATGCTGCAATGGATTTTAAACACAAGCCGCTGCGCTTTCCAGTTCGAGATGAATGAAAGAAAAATCAATTTTGCAGCAAAATAGACTATCGGTTGAAAGTGTTCGCTTGTAGGCTACACTACTTTGTGTTTTTCTTTCGTTCCACCTGCCACCTCGGTCTTCTCTTGGATTGTGGATAATCAAAAACCTTCAAGACGGACGGGGTGGTGGAGCATCGAGGAAAAAACCGGGGCAAAATGAGGGAGCGGGACTTCATGCCCAACGTGGAGCGGGGCAAACCTGCTACATATACCGGAGACAAAAAGGCTAAGATGGCTGCGAAGACGAACAAAAAGTGGGTGAGACTTGCCACCGTTTTCGCTTATGTGCTGTCCGTATCTTTAGCTGCTATCATATTGGCCATTTACTACAGCTTAATATGGAAACCTACGTCCGCTTCCTCTTCGGCTGGAAGACCAGAGGGGCCGGAGGAAGTCACTGTAGCAGCTAACTTCTCAACCAACATAACCTACACTAATGTCACGGACGCCAATTCCACTCAAACAAACCTTTACCTGGTGAACGACACGATTTCGCAGGGGTCAGCGGCAAACCTGCGAGCCGAGCCTCAGATCAAAGTATTTCACTGGGAGGATGAGAACAAGAGTCCTAGTCTCGTTTCAGACGACATTTTATCAGGCAGTGCGCCTACGGGACGGTACTCAACTGCAAACAACGATAAAGCCGCAGAACCCGCACGTCAGGTAACTCTGGATAAAGGTAGCATATCTCCCAGACCTGCAGATGGTACAATAAATAACCAAAGCCCCACGGCGCGCTCTCGAACCACCGAGTCAATACTTGATAAGAGGGAAAAGAGAGAAGCGTCCAGGCTGGTCACTGGAAGTGGAATACAATTTCATCCCCTCGAAGGACCCGCGGATGATACTCCGTGGGATCTTAAACCTCCATCAAAGGCCCAAGCTGCTACTACCACAAACCCACTAGGACTACAAAGAGGAACTGCCAGTGACCAGGCCCAACAGGGCTCGCAGAGTAGAAACCAGGAGGATTTGGCAGAAACTTTGGCAGAAGAGACGGATATAATATAGAGGTATTCTCCTTTGAGGAACTTATTTCTTATGATAACTCAAATGGACACAGAAGATGCTGTGAAAATGTGACGGGCATCAAAACGCACGTAATTTCTTGATATGGCATATAAAGTACAATTCAAATTATGTATGGCAGTTATACAATTATAAATACATATACATGCTATGAACATGACCATTATTTTTATGAGCGACTATATTTTGTGTTATGACTTAAATCATATTTGTTATGTTCTGAAAAGCTGGCGTCAAGGACGTATTTGACATTAATTTACGCTTCTATTTTATTATTTTAACATATAAATGTATACATATAAATATATACAAACGAAGAACGATTTTTTGAATTAGAACATGTAAATTTCCATCGCCTTTCAACGGAGAATGAGCCATGCAACGAGAGAGCGCTGTTACCATGTAAGGAAAGGCTTTTATATTATGGATCGTCAGAATATACTATTTAACTATACTAATTAATAAGGATTCATGGCGTAGAGGAATCCGCATTGAGTTACGCTCAGGTATGTCCATATTAACCATGTAAATGTATTGTATTTGGTATTGTACATAGGGCAGAAGTACATGCTCCGGCCTGGATGAAGTTTAGCAAGATAAGACACTTTTTATGAAAACTATGTACAATAGACATATATTGCGCAGAAAATAAACGTCCTTGTAAAAATGCATTGTTGCTTAGGTTTTGTAAGAAATAAAATGCAATGCTTGTTTATGATAGAAACAATTTTAATATTAAACGCAATATTATTTTGATTGGTGCGATTTTTAAAATTCATTACACATAACTGGATTTTGGCGGAAATCCAATATTGTTCTAAGTTGTGTGCTTTTAGAGAAAGTGGGGCTAGTGCCAATTTGACAATTCATCGTCAATACAGACACTGTAGTGCAGATTTGAAAGCATTTGTTTAATCAAAGTTTAGTAGTGACGTCAGAAGTTATAGCGATCAATAGAGTTTAAATCGTTACTATTTACTACACAAAAATAGTTTAGTGTTGGCACTGTCGTTCAAATAGAATCCTGAAAAGAACATGATGGTCTTTGATCGATTGTTTACGTTGTAACAACTGATATGAGAGAAGGCGTTGCCAATAGTGATGCTCTAAATCAAGAGGAAATAGTTTCCATGTAGGCTTGTGCAAGGGATGCTGTATCTGTATCACTGCATTTGCAAACAAACAATGCAGCTATATTTTCAGAAGAGATTTAAATATGTGTTTTTAAAGATGATGCTGTTAACATTATAATTATACTACAAATATAAAATAAAACACTATTTTCCCATCCATGGAGAAAAATTGAATTGCTTGTGCTGCATATTGAAATCAATAGCCTAAAGTTCTGCAGGATTTATCCATATTACTATAATAGTTATCTTTTTCCATGGGTACGTTCATTACCCCCTTTGATACTTTTTGAGTGAATATTTTTATGGAACGTGTTTCAAGAGCCAAAGGAATTCTCACTGATACCAGCCCCATTTTTCAGCTCAAATCAGCACAGAGGCAACTGCTCTCATGTCTGATCTGATTCTGAGTCACTAAGCACTCTGGTGAACTTGAAGAAAAATCAAGCCTGTAGCCCTTTATTTATGTGTTCCTGGAATGGCAAGTGAAGGCTGTACATTGATTGAAAATGTAGCAAAACTGCAGGATGTAAAAACACATTATGCAATAGTGTTAGCACTATTTCAAACTACCCTTCACCAAGATGCATTTTCACAAAGTGCTCAGCTATTTTTTCTGGTTGTCAACAGCCAATGACATGGAGCTATAGCGAAAGGCATCCATGCACACTATTGAAATATCACTGACAGAGGAGGCTGTGCCCTTTCCTCTCTGACTATATAATTAGTTACTCATATATACCCACAGTAAGAGATGTTCTTGCAGAGATAATAAGAAACCGTCACTTAAAAGTTCTTTTCTGCATATCAAACATTGTATAGAATACAAAAACCTGTTGATCAAGTCTTATTAAACAACAAGATCCCCTTTTATCCAAGCATGTGGTTCCTGTGAACAGCAGTTCAGGTCAAATTGTTCATGATGTATAAAAGTAGACTGCCACTGATAAGTGATTAAATCAAATCAGACAGCTGTGAGGCTATCTATTAGCTGAAGCTCTACTCGTGTCCATTTCCCTGGGGGAAACTGCTGACCTCTTGACTTCTAAGAGACCAGCATTTAGCTCCAGTGACTCCAGCCTGTGTGAAAAGGCATCAGTAGTGTGTGGTCATATAACCAATAAATGTGTGAGGTAGTCCGGGGCAAAACCACCTGGTTAATCCTTCTCACCATATTTCACAATTTCAAGAATTAAAATTCAAGTCTTGGGTTTACTGTAAACAGGCAGTGTTGGGAAACTACTCTGAAAATGTATTTGTACAAACTGCAAATCACTGAGCACTGAACTAGGCCTACAGCAACCCTGAAGAGAAATGTGGCTCGCAAAACAGCATTTACTCAAAAAATGTAGTTCAAACTACTCTGTTAAAGAAATGATCAAATTTATCATCTTCTCTAGACATGATGTGCAAAAGAGCAATGCTTTATTTTTGCAAACGTGGAGAACCACTGTACAGTGGGGAGAACCAGCAATGTGTGGCAATAGGCAGTTGAACATTGGCAGCTATAAGGGAGCGGAGTGCTTTTCACCAATCAGAATTAGAGGGAAAAGGCAGAGAGGAGGCGGGATCTGATAAAAGGGGTTTGGTAAAACATATATATATTTTAGACCAAAAAGTAGTTGGTAGTTCCTGTAGTTAACTACACCTCAAAATGACAAAAAAGTCATTAACTACTAGAACCACTACACAAATTTAAATGTAGTTGAACTACCTGTAGTTGAATTATAGAAAAATATAATTAAACTACTATTTTAACTACTTCCCAACAGTCAACTGTTAATACAAATCCTTCCCCTTTCAAAATGCTACCATTGCAAAAACAGGATGTGGGGGTGGGGACACTCTTTTTGCAATGATAATTATTCAATTCAAAAGTTTGCACCGTCTAGTCAATCTTTGGGTGCAATTTGTATGTATTTTGTATGATTGTACAATATAAAAAAACATATTCAACGGTAAACAGATACAGCAGTCACATTGAAAGCACAGGCAGCCAAATCATTGTCTATTTTACAATCTGATTGTGAAAGCATGATGCAATTACCAGAGCTATAAATT
Source organism: Anguilla anguilla (assembly GCF_013347855.1). Classification (NCBI taxonomy): domain Eukaryota; kingdom Metazoa; phylum Chordata; class Actinopteri; order Anguilliformes; family Anguillidae; genus Anguilla; species Anguilla anguilla. Next base: position 16,487,195 of record NC_049201.1, on the reverse strand, counting down.
ATTAATACAGGGACAAGGGGAGAAAAAGAAAGAAAATGAAGCAATCGCATAACAGGCTTTTCAATTAACGTCAGGGAAGAATTATGGAGAAATGTATTATTAATCAGGCAGTGGAAGAGTCAGCGCTGGAGTTTAGGGATATTCTCCCCCATCTTTAATCATGCAGGCAAAGAACAATGGCCTCTTAGTCACAGCTGCCACCTCCAGCATTTAGAGAAAACCCTAACAGTAATGCCCTGTGAATTACTGGGTTGAAGTGTGCCTGTGAATTCAGTTACAGTAAAGATCTCAGACAACACAGACGGCACGGCGGGTGATGCGTCTGTGGCCTTAGTGCCCATTTCGATTAGAATATCCTGCCTGTCTGAACGTGGCTTCTGTGACATCACTCTGAAACCCATATAGGTTTACCTGAACAGTAATACACATCCCACTTTTCTGCTCTCCTGTTATGCTCAGTAACTGCATCCAATGGCGGTTTGAGTGTTACTGTACACACATGTATGTGTATTTAAAGTTCCCTCGTTGCAGTTGTCTTGGTCTTCGTGTTTAAAGAATGATGCAAGTACCTATTTAGTTCTCAATGGAGAAATATTCATTCTGCACTTTCTAGAAACATTTCACACTTACAGTGGTAAGTTATGCTGAAAACAGAGCACGGTGATGTGCCATTTTCAACAGTCAAAACCTTCAGTGAGTTCTGTCAGCCTTATGAAACAAATACATTTAAAGGGCAGAACCTTATCTGAATAAATGTGCTGGCACTGATAAATATGAATGATAGCACGAGGCTGTTCTGTTGTGTCCAATAAAACATAGAGGAGGACATGCTGAGAAGTGAGCCTCAACAACAAAGCTCAGATCAATAGAGCCTGGTGCACAGTGACACTGGTGCTTGTACAACATCTCACACAGCCAGGAAAGGGCCAGCAGGGTTCAGAGAGCAGACCAGTTCAAACTGACCACAACAAATAACAAAGAAACAGTGAGGGTTCAAGAAAGCCAAATTAGGGAGGATAACATGTTCACTGTGGACCAATCATTGCTTCTGGCAGAGGATAGAGGACTTCTGATTTGATAGAATGCATTAATGTTTAAAAAATGACAGTTTAAAAATAAATACCCCCTTTATAGGGTTCATGAAACCTCTTCCATGACTACATTGCCAAGGTGATTTGACAAGCTGTCTAATATTCCCTCTCCAGCCTGGCCAGGAATGGTGGGAAGGAGGCCAGCTTTAGTTCAGGTGTCAACACTGACCCTTCACTTGGCAGGAGGCCAGACTGGAGTCAGTGATTTCCTTCCTGCTCATCGACTATAGTCAATCCACTAATAACTGTAGAGAGAGCCAGGACGTGACTGACTAATCAAAATCACTGTATCACACTGGGAAAAGCAACTCACAATGACTGAGATACTGTTTACTGACATTTGAGGCCACAGAACCACCCGCGTGATTTTGAAATTATTGGATTTGGATGGCCATACCTTTGCTTCTATCATTTAACCCTGCTAAAATAGCTGTGAATCAGATATATTTTGTTTTACAGTATTCAGATTGCTCTTCTAATTATCTAATTACCTAAGTCAAAACCCCATCCTTAGATATTTGATGATTACATTTGAACATTCACGCTCTCCATGATTAATGCTGCAGGAGTTTGTTTCAGTGGCCTGACAAAATTACCACCTATTGAGCATTGGTTATAGGCACTTTGTTTCCATTCAAACCCTACTCAGCACAATTGCTTGGAATCTACCCAACTGTGGATACATTTAAAAAAAGCAGTAAAGATGTCACGGTAGCCAGGAGCAGCCACAATGCAGGGATAAAGGAGTTAAGTAGAGCATGAGGAATCAACTGACGTGTTGAGATAAGAGAGACCTCTTTTCCTGTCCTGGATGACATTCCTACAGTCAGGAGTGAAATGTGATAATGTGATTGGATGGGCCGTGCGTCACAATGGCAGCATGTCTTCAGGTGCAAATTTCCATCTTTGCAAACCGTACTACATCTTTAGCTGACAGATACGATCAACCACTGACCCCTTGCCCCTTCCGAAAGGAATTACAATTTTACACAGTGAGAAGTGACATAATCCTCCTCTTTTGGTTCAGCCTTGTCTCAGGGTTGAGCTCAGTTACCCGTTTCTAAAGGTACACCCACTGTTTTTCTGCAAGAGAATTAGTATTAGCTCTAGAGTGCTTGCTGTTACCTCTGTGTGTGCAAGTAGGTGGCTGCAGATTAATTATTAAGAATGTATTTACCTACATAGGAGCCCCTACTGTGGCTCTCCTTCCATTTGTAGGGTCAAGAGACAGGGAAAGAGTCAAGTCTACTGCCCAGCAGGTCCCCAGGATGTGTTCATGGGTCATCGCTCTAGCAGAGGCTCTTCCAGATGAGACTCCCCAGTCCCAGCTTTGGCTGAGTCTCCATTATTCAAGATAATAAAGCACGCACCAAGATGGCCCTTCCAAAAAATCCCTATCCCATCTGGAGGGAGATGTCTGTTTCCGAGAGACTGAGGGCCAGTATAATTGATGTGACGTAAGTGTGCGGCAGAAGAGTTCTCCACGGGACGGATATCTCCCGCCGAAAACCCAACAAGGCAGCAGATGACACAGGCCTAGAGGAGAAAGCCAAACCAGCAGCTCGCCTGGTTAGAAAATGCGGGTAAGAGAGGGCAGTCTCAGAGAGGCTATGTAAGAGATAATTAAAAGTATGATGCTCTGGCGGGAGGCAGGAGGCTCCAGCACAGGAGGCCCAGTGAGAGAGCTTCATGCTGAATTAATAAGTCAACTCCCACAAGCAGGCTTCTTAATTAAAACACTCTCCACCACACAGCGCCACACCACCTTCCTTCTAAATACAAGAACAACTGGTCCCCGGTGTTCTAGTTTTTGCTCATGATCTGGAAGCAGTGAAATATGTCACATTTCTATAGAAAGTATTGAAAATTATCATTAAGTCTTTGTTAAGAAAAACATTTTAGACCATTTTCCTGAGAAATAATTTTTTCATGTAAAGTCATATCAGACAAGAGCAATGACCTCAGCTCAGGATAAAATGCACGATCTGTCATGATTTTGACCTGACCTATTGTTTTCTGGTGCTGAACACCCTGGAGGCCTCTCTCATTACAGGGGATCAGTGCTCCAGAGATACTGTAGCGCTTTCATTCAACAAAATAATCACACTAGAATCCCTGGCGGCATTTCTAATATCCTTTTGGCAATGCGTAAAGTGTTCTTAATTCAGGAGCTGCATGTTGATAAAGTGCAATAAAATTATATTTGAAAAAAAAAAAAATTTGGCAAGAGGAAGGCGCCACATGGCGCTGAATCTTCACAGAGATGGAGGGAAATGCGAGCCAGAGGAGAAAAAGTCACCCTCAGACTTCGTTCTGATTCAAGACTTCAGAGTGAGAAGACAAAAGAAGCCAAATCAAAATGTTGCTGTAGTAACAGTTCCTTGCACTTCGGCAATGACGTCAGTGCAGTGCAACAGGTGACGAAGGGACAGAATCTCATGTGAAACGGATGCACCTGTCCTCATACAAACCAGAGGCAGGAGATATTCATTCTGTGAAGAAAATAGTTTTTGGTAACTGCCCATCCAGTAGCTTACAAACCAAAAATACTGACTGTATCGGCAATATTCATTTTCCTTTCCCACACGCACACACGTATGCACACGCATATTTATGTGCTACTATATTTCCATTAATATACATTTCCTTCACACAAATAGAAAGCACAATTGACCCAATGAGGAAAGAACACATTTTAATTTAAAAAATGCTATAGAAATATAATGTAAAATACATAAATATTTCAGAATGCCAAAGTGATACAAGTAAGATTTACAGTTTCAAATGCTTTTGTTAAATTAACAAGTGGCATTTCAGCAGTATTAATGTAATGATCACTTAAATGCAAGACTGTTCCGACACCTGCTTTCATTATAACTCCTAAGGAAAGCATCAAGAACACAACACACAAAGCACTGCATTCTAGAGTCTCTACAAAGCGAGACATGAGTCATGGGTCTGAATTAGCATAACCATATTTCATGGAGACCACAGCATTCCCACGATTAACTTATCATTACTTCAAATTTTCCAAAATTGATGCAATGAAACACATCAATAATGACATTTAGTATAAAACAAATTACTATAATTGGGTCTTAGTCCAAGAAAAGCCCCAAATGCTGGCATCTCACAGAGCTGGACTGGGGACAAGCCACATAACTATTTTGTTCTAATGTCACTGTTAAAGGGTATCGTTTGAGAAGTCTGCAAGGTGAATTGTATCCTGCAGGGTGAGAGATTTTAAAAGGATAGGACACTCCCATCAACCGTTACTGGTCCTTCCCAAAGGCAGAGTGCCTGCATGCCTTGCTCAGGGGGATGAAGCCATGCAAAATGTGATATAGCGTTGCCATGGTGTCCAAGATGAGGCTCTGAAAGGAGTTTGTCTCACCGTATGTCATGTTAATCAGATGCAAAACTGTCTTCTTATTTAGAGGAACAAAAGAAAAATGCTTTTCACCCAGCATTTTTAGGCCACTGACCTGTGGGAGTAATGTTTTCCATTTCAGCTGAACATTCGCCATTCTAAACAAGGACTCCACAAGGTAAAGAAACACAGTCATTTTTTTAATCATGCGTTTGTCCTCTAAATATTTAACATCAATTCAAGATAGAAATAGCATCTGAGCTGCAAGTGCATGAAAGTGAAAGAGACACATAAATTGAGTGACACAAGTAGACGGCAATCCATGTCTCAGAATCTGATAGCACTATCTTAAACCACGTGTACAAGGAGGACAGAATGCATTTCCTGCCTATTTTACAATATCAGACGAGTACAGACAGCATCTAATACTGCACAATGAGATGATGGGCATCTCTTTGAAGAAGCCTGCGTTTTAAACGCATCAATACACCACAGGTTTTTCTATTGAAGGGTGAATGATGCTTTGTACTGTACTTGTACACACCACATATAAGTATTTCAGTATGAATGTGTGACAATACTCTCAGCATCATTCTCTGGGTTTAAATCAAGCACATAAGTGTCCACACCCGTAAGGTCAATCAGCTATTCTGCTTGGGTCAAGGCATACTGTAAGGCCAGAAAGTAAGATATGTGTTGTCACCCAAGGGAGCAGCCATATGCGCCATTATAACTCAATTAGTTTCAGCAGGCAAGGCCATTACCTGGGTGCTATGACTACCAAGGCCTAGACATGGGGTTAACACATGCTCTGTTTACCTCCTCAAGAATTCTACCTCTGATATGCAAGATACACAAACAGCATTCGACCGTGGCTACCACCAAGGTTTACAGGCACTGAACTGGAGAATGATTGCAAGATGAAATACCTTCTGCTGGAGAGGGCAAAAGGAGACCATTCACTATTATAAAAAGACCCTGGATTCATTTCAAGTGTTGCTTGTAACTGTGAAATGCTGGATAAAGAGTTAGTTTTAAACAAGAATAAAAAAAACTTTTTTTTTTCTTTTCAAAGCATGTTTATTTTTTGCTGTGCTTATTATTTTAAACATGTAAACAAAATGCCACTGCATGTGTTATTTTCCATTTCAATTTGATTGTAATTGTAATTTAATTGTATCTTCTAATGAAAACTGAATTCTGGTGTTGCTGTAACAAACATCCTTGCGTGGCAGGGAGATTAAAATGTGTCTCATATGTGGCTGGCCCACTGTCCATCATTTCAAACTTCCATACATATGTAAAATTGCATATGAAAATATTAAATGAAAAAAAGTGCTTGAGAAATATTTTTCCCATTTTTATATTAAGGCTCCTTCAAAGTCTGCAAAAAAGTAATTTGAAAAAATAAATATGCTAACTGCAAATATTAAATATCAAACCATTTTGTTCTAAGTTTAAACCATTTTGAATATTTACAACAAACACTTGAAATTGGGCCAAATAAGACATTCTACTGTCCAACTGCAGCCAAAGAAAATGGCAGTGGTGGTGTAATATATAATCAAAGTGTGAATAGTAGTTTATAGCATAGCCAAACAAAAATCAATATTTTTCACTCAAGTATTTTTTCAAATAGTACAATTTCAAAAGTGCTTCCCTAAATAAAGATCAAAGCAAATTGCTCATTTACATTCTGACATAACTAACCTGAATCCAAATTCAAAAATCTATAATTAGAAGTTTAAATAATAAACTACACTTTAATTGGATCTATAACAAAAATTACAGTTGTTTTTTAGAAAGTCAACCATGAGTTATAGATCTATTGAAAATAAATACATGTCTTAACCTCACAGTTCTCTACTAAACTATTCAGTCAGTCATAGTACAATTATAGGGAAAGGCATTGCTTGCATACAAACACAGGAGTAATTAATAGCTTCATTGTCTGTACCTCACAATCATGTATTGTAAGTGTAATGTTTCAGTACCAAAGAACCAGCATATTTCCTACCAAAACAGGGGAACTACACTCTCAAACAGATGCATTTTTAACACACCTCCATGTCTAGTCAAGGACAACACATTTTGGGTTACTTTCAACAGTCTGTGTTAAAAAGGCTCCCACATAAATATTATATTTGTAACACAAAATAAGCAACTTTGACACAAAATGTGTTGAAAATCACACAAAAAGTAGTAGTGTGGGATATTAACACCCTGTTTGAGAGTGTAAATCATTCAATATTGAATTTTCAAATCAAAAGGCACCTAGGGCCATTCTCTGAAGAATTATCAGAGATTACCTTAAATTGCATAAATCAATTTACATGTACAGTGATTTGAAATGCAATTCGTAACTGAATACAAACATCAGGTAAAGTGGCAATTTGCAGAAATGAAGCAAATTAACACTTAAGACCATGCAAATGGCATGAAAACACAAATTGGTTGGCTTTGTATATCTAATTAAACATTTTCTGTGCTTTTCCCTCATAAAAACCTAGGTGCCTTTTAAATCACCAGTTCCCTTCATTCAAGTTCTGTAATTAGTTTAGTTGCACAAATTGTAACAAAAGTCTGCATTGAAATAGCCAGAATCTCTTTCAAGAACACTGAATAAGGCTTCCAACAAAACAGCAAATCCAAGTGATTTGCTGATTACACACTAAGTATTAATACTGTAATTAGATTCAGCTACATAACAAAATAAAGTGCTTGTATTAAATGTTTGGCCAAACCCAAACTGCAAAAAAGCAAAATATCAACCACTACACAGTGTGTTTCCAAATTGCAATTTGTTATAATCAGGATTGTTTCATAGAATTATTCCACCATGTTGATGAAATTATGTGACCAACACTATCTCCATGCCCAATGCAGTGCCTACATACAGCATGATTTATATTGTAAAAAAGTTACACAGAGCAAGGGAGAGCTCATACTACATAATACGAACATTTATCTTTTTTGTTTAGCTTGTTTTGGTTTAAGTTGCATTCCATCCTCAACCGCAATGAACAAAAGTAAATGTACAGTAATGAGCGTCTCCATGTTCAAATTTAAACTATTTTCCCATTTTCTTTCACCTGGAAGACAAAAGGCACAACAAGAAGAGGATTCATGTAATTGTAGATAACAATGACAGACAATACACAGATCAAAATGACATCGCAAATTAATTAATCAAACCTCACTCGGATCTGGTAATGCAGCACTAATATTACCCCAATGCATAAATACAGTTCCAGGACTGGGGTCAATTACATTTCAATTCAGTCAATTTAGGAAATGAACAGAAATTCAATTCATTCACTGTAAATTGTTCTCTAAACATTACGGACATTTAAATACATTTCCTGAATTGTAAATTGTAAAATGGAATTCACCCTTAACTCTGGAGTGTGCACTGGATCACTTACTGTGCAACTCAACCAGACAAGCAAACTCCTCGCTGTGGACCAGGCCCCCCAGCCCCAGGAGAAAGTACAGTTGAAATTTTAGCTTACAAGTATTTGCCTCCAAAGATGCTGCCCCTACAATGCCCTCCGTACAAAATGAAAATGGATAAGTTAGATTCTACCTCCGACTGCCCCTATATTCCTTACCTTGGCGTTACTGGTCTCATGATAAGGATGAGGTGTTCCAGAGTCTAGGCTCATAACAGAGAGGCTGGAGTTGATCATCTCTTCTGAGGAACGGACAGAACCACAAGCTAATATCGGTCACAATTTTCTTTAGGTAAGTGAAATTATAAAGTTGTCATGAAAGAACTGCACAGGTACCTGGGCTTCTGGTGTTTTTAGAGTGTTTTAGAGGCTGGTGAGCACTCTCCTCTGGGAAAGCAGCCGAGTTTCCATCCATGGTTCTCTGACCCGTCTCTGGCTCGGGAGTAAGACCTTGTGTATCGCTGTGTTTCTTTTCCAATGTTTCAGTTTTGGAGGTGTCCTCTGGCCCTCGCCCACCAGCGTCACCGTCCACCAGGACAGGGGCACTGCTGTGGGGGAGGTCAGAGGCCTCCTGGTCCCGCTTCTGAACGCCATCACCCTCGGGGCCCCTCAGGCCTGACCCCAGGGTCTGCTCGGCCTCGTCTACCACTGCCAGGAGGGACTCGGGACCGCGTGAGCTTCCTTTAATGGCCCCCGTCACCTCAGCCTCAGAGGGAATGGGGCCTGGAGCTCCCTCTTCAGCTCCTTTGGTCTCCTTGATGGTCTCCTCAGAGAAACGGACCTTTTTTTCAGGAGCTCTGCGGGGTTTCGGAGCCCTTTCTCCCTGGCTGGCAGCCGGATTCCCAGAGGCTGCGTCCGCGGCAGCGTCTCCATCACGCTGGTCGAGGTCAGACTCTGAGGTGGGGACTCCGCCTCGCTCAGGGTCATCTCCACTGACAGCCTCGTCACCGCCCGCTTCGTCAGCACCCACTGCGCCCGGCGGGAAGCCCTTTCCAACGTCGTCTTCTCTGCTTTCCACCATAGGCTTGGGGCTCAGGTCCACCTCCGGTCCAATAAAGGCATCCAGTTCCTCCAAGAATTCTTCAAGGCTGGTCTCCATAGTCTAGAGGAACATTAATGTAAAAGCATAGTGCTTAATATCCATTCAGTTTTCACAGATGTTTGTTTGTTTATTTTCACCTCAATCAAAGACAGTCACACTGCAGAACCTAAATCATCAGAACTTTATTCATGTTAAATTTCCCATAGAAAATGGGGTTCCTTTCTCACCAATGTCTCACAATGTTCTTGTCACAGATTCACAAAAATATATAACAATGTGTGAGCCTGAATGACACACACTGGTATGATGCTTTGACAATATTTACTGACCTTAGAAACAAATATGCATGAAGCTAAACCCAGCCAGTAGATCAATGACTGACCTGTAAGTGGTCTTCTTCCTCCTTAGCGTCCCATCTGAAATTCACAAACAGCTAAAATGAACTGACAAGGTACTTTATTTATGTCAAGTCATTTATGTCAATCAATAAATCGATAAACTCATCAGTCGATGAAAGATTCAGTACTGTGGGCTTTGAAGCAAGATTTCCAAAAAAATTCATTCAAAGCTTTGACTACCTTAAGGGAAATGGACTCAAGAATATGGCAAAATGTTTGGCCTCATTTTGAATTTCTAATAGCTCAAGATTTAAAAGCAATCAATGACTTTTAAATAATACAAACAATAATAATAATAAGCACACTGTGGAATAATTATCGGCACTTATTATGTGTGATGGTGCTCAACAGTTAAGTCTACATCTACTAAAGCCTTCACACTCTGGCTGCTGGTCTGCACCCACAGCCACTTCCAGTAGGTTCTGTGGTCCATCTAACCACTGGCATAAAGTGATCACCCACACCGATACATCCTGAGTGCTCTCCCCCATGTCATCTACTGTACATCTTCGCCGAGGAGAAACCGCAGGCTCCATTTACACAAGCACCACTGAGAGAAGATGAAAGCATTCAAAAGGTGGTGTGAGGAGACAAATGAGCCATTTTATACTGGTATACTCCGTAATTGCCGGAGGAAAAAGTTCATAACATCATATTTCTCCCAGATTATTTGTGGCAGTGCCATAAAATCAAAACTGGCTTATCCTCACTATTTATCAAGTTAAAAAGCGTGAAAATGTTTCGGTATGCCCTTTGCGATGGAGACGGTGAGTATCCTGAAAGTGTCTGCACACTGGAAACAGGAGGAGGGCAGGCACAACTGAACCTGACTCCTGTGCTACACTCTAAAGCCCCCTGATGGGACTGGTGATTCAGAGACTATGAATAGTTCCTGTTTTTAACACTTCAGAGCAAACATGCACCTGGAATCGTGACACAAGGATTAACCCTTTCAATGATGTTCTTAACCGACACAGAAATGATTCAATTAGACTCTATTCAATTTACAGATGAGAACCAGAAAAAAACATTTTCACTTGCATGATGCAGTCCAATAAATGTTGAGAGTTGCTAAGTTTTACTGGTAAGTAAAATATACCTGTTACAATGCAATACGTTACATTAACAATAAAACGCATAAAATAATTTCTGTCAAGTTTTGTGAAATTGCAGGATTATTGAACAAAATATGATATTTAGCAGATCATTGAAGAAAATCCGCATTTAGCATTTGTTTCAGTATACAGACTTCCTACTATAAGATTGAATGTAATCAAATATGATATATGTTTCACTCAAAAACAAAACCTCAACCCCTTTTCTACGGTGATGTCATTAGCCCCTGGCGGGGGCCTCTGGAGAGAGGAGTGAGGCAGCACAGGTGCATCTCACCTCCTTGCTCTGCCAGTCAGGCGGTCCTTGCCCTTGGCCTTGCTGCTGACTGCCGGCAGGTTTTTGCCACCCTCGTCCCGGTTCCGGTACGGATGACCTGGCAGAGCGAGAAACACCTTTTGAGTCTAAAATATTTTGGCTGTCATCCATTTCAAACTCTCACTATTATATGCCCTTTAGGCAGAAGATGACATTATCAAGATTTTCGAGTCACGATAATAAAGATGCTAATTCAGTAGCATAGCCTTCGGCAAAAGCGCAATTCTGTTGAACGCCCCAATGGAACCACAAGAAAATGCCAAAACAACATTTCACTTAGAACACATCTGTCTCCAATAAATGACACGGTATGCAATATTGTTGTGCTTTTTCTAAAACACAAAATCATGATCATATACACGCATTTGGAGGAACTGAAGCTGAAAATATAACTTCATTACATTATAGTATATTAGTATATTGGCAAGGCCCAAAATCCAAGTAGTCACTGAATTATGGGGCGACATAGCTCAGGAGGTAAGACCGATTGTCTGGCAGTCGGAGGGTTGCCGGTTCAAACCCCGCCCTGGGCGTGTCGAAGTGTCCTTGAGCAAGACACCTAACCCCTAACTGCTCTGGCGAATGAGAGGCATCAATTGTAAAGCGCTTTGGATAAAAGCGCTATATAAATGCAGTCCATTTACCATTATTTCAGCTGAATCAGCGGTTTTTCAGCTTTTCATTGGGATATAAAAATCAACCTCTTCACTTCATACAGTGAGTGAAAAAGTGTTCGCCTCCTTCCTGATTTTCTTTTTTATTGCATATTTTTCACACCGAATGGTTTCAGATCTTTAAACAAAATGTAATATTAGACAAAGGGAACCTGAGTAAACACAGAACATATAATTAAATTATTATTTCACTTATTTAATGAAAAAAGTGATAATATCACCCTTGTAAAGAAAGTGGGTGAAGTACTTAACCTTTGCACCACCTTTTTCAGCAAAAACTGCAATTTAATGCTTCCTATAATTTGAAATCAGACTTTCAACTCGCTGTGGAGGAATTTTAGCCCACACTTTTTTGCAGAACTGCTTTAATTCAGACAAACTGGCAGGTTCACGAGCCTGAACTGTTTGTTTCAGGTCCTGTCACAGAATCTGTTGGGTTCAAGTCAGGACTTTGATTAGGCCACTCCAAAACTTTAATTTTGTTTCTTTCAGGCATTCAGACATAACCCAATTGCGCTTCAGCTCACAGTCAGATGACCAGACATTCTCCTTATGATTGAAAACTTTTTTCATTAAATAAATTAAATAATTTAAAAGTGTCTTGCGTTTGCTCAGTTTCCCTTAGTCTAAAATTATTGTCCAAAGATCTGAAACCATTCAGTGTGACAAATATGCAATAATAGAGGAACTCCAAAAGGGGCAAATACTTCTTCACAGCATTGTACAGTACATAATACATAAAGTAAAACACTTGAGTGATATTTACCCTGCGATTCCCCTGTGGCTCTTGACTGACCTCTTCTAGCATTCCTTCCCCCTGAGAAAATAAAACAACAGGGTCTGTGGTATATTTAACTTCCATGGAAATTTTAATCCAAACTATAGCTCTGCGAGACAAAGACAATTATAGTAGCAGCCTTTTATGCATAAACCCTTCATGGTTTCTAACCATAATAAGTTTATGTCTGTTTATGTAGTGAATAAGAGGACGGTTTGGAACAGTGGTGTTGAAGATATACTGGGAGATTAACTGGCTTGAATAGGGGCACCTTCACAGACTGTGTGTGATGTACAGTATATGCAAGCCTGACAGCACTACACAGCCAAGTCTGGCAGCGTCTGGTCTTATTCTGTTCCCTTGGTCCTGTCTCCTCCAGTAAACATCAATGGCAGAGGAGAACTCAATCACTTTCACAAAGGAAAGAGGATCGCTGGGGAAAGCTGTCCACAAGAATATTCAGTGAAGTCAAAACAAATGTAGGGCTTTACTGATATTTTCCAGTTTTGTATTCACTGTGTATTTTTCTGATTTTACATTTATATTTCTTTGGTCGATTCTCTTGCGCTGCATGCGGAGTGTATTAACAGCTTTCAGATTTAATTAATATAATAGCTCATGCTAATGCCAAACAGGCATCTGTGATTTTGGGAAAACATTAACTTTCAGGTAACTTAAGTGGTTTCCTTTTATTGTTTTTTCCCCTTCAGACTTTACTTCTCTCAGAAACTGTTGTTCCTGTAGCTTTCTACCAGTCACCAACAGATCTCTAGTGTGTTCCTACACCGTACAACTTGAGGCTCTACATATGGGGAACTAACATGAACACTTGACAGATGTGGTAGGAAATTAAACTCATTTTCACCCATGCAGATTCCCCTGGGCAATGTAAGTGTGCGTGGGTATAGCGCTGCACAGGAAGTAAGCTGTTGGAAAGTACTGGGTGGGTTTACTCATTTTCGATCATGATAATTCTCACCTCTCGTTTTGTTCCCTCGTTCACTTTCTCCGTGAAATCTGTCACGAAACCTGCAAAGAGACAATCTAATTACAGGGAATAATTCCCCCCCCCCCCCCGCTAACGTCTGGAATATTTCCAAACCGGATGAATGCGCAGGACTGTTTTTAATATGCAAGTGCCTGTGTCATCAAGCGCAAACATATACAAACTGTAACCCCGGCTCTGATCTGGATGCCTCCTCGGCCCTCGCTGGAGGAGGATGTTTGCTTCCTGAAACAGTGGGATATATTATTCTATTCAGTCTCAGGCGCATCATTAAACCTTTCCAAATAAGGCAAGGCATTCCAATCTGCACTAAAAATAGCCCCTCTTCCTTTGCATCACTTGCTTCTAATGGCTCCAGTTTATGACCAGTGTATCCAAGTGTCGGCCTGTTCAGAGAAATTAAAATGCTAATGTTTTTAAAGACATGGGCAGGCGGATATTAAATGAATGCTCTGTCGGCTGTTACCGTACCTAAACATAATGTAAAAACGACAGAAGCAGAATAGGAGACCAAGAACATTCAGACAGCTGTTTTTGCTAAGAACTGCAGTGCTACTTCAGTAACACAGTACATAAAAAACATCATAATTTGATGATATTTTAGGTTATAAGCTAGCGGTTTACAAAAGAAATGTACCCCCTTCCCTGGCCTGCACTTGACAGTAACGTACCCTGGACAGAAACAGAAATGATACAGCCTGCTTCACATGGCTCTCCATGTTAAACCACTTTGGTCAGGGAGGTCACTGCTACAAATTATACCACCAAATTAGAAAAGTGACATATGCCCAGGATTGAGGGCATCAGCAAGCATAGGGAAAATGGGACAATTTATGAGGCTGTAATTCTATCAGTTCCCATTACGTAGATTGTTACTTCCATTGAGGTCAAATAAATGAAGCGCGCTCGCTTTGCTGTAAACATGTCTTCCACCGAAGTCGCATCTTAAATCAGGCGCAAAGCAATGCCATCGTCATGTTCACAGGCGAGAAACTGCTTCGTCTCCTCCTCGTAAAACCTTTGAAATCAGGCAAGAGTTTCAGAAGCTGCGTGGAGACCGTGCTGGGGCGTCACGGTCTTGTGTACGTTAGCTCTAGACAAAATGGAAACGATCTGCAGAAGACAGGAGACAGCACCTGGAAACACCCCAGATGCTGACAAAGTCCAGCCTAAGTCCTCTCAATACGATCCGTTTCACAGAAGATCCATCACTAAGTCAGTGTCAGCAATTCCTTATGATTTAATCAAATTTAGACATGACAAAGGCAGACAAATCACATCACATTTACAAATAACCCATAGAGGTTGTTGTTTTTTTTATTTAAATTGACTACATAAAACCTTGCCTTTTAAGGAAGTGTTTAAGTTTTGGGCTACTTTGCATCACCAGGTTTTGCAAGTAAATCTGTCTTGGCTATTCTTCAATTCATTATTTGTTTAAATTTTAAATGCAATGCACTCAATTCAGCCATTACACTAAAGCTTCTCTACTGTCAACTAACGAGTGACATGATTCTTACATGGATGCAAATACCATCAGACAGCCTTTTAACCTCACATTCATTGTTTTATTTCAAATCCAATGTGATGGAATACAGAGCCAAAACAATGTAATTTGTGTCACTGTCCCAATACTTTTGCATTTAACTATACACACCAACATATTGTCTTTCAATTAGCTGAAAATAAGGCATGATTCATTCAATCACTCACGTGAAGAGTGAAAAACTTCAGCATTCTTGAAGTGTAATCATAAATTCTAATTATTCTTCAAGTAATCTAACGTGTAAAATAGCATACTTTTTTCCACATTGGCACTGATGTACAAACAGCATGGATAAATCCTGTATTTCTAATTTATGTATTACACATTTCAGCTATCGAGAGCCAGCACAAAATACTCCAGGTAAATTGGCCAGCTAGATGTGCACCCATATTAAAAAAACACATTATTGCAAATGTGCACTTGTGTTATTAATGGCGCGGGTTAGGCAGAAGCCAGAGAGGCTGTGCTCCATCACACATACTGCCATTACTTTCTAGTGCACGGTCATGCAGGTGTACCCAAGCAAATTACATTTGCCATTAACTAGGAAAAAACCTCCAACAAAAATGAAACATTTTCATCAAGTCTTCCTTCTCACAGTCACAGAATGAACGATGGCGATTACCGACATACTGGAAAAGCTCCAATACCAGAACAATTTTGACATAATAAAATTGAGGACACTTTGACATGAATATTAATATTTCTAACCCCATTTCAAACACAACAATTCTCAGGGCTGCTGGGTGGCTGATCCTGTTAATGCACTGTTCTACTGCATGGATGGGCCACACAAGCTAGCGCTGAATCTGAACCATACCAATGTTGACTGTGGTTGCTGCCTCGCAAGGTGATGCAAAACTGGCGCTAGTGTTGCTTAGCGGAGAGAGGGGGTTCAGTCGGCTAAGATGACAGCATCTCAAACACACACTAGCGATCCCATAGGTCAATCAGCTGTTCAGCTGCACACAAATTGTCTTCCTCCACCTCGTGTCTGTGAGAGCCCGACTTATAGACTACAGTGTGATAAGAAGCAGCATCTGACAGAGCATACTTCGAAGCAGAGCACATTTTTGTCTGTGATTTCCTGAATCAATAGCGGAGGATGCAGCAATGAGCACTGATAATGAATAGGATTGGGTGGTCCAGACTGAGAGAAAAAAAGGGGAAATGTTTTTCGCACTTTATCTAAGAAGAACGGAGTGGTCTGCTCGGGATATGTTAGCCGAGACTCCTGACTTTATCCAAACATAGTAGAGACTACCTCAAGCCCCTCACTGACTGGAGACAGCAACAGCTGGATTTTGCATCTCTCTCCTCAACAAAGAAATAAACGACCGCCCCACTGAGACCGCTGTGACCGTCCATTCTGCTTTCAGCGTACGTATATTATTACCAGCGGCAAGTATAAACAAACTGCCTGGCAGTAACGGCCAATGCTCAAACAGCCTGCTTATGTGAAATGACAAACCAGGACAACAGAGCGAGCATGCAAAAAAGACTTGTTTTATTTAAATAAGAACTAATTTTGAATGTAAATTATGACAAAAAAAAATAAAATTTTATCACAAACATGAACAATCCAAACAGAACAGCCAAACATGCAAAATCTAGAATGCATTCCGGGTCAATATACACTACAAACTGGCCAACAACAGGTAGGTGAGGGAAAAAAAAAACAAAATGGCAGCTTACATATTCTCTGATTTGTCCATGTCCCACGCTCTCCTCCACTGGCCCTTGGCGTTTTTGTGGCGAGCGACGCGCTCGCGGTCGATCTGCTCGCGCTCCTTCTTCCAGCGCAGGTACTCCAGCTGCTCCTCCCTGGACGTGGGGACGATGAGGTCAGTGTGGCCCTGCGGGACGGGCCCCTCCACGTCCTGGGAAGACACGGGGGACGACACTAAGGCCGCACTACAGACACCGTCCTACAGGAGCTGGGCAAATTCTGACATGCTGCTTGGAAAAACAGTGATGCTCAGCGCAAGTATAGAGAGAAGCAGACAGGGATGTATCAAAGGCAGACATACAGATACTACAAACAGGGGAGAATTTTTCATCAATCTTCCCCAAGAACTAGAAAAGAACTATGAATAAAAACAATAACCATAAAAAGGCTATGAAAATGTATTGTTAACAGCAATTCAGTCCCAGGTATATTATTGTCCTATTTACCATGTGGATTTGATGGGACCCAAGTGCAGTAACTGAGCGTGATGACTGGGCCACAGATGGAAAAACACAGAGGCCTGAGGTGTTTTAACTTCTGTTAGTGCTCTTTAAACTGTATGTGACTACAAATGACATTCTCAATGCTACAAAGAATACAGGGACTGTCTTGAGATATAGGAATCACACTGGAATCGACAGGTTTACTCTGAGCCACCTCAGATGTCGATCAGCTATCCCAGAGGCAAACAGGACACTTTCCACTTCCAGGACAACAGTAGGTTAGTCGACCTCTGACACAACTGCAGACGGGCCAAGAGCTCAAATGAGACAAGCAGCATTAAGCTTGCATGCAGAACAATAGCCAGAAAAGCAACTTTGCTTACAGTTACTTAGTCTTATTCACATACACATAGCCCACTCTAGAAGATAAATATTTTACTACACCTTTTGAACTACATGTACAGCTTTGTGCATAATGTGCAGCATTTGCTGAAACCTTTGTCCCCTGGACCTAATTTATAAATAGTCTGAAAGTCCACATTTATGCAACTACATACACTGTCCGCAAAATAATTATCTTGCGGGTGACAGCTCCCATGTGTTACATTCAGAGTTTCAGCTAACACCAGGATTCCTCTATCGTACCCAGAAAGGGACGGTGTGGGTGCAGGCTTTCGTTCCAACCAAGCAGCTACACACCTGATTCTACTGATCAAGATGCTTAGCAAAGACTCTAATGGTTGATTAGTAGAATCGGGTGCGTTACTGCTTGGTTGGAAAGCAAGCCTGAACCCACAACGGCCCTTTCTGTTTCAGCTTGAGGACGCCACCTTTGCATCCACTTCAATACTTCAGTATCCAACCGCTGCTTTTTAATCTGCGAGAAAGGTCTGGCTGCTGCAGTGTGCTGCCACTCCCCAAATTTCCTTTTATTGGCTCTGCCAGAACTATTTTCACCAAACAATATAGCCCGTCTGGTCCCTACCTCTGTAACGGGCATCTCAATTTCACACTCCATGAAGCTTCTCTTTGTTTTGCGGTTTGACTTCACCATTCTCCCTGACAATGATTTGGAATGACAAGCTGATTTATATGCATATCTGTGGTGTGGGGATGGCTGGTTTAAGCAGCCACACCTGCCCTGGGTCAAGCTAATTAGACCTGGCCAATTGGATAATTGGTGAAGAATTAGATAATTGGCCAGGCTAATTGGACCCAGGAACAGGAGTGGCTGCACCTGTGCGTAGTGAGGTAATCACTGCGCACAGGTTAAATCTGCCATCCCCACCCACACCAGGGAGCTCTCTGTCATGACAGGGTTTAACATCTGCTCATTTGGCTATACCATCTTGCCAAACCCTCGTGGAATAAATGTGGACTGTTTTAACATCTTCTCCCTGTGTCTCTGTGCTGGAGGGCCCCAAAGAAAGCCACTTCGGTGGCCTGTGGCAGGCGTGTTTGCCACAGTGGCGCCCAACGTGGGGCTCCTCCGGCACAGCAAAGAGGCACAGGAGGGCCAGCCAGGAAGCACACTGGAGGAGGGGCGGCTGAGGTGTTCCCGACAGGGCTTCGGGTGGATCCTCCGGGCCAAAAATGGGGAGCTGAAGATGACCAGGGAGGGGAAGGAGGCAATCCTCAGCTGGGATGCTGAGGAGCTGCACCTGGCCGAGAAGGCAGGTCAGCGACGGGCGGTGCACGAGAGGTGGTCGCGCCGTGAGCTGGACTTGGCCGGGAAGGCGGGTCAGCCACGGGCGGCGCACGAGCGGTGGCCGTGCCGTTTTGCTTCCTTTCTCATCCGTTTTGGTTGTTTTTAGTTCTTTGTTTTGGCCTGGTTGGTTTGCCCGGAGCCCATGAGGGGATAAGCCTGCAGCCGCCTGCCAGCAGAGCCGACTGGCGGCCACCACAGCCACGAGGGTTCCTGGTCCCCAGCACCACACGACCAGTCCACCAGCCCACCAGCCCAGCCACCCCACCACAGCCCCTGGAACAGCCCAAGCCGGTGACGCCCCCACCAGCCAGCAGAGCAGCCCAGGACTTCCCGTGCTCCGGGAGGGAGGAGGAAGAAGGGCTGCCTTGTCGTCAGAAGGAGGGGCACAGCATGTACTGGACTGTTCCGGGGCCACCCACCCTGACTTTTTTTTTTTAGCGTGTTTAGAGTTTATTTTTATTTTTTGCTTTGTGGGGGGTGGGGGGTAGGCTTCGGCCAGTGATTCTCCCTGGCCTCAGTTTGGCGTTGGGGGTATGTGGTGTGGGGATGGCTGGTTTAAGCAGCCACACCTGCCCTGGGTCAAGCTAATTAGACCTGGCCAATTGGATAATTGGTGAAGAATTAGATAATTGGCCAGGCTAATTGGACCCAGGAACAGGAGTGGCTGCACCTGTGCGTAGTGAGGTAATCACTGCGCACAGGTTAAATCTGCCATCCCCACCCACACCAGGGAGCTCTCTGTCATGACAGGGTTTAACATCTGCTCATTTGGCTATACCATCTTGCCAAACCCTCGTGGAATAAATGTGGACTGTTTTAACATCTTCTCCCTGTGTCTCTGTGCTGGAGGGCCCCAAAGAAAGCCACTTCGGTGGCCTGTGGCAGGCGTGTTTGCCACAATATCATATTCACATTGGGCGTTTCATTAACCGTTTATGGCTAATTGCGGGGCTTAACGGGGTGGGATACGAGCCTCGTGCGCACACAGAACTTTGAGTAGATTTTGAGAAAACTGTGCAGGTGAGCACACGATTTCATAAATCAGGACATCTTTGAACCTCTGCAGTTTTCCTCTTTGGTGCGTGCATAACCTTCAAGTGTAGAACCTCCTCAAAGTTTTATAAATGAGGTCCCTGGTCTGTCTAAAACAGTAAAAAGAAGGATAAGAGTCCACATTTCCTCATCCATCAAACGCTAACTAGCATCTGCATAAGTCTGGCAAGAAGCCGGCTCGCATTTATTTACAAACAGGTGCAAAGGATGCCAGTCCCTGAAATCTAAAGACGTTCTGTGTTCAGCTGTTGGGGCTGGAATGGCCACACCACTTGAAGTATCTCATTTGACCTGCTGCTCAGTTGTAAACCTGGCTCAAATGTGCAGGCACTCTGTTTCTCTCCCTCCTCCTCATCCGTCTCCTCATCCGTTTGACAAAGGCTGCTAGCAGTGGCTCCCGGGGCAATATCATCAGCTGTGGCCGCGTGTCACTCTGAAGAGCTGTCCTGTGTCCTGTGGTGGCCTCTTCTCTCCCACAGATATCACAGAACGCTTACGCATCTAGCGCTCCACAAGGTCTGACACTTCTTCAAATAACAGTGCTACGCAAAAGAAAACAAACCTTTTCTACATTCACACTGCACAAAGGGAGCATTCAAAGGCACAAGGATCTAGGCTAAAGAACAACATGTTTTTGGCTGAATGCACGATATGAGTGTGTGCACATATGAATATGTGATGTGCATGCATATGCCTGTCTCTGTATATCTGTCTACTGTAAGTAGGTGTACTAGAACTGAGAGTATGTCTATGTGTGTGTGTGCGTGCGTGCCTGAATATAAATCCCAAATTGCCCTCGACCAGGAGGTGAGCCAGCTCTGACAGCAGACCAAGGTTGCGCTCTGCAGGGATGCCAGATGACCCCTGCCTGACAGCCCAATTCCACCGCACCAAAGGACCACAGTCCCTCTAAGACACCACGCGCCTCGCCAGACCAGCGTCTGATTGGAGGACGATCGCCAAACACCATCCTTACATCACACTTCTGCCCTTTCTCCATAGCAACAGATGACTTACGAGAACAAACTAATTATCGATGAGGCAGTTTACGATAACGGTTTACATAAACGGTGCCCGTGATGTCACAGAGGGATCAGATGAACCGATGGAAAGTCTGACCTTTCAGAAGGGAGCCTCAAAAGCTCAGCACCATAAGGCACAGTCACTAGTGAGTTATTCCATAACAAACCCAGTAAACAATGAGTCACAGAGGCTGAAGGCAAGGAGCTGTGCCAAACATCTGTGCGCTGTACCCTTGAGCTAAAAAGGGCATGGACTAGACCTTCTGAAGACCATTTAGAAATAAAAAAGAGTTTGAAGAAACCTAGAAGATAAAAGGCCTGCCAGCTTCCTCTCATATCTTCTCACTAATTTTATTACAGTTCAAACACTTCTTTTTGGGGCTCCTGTGCCTTCCTACGATACACCTGTTACACAACCCATACAGCCACTTCCTTTAATTAACAAGCTGCTTATTAACACACAAGAACCCCGTGTTCACTTGATGAGTCTCACAGCTGTTACATGCAAAATTAATGACTGTTCATTTAGGAAAGTCAGCAGCCATTTTTTTTTCTTTCCGTGGAAGATTTAAACGAGCAGGAAAATCAGGAAATGGTGTCAGGCATCACTGGAGGACAGAGACAAAAAACCACCTTCACCTTGACAAGGTCGCATCGCTGCATTTCAGTGAGTCAGCATGCAGAAGGGACAGACTGAGAGCGAGAGAAACAGAGAGAGAGAGAGAGAGAGAGAGAGAGAGAGAGAGAGAGAGAGAGAGAGTGAGAGAAACAGACAGAGAGGGCTGAAGTCAGGAAGGAGGCCGGAGGCAGCAAAATTAGCGACGAAACGAGAGGAAGCGTGAGGTGATGTTTGCCACGGGAGCGTGAGCCAATCAGGAGCAGGTAAACAAGAGGCCCTCCCGCGGGTAGCAGCGGGGCGGGTGGAGGAGCGAGGTGTCCGCACCCTCTGTTTTCCTCCATTTCCAACCGGAGCCCGGGGATGTGAGGGCACACAGGAGAGCGCGCTCCCCACACCGCCCGCCCCCCGCCCCCCTCCCCCCTCCCCCCTCCCCCCCCGCCAGCAGCGCGCTGCAGTCCCTCACCAATTAGAGCTTTCAATTTCCTGTCCCGACGGGAGTGCCATCTCCCCAAGGGAGCGGCAGACTGTTGCGTAAGGAACGGAACAGCTTCACCCAGCATTAAGGACAATTAGCGCATGAGAAAGTGTGTATACATGTTGCACTCACATACGTGGTGTGTGTACACCACCACGTGCTACGCGACAACAACACAGTTCCAATCAAAGAGCAAATAAATAAATTAATAAATAAGTGCCCTTTAATAAAATGCTATGGCCAGACTCCAATTCAATAAGGTCTCTCAAGTCGTCCTGGAGGCCGACAGGCAGCTTGTCTTGCACAAAAACACACCGAGACTGCAGCGTCAGGCTCTTGAGGCCTGGCAGCCATCATTAATACCCACAATGCACCTCTCCGAAAACAAGTTCAGTTCAGAATGTTTGGCGCGGAGCATAAAGGAACGTCGATAAATAACGATTAGCAGTGCTGTCCAGAAGGAGACCGAACACCGAGCTCTTATGCAACGCCGGCTCTTTCAGAACGCGCTGGCGTGGCCGCATTCATTTTTTTACGCTCTCCAAATCCGACGCAAGCAAGAATGCGCCGAGCCGAGCGTGACATCGTCATTTTTAACGTGGCTTACTGGCTCTTCCCTCTTGTTTGTTCGTTTCTCCTGACATCTGACTATCTGCAAGGGCTGCACTCTCAGAACGTTCTATCTGGATGCAAAATCAACGCTAAATATGACCCTGGGAGGAAGGAGACACACAGGGCTATTTCACTCAAGTATGTTAATTGATGTTCAGTTTACAAACACAGGGTCTAATGTGAAGCCAAAGTGTATCTGAGCAATTCTATTTCTAGCCCCTTCCTGCGGAAAATACATCTAGTAGATGGCAGTGCACAGCACTAATGACTTGACTGAAGATGAAAACGTATCGTTGCAGGCCTGCAGCATTAATGAAGGTGATAAGGTGTGCCTGTAGGCCTCCTATGTGCTGCAGATTCTCTCCCTTTTCTCAGTGAATGCTTGATTATCGTTTACACGGTCCCAAGCCTTTCCCATTCATTTCCCCTATACCACTGCGCTACTGCTACAAATCAGGAATGAGTTAGTGAATTGGCAGATTTTTTGCTGATGCAATATGGATGTTAGTGCTATACGAAGCAATTAAAATGCTGAACGGCATTTGTCATCATCCAGTATTGAGCTATTGGTTGAACTATAATGTTTATTAGCTGCATGCACGTCCAAGGTTGTAATGAGATAAACTTTGCCCAGAAGCAAAAGAGCAAAAGGAGAAGATTCACTGCATTTCCTCTGTTTTTGAAGGGGCTTTGAGAGAGAGGACGAGCGTAAACAGCATAAAGGGCACCGTGTGAGCTTGCACATCTGGGACGCGAAAGGGAAGAACGCTGCATATCTCTGGGGTAGAAAACAAACGGCTCGTAACCAGCGAGACACCAAACAGATCCGTCACGCCTCGCTTCACGGCTAGGTGACAAACCGAAAGGCGAAGGGACGGAGGTCTAACCCCCAAACGTGCCGGTGACCCCCCAGGACAGCGCCTCTCTGAGGCCCGGGCACCAATCAGGGGAGGCCGTCTCTTACCTGGTAATAGGGGTCGCACTCGGCCAACCACTGACTCTCCTCCGTCAAACCCTGCCGCTCCTGTCTGCCGTCGTCCTCCTTCGGAAAGAGAAATCACAAAGAGGACAAACGAGGTCATTACAGCGTCAGCGTCAGCCCTGGGGTCGTTTCGGCAGACCCTTCTGCCGCAGCCGGCGCTCTCCCGGGACGTGTTCAGTTAGTTCGGTCACTCCTGCCAGAACGACGCCTCTTGCAGAAACAGTATCCGTCTCGCCGCTGAGTGACATGCCCTGTGAACGATTTCCTCGGAGAGGAGAGCCTTCAATCAGGAGCAAATTGATAGGCTGTGTACTCCTGGCATCGCTGTCATAACAAACATGTCAATATTGATCATCTAAAACAAGTACTTCCTTTACAGAGTGAGAGCACATATTCATACTGACTTCATGATTATGATAAGAATCATCTGCTTCTAGATCCTAATCCTTCTTGCATCATGTCTAATGTGAAATAATCTTATACTGGTGTATGGACGATATCATAGCATTCTTTCACTTCCTTTTAGCATGCTTTGACTTCTTTTATTTTACACTTTATGATCAAGCAGCTACAAGAAGTGAGAAGGAAGACAAAAATAGAGAGAGATCTCATAACTAAAACAAACCTGTCAGTTACTGGTTTGAAACCTAAATGCAAAAGCATGAATAAACTATTGTGTCCGCCGTGCATTGCTCTTTCTCTCGTTGATGTTTGCCTATTTTTTATCCAAACATGGTATTGAAACAGTTTGGTTTGTGAGACACATCAAACCACAAAGAGCTCAACACTGCCCCCAAGTGGACAAACTGCCAACATTACCCTCAGGTCTGTCCTCCGACATGATAAACTGCACTGCACTCACGCTCATGCTGGGACATTCATTACAACTTTTTCTATCAATGCACACATCTTCACACCTTCACACCTAGCTAAGCTTGGATGGGAAAAAACGAGAGTTTGCAAAACAGGACATGAATGCACAGAAATGAACCTTTCCTCATTCCATTCCTAATTCCATAATAATGAATCCTGACAGTTAACACTTTTTTTTTTTTTTTTTACACAACAGCAGGATGTCGGCAGTTAGCAGACATTGCAACCGATCCGCAACCACACGTTTTGCCCTTGGAAAAGGCACGTGGGGGAAGCCATTTTCTAATGTCCGGTTAAAACAGGAGCCGAGTTTTGATTCGACAGCAGATAGATACCCCCGTTGGCAGCGTGGGACGGGCATTACCGCAAGCGCGCGGTCGTTGGCAGAGCCCCGCTGGCGCTGCCACGGCTAATGGCGGGCACCGGGAGTGCCTCCGGCGAGGCGCCGCGCCTCGTTCTTTGTTCCCCGAGAGCGCCGCAGAACTCGCCCTCCCTCTCCCTCTCTCTCTCTCACCCAGGGCCTGGCGCTCAGCCACGGCTTTCCTACCGGCAGGCATAATGAGCCCATTCAGGGCCGAGCGCGGCGAAATGTTAATTAGATTAAATCGGCCCCATTCACTCCGGTGGGAAACAATGTGCCGGCGGGGCCGGGCGGGCGGGGGAGCCGGGCGAGGGACGTGGGAGAGTGACGGGTCTGCCACCGTCCCCTGGAGACCGCTGGAGGAGGAGGAGGAGGAGGCGCTGGCACGGATCGCCCGCTCCCCTTTCTCCCCGCACAATGACAGGGGCACCTTCTGCGGTTTACCCCAGCCTAACTCCCCTGCCTCCCCCGCCTCGCCGCCCCCCCCCGACCGATCAGCCCTGTGAGAGCCGCCGGGCCGCTCCAGTGGAAACGGAGGCGGGAGGCTTTTTAAAAACGCGAGCTCTGCAGCCCGCTCTGATTGGGTGAGTCCCTGTACAGCAGGCCGTAAATCCAGTAAACACCCGGCCGCTCCAGAGGAGCACAGAAGCTTCCGGGCTTCTTCTCTGCTGGTGGGGGCCTGTCACGCCAGCACTGACCCGGTAGTGGCGGCACGCCCCCCCCCCCCCCCCCCCCGCGTGTCACCGGCTCGGGGGCCGCGCTCGGCGCATTCCTCCATGGCTGCGGCTCTGAACTCTGGCCGACATGCCTGACGGCGGCGTCAGCGGGAACAGCTGTCGCGAGGCCTTGGGACGGACGCGGGGGTAAACCACAGCTCGCACAGCTCGCACAGCTCACACAGCTCGCACAGCTCGCACAGCTCACACAGCTCACACAGCTCACACAGCTCGCATAGCGGCCACATCTCTGCTCCCCCTCCGAATACAGCTTCCCACAAACAGTCCCAGAGGCTGTCGATAAAGACGGTGCTCGCGTATAAAGTTCTATCATTAAACGGGCCTTAAAGGAGTAGCCTTGAAGGCCCGGCTCCACAGGCAGGATCTGAGGAATTTACTACAGAAAATCTGTTCAGGAGAAACTAGGAACTGCCCTGTTTCCTCAGAAACGGCAGTACGGCGGAGTTCCCGTGCACTCGCTCGAACTCAGAACACGCCACCGCGTTCAAACCGTCACATTTCTGCCGTCTCATTATCCTGCTTCATCATCCTGTTTGTTTTTCAGGGCAGAATCTCAAACGCACTGTTGGCACCTTCCTGAGAAGGCGGGGCAACACAAAAGAGAGCGCGACGCGCTCAAACGGAGGTATTTATAGCAGCGCGACAGAGCGGGAGAATCTGCGGACACGCCCTGGAATGTGGGGTGCGTGCGGCGGAACATCGCGTGCGGCCGCGCCGCTTATCCCCACAGCCTCGTTAGGAACCGAACGCGGGGCGACACAAAGGGGCCTAACGAGGCGTATTTACGGCCGACGAGCGCCGCTCTGAATGAGCCTCCTCGGGGGTCGGCGGGCCGCCGCTGCTCCGGGCCCCTCACGCGCACCCGGGGCCCCGGCCCCGCTGTCCGTCACCGCCCCCCTACTCCGCCCCCCGGCCCCCTGCGCCTTTTGTGCTCCTACAGAAGAGGGGCGGGACTCGCCCAGACGTCTGACATCTATGTAAAATGAGACGGCGCCGCATGGGAGAGGACAGACAGAAAGAGAGCGCTGCCAGGCAACGGGGAACGGACGGGGGGGTGGGAAGCTGGGGGGCGGGGGGGGGGACGAACCTATCGCACCAAAAGGCCCCGACAGTGCCAGAAAATTGAGCGTCTGATCAATTATCTACGGCCGCGAGCCTTTGTCCTCCCGGCACAATGCGGCCTGTGGCGCTGCTTCCTCAGCCGCTCCCATACAAAATCCCATTCTAGTGCGGGGGTGCAGTCTGTGGCAGCGGAATGCTGCCTGCGTCACATGACCGGTGGATCAGACCCTCTCACCTGCGGCCCGCTGTCTGGCTTAGAGGGCTGCAGCAGCCTTCCCATCATGTCGCACTCCACGTCCTCTTCCTCTGTGGCGTCCCTCATGCCCCCGGGGCTGGGGGGGTGGTTCTGGCCCCTCTTCTCACTCACGACCCTCTTGCCCTGAAACCAAGCCAGCGTGTTTTCAGTCTGTCTGAACCTGAGAGGCGTAATGTCCAGTAAAGACCCGTTGGGCATTTGTAAATAGTGGTCTAGTCACTGTGAGTAAATTCAGTGCGACCCTGTGTTGCCACTAATGCAAACAAGGGTCAACACCAGTCAATCAATAAGGCTCTGTGCCAACGCTTCTGTCAATGCGATAAGACAAACAGAATAATAATATACTTTTCGGCTGCACAGCTTTAACCTTATGACCTGTGGCAGAGCTCAGGAATGACCTGCACTGCTCTTATTAATAAGCAGATACACTAAGTCCATTTCTCTGCGGTGAGAACGAAGCTTGCCTTGGTGTTGCCGGCCATGGTGACTAGCAGCTGCCTCCTCTTTCCCCGGCCCATGCCGAACGGGTTCATATCCGGATCTGCCGGATCCTGGACCCCCCTGGAGTTCGGCGCATCCCCGGAACCTGATTTCTTTGTCACAACGCGGGTCTCCTGCTCCAAACGGGCATGAGGAGGTCAGTGTTAATAGCTGGAAGAGAGTAGCAATTCTTAAAGCCAAAACAAATCTAATCATAGGTGTTCTAGATGGAGGCACAACCAGGGTATTTATACCAGCTGTTTTTAAAACCTAGTTAAGTTCAAGTGAGAAGAAATCTCAATACTTTCTCAGTGCCCAAACATTAAGCTAACTAGATTAGCATGACATGACTCATGTAGCTAAAGGGTGATAAAGGGAGGTCAGGTTTGCATTTGGTTTCCTCTCAGGTTAAGGGAGCTTAGAGGGAATCTCTCTCTCTCGGGTGGAGGGAGGGAGACGTACGCTGGCGGACTTGTTGATAGTGATTGTCAGATCCTCTGCTTTGCCTTTGCGGCTCTGCAGGGCCATGCCTTCCTCCTCCGCCCTCTTTTTGTCCTCTTCCACTTCCTGTGAAGAGCAAAATCAGCCCAAGGGTCAGTCACGGCGCACAAACTTCCCATTGCCTGTAATGTAACACTGCTGTTATGGTACAGAACACAAATGCACACAGTCGTGGCACCATTAAGGGCCAGTAATATAAAACATTTACTGTATTAATCGATAATCAAGTGTTTCCTTATTTTGTAAGTACATACTTGTTCACTTGTACACTCCGTTCCTAATAAGCATTTTTATAGCCCCCTGGATAGGTGGTAGCAAAATCACAAATCTAAAAAAAATCTACTAATCCAACACATTACAAAACCCTGAGATACAGCTGAGGTCCCACTGACGCGTTAAACAACTTATACTGACATGTAGGCCTATTCCGCTCACTTTTCAGGCGTTGAGCTTTTCAGCTTCCCGTGCAGCACGGGGGAGAGTACGCGTGACGAACCCTCACCTGATACCTCTTCATCAGGGCCTCGTTTTTCTTCCGCAGGGCCTCGATCTTTTTATCCAGCTCCGCGTCCTTCTGGTCCTTCTTTCTGAACATGACATCCGCGGGGCTCTGCAAGGCAAGACAAGCCGTCACTGCGGGAACAGCGCACAGGACACGCGGTCAACGGCAACCGACGCGGCATCACCGTGAGAGACGGCTGCAGCGGGTTCACAGCAGCAGTACTGCGCCGACCGCTACAAAGCTGGAAGGAAACTCAGGGGGGGAATAAGCCCCTAATGAACCTCAAAATATTCTGACATTATAAAACAGAGTCGGGTTTAGTCTGTACTTTCAAGAGAAATCCTCAAAAAACACAAATCTCAGGAAAGTCACAATAAAGTATGCTTATCGCAGGAAGGGTACATCGAACAAAAACCCAGAGTAGTTTTTAGTCCTAAAAGAATGCTCACTCGGAGAAACACCGATAGACTGTCCATTGTTTACGTACTCCCGACAAATTGTCAGTACAGTAAACAGTACAGTGACAGTACTGTTTACTGTATACTGTATATACTGGCATGGCAAAGTATTTGCCCCCTTCCTGATTTTCTCTATTAGTGCATCTTTGTCACACTGAGTGGTTTCAGACCTTTAGACAAAATGTAATATTAGACAAAGGGAAACCTAGTCAACAGAACATTGAACATAATTAAATAAATGAAACAATTTAAAACTCTGTTATGTGTTCAACAAAATCGAAGGGAATGACGACACAACTTCTGACGCCCACTGAAGGACCGCGGTGGCTCTTGGGTACCCCAGGCTTGACTCGAGCTCAGAACTAGCTGGTTGACGAAAAATGTCTGAAATTGAATTGAAAATAAAAAATAATAAAAGATGTAATGCAGCTATGTGCCTCTATGACATCACTGCAAAAAATGAGACTTTGTTTGGCTGTATACACTGTCAGATTCTGCAAATGCGTAATACTCTTCTGAGTACCACCCTGATGACCGGAATGCAGCAAAACATTAGGCTAACAGGAGTAACTATTAAATAATCCTAATCCCCCACTAATTTAGCTGACAACCACTCCTACAATCCTGACAGTGCTTAGCCTGGGATATAGGACACCTGTTCTTTGAAGCTTTAAAAAAAAAACTGGTTTATGTCAGATGGCCTAACCCTGTTTCTTTGCTTTTGCTTTCTAACCACAGGGGTGTGAGAGCACACAAAGGCTTAGGCTCTAAATTTCAGTTTGTGTTCCACAAGGGCATATCTAGGACAGGCGGTTTTGCATTGCTAGTGAAAAAATAAACTTACAAGAAAAATTTAGCGACTGAGGTCAGCTGTGAAATTCAGTCATCAATCACTTTCCTTTAAAAAGTGAAAATTATGTACTGGCCAATAGACAGTTGGCCCATCTCATTTTCATAATGGTAGAGTTGAAAGCGAACACTGCCAATTCATTCATAGTGAAGCAAACATCGCCATTACAAGCAAAATTTTGCGACTGAGGTCAGCTATGAAATTATCAGTTATCAATCACTTTCCTTTAAAAAGTGGAAATTGTTTACTGGCAGATAGGCAGTTGGCCCATCTCATTTTCATAATGGTAGAGTTGAAAGTGAACACTGCCAATTCATTCATAGTGAAGCAAACATTGCCAAGTTGCAACAAGTTTGGAATTCTTCATTGGTCAATATCCAAAATTCCTTTTATTTTCATAAGCCTACTAATTTTATGTTTGTTGCTCCTGTGTTAAAAGTACTGCCAGATGTGTGAATGCTCCCTTTACAGTCATATCTGACTCCACAATTCAGGAAAATGTTAAACACTGGAGGTATGAGGGTAACAGAGGTCTCTGTGAAAACATGATAAACCTGTACTTGGGTAGTAGGCACTACTACAGAGGCACCAGACAGTATCCTGAACTGACCCGGATAACCAACATAAGGGCAGTTAGTAGACGTGTTGCTTTAAATTCATTTGTAGCGTCCTCACCATAAAAGCCCCTGGACCCTGTCCAGTTTGTGAGAACATCCACCCTCCCTACAGCGTGACATCACACCACTTTTTTTTGTCTACCCTGCCCTCAGAAATCCCAGTCTTCAAATCCCAGAAAATATATGTTCTTTTAAAGTCTATTTTAAGCTAGCACCGTTTGTTTCTTTCATGCTTTAGTTCTACGGACTGTAAATACGAATAACTGTATAGAATTACAGTTCTATCACAGTAATGCTAAATATACAGTGTATATATATATATATATATATATATACATATATATATATATATATATATACACACACACACACACATGTGTGTGTGTGCGTGACTACAGTATGGGGTCTTGAAATGGCCTAGTCCACTTATAAATAAATACAGAATCAGTGCAGTTTGAGGCAGGGTCATTCTTCAGACACTTAAACCCCTCTTTAGTTATACCAGCGTGAAAATCTATGATGGCCCTGACCTCACCCCCAGTTTCAGCTGACCAGCCTTACAGATGGACGACTCATCACGGGGGTCAGTTACCAAGAGAGAATATATAAGCGCATAGCACGCGAACGATCCTGATGATGTCAGCACAACCGCACGGACAAGCGTGCTCCGTGAGACCACCACAAGTCTCTCGTTAAAGTGCCAGTGAGTTCTCACGCGTCTTTTAAAGAGAAAACGGTGTTCAGACGAGGAGTCAAAACAGCATTTAAGATTCAGTGACTTGCGGTGTTCAGCTGTCATTTGAGACGGTTGGTTTTAAGGGCAGTCTGTAAGCTAACATTAGCCCCTCAGGCGCAGACTGAACACAGACCAGAATGGAATCCGGCCATAAGAAAATAATTTATTGTAGCATCATGGTGAGTTTGAGAACAGGGTGAGCCTTACAGTCAAGGGCTCCTGCCAAAAATATGGGTACATATTCAAATATAGACAGTTTAATTACTTACAAATTCGTTTTCAAATTGCTCTGAATTCTAGCTTGAAATGACATTGTTAACAGGGAGGCATACACTGACTTTTCAAAATATCATTAAATTCTACTCATAGTGAAATACAAGTCCAATACAATCATTAAATGTTTTGAAATATCAACATCCAAAACTGGCTCATTAATAAAATATGTTCAACCACTAATAACAAAAATAAATCCATTTAGCCAGAAAGTGAATGAAATAATACTAATAATAAGACTATAATGATTAGGCCATTCGATGTTCCCCAAGTAACAGCACTGTGAAGACCCACAGTTGAAATCTGCATCACTAGATACTGTACAGTATTTGTGTCCCTCACGAATGAGAGTATTTCATGCTGCTGGAGGTAAAACTGCAAGTTGTCCAGCCAGGCAGAAGAGGCCCTGCCCTCCACTAAATGAGTGAAAAGAGCTGCTATGCCAGCCAATCCGTGTGTATGTACCATATTCCAGCTCACTCGTTTGCCCCCTTGACAACAGTCTGTGTGGGCCTCAGAACGCTCTAGAAACACCGTGGCTTTAAATGGCTGCAGGGTGCACTAAAGGGCACATGTCTGACATGCTTGGGGGGAAAGAACACTCGTCCTGCACTCTGGCCAGACCAGACTGTGCTTTCACCCACGCTCTGCAAAGCTTGCAGTGGAGCTGAAAGAGAGAGGAGCATGCTGGGAGCTGGGTGGGCAGGGCTCCTTGTGTTTAATGAGCGGTGCTGGGTGTGGCAGCCGTTAGCCTGCTGAATGAAAGCCAGCCAGCCTGACACCAAGGCTCATTCACACATCCCACAGCAAACTGCTTTTCTAATGCTTCCTTGTGTACCTCTATTACGAATCGTCTGGAGAAATGTTGCTACGGCAGCAGGATCAGAGTGCTGTTTTTGAGGCGCATGCATGTCTGATAAAAAGGCTTTCAGACTTTGCTAATAACGGTGCAAACTCCAGACAGCTGATGTCGGGATGAAAACACCGCTTTTACTTCAGTCACACTCCCACACAGGCATATTTCAGCCTTGAAGACATAAAAGCTTTAAACTCACTCAAAGGAGCCAGATCGGATGGTATTGCTGGCACTCGTGGGGAACTCGGAAGAAAGATTCCTCAAGAGAACAAAACGACACGTGCACACACACACACACACGCACACACATGCACACGCGCGTGCGCACACACACACACACGTGCACACACACACAGTACAGAGAGGACCAACATGTAGCTGAAAACCTCTCAAATCCATAGACCTGTTGTAGGAATTTACAGTGGCAGCACAGGTGAAGTTCATCTGTCTTAGACTAAATCCTTTACATATCCTAGATTAAGCAGCTCTATTTAGCAGACAAGGCTCAATGAATCAACAAACAATCTGTTCCACAAAGCTGCTGATGATATTTAGCATATGATCTGCATTCACAGAACAGCCACAAAAAAAACAGCGAGAGACATAAGCTGCATAAAGATTTACATTTAACAATTAAATCAGGAGACCACCGCAAACTTCCTGACTACGACAGGAATGGAAGAGACCATAGGTTCAGGTCACTCATATAAATACCCAAAATGCTTCTGCCTCTTGTATTCTCTATTCTGTCAAAGAAATGCACCACTGTCTCAAACTAAATGAATCAGCCCCTTTTTCTTAATGCACTTCAATGCTGCAACAAAAACAAGCAGGCAACGTGACTGTACGGACAGCGATGCTACGCTATCGCCCAGACAGAGACAGATGCTCATGCAAAATCAACGGCAAGGAGGACAGAAACCAGCGAGACAGGAAGCCTTCGGAAACAAACAAATGCGGCACTGGGCATGTGCCTGGCACAGCCCCCTTACCCCACACGGACAAGTCACTGCAGATTTTAAAGGGGACACAGTCCACACCACGGGGCAGACAGGCAGGCTGCCCAAGAGGAGGGGCGGAGCAGTGGAACTGCCACTCACCCGCTGTCGCCGCAGTGACGACAAAAGAGCATCACAGCCGGGTGGAGCCACGCTGCCCATGTGACATTCCACACAAAGCGGGACAATGATGCGTGTATGGGATTTGCACCAAATCGCTCCATACAAAACCAATGCTGCTTTCAAGGGTGTGGCTGTGGTTTGGGAAATTGGATTTTGGGCTTGGATCATCCATGCTGTTCTACAGTCTCATTTTTTTTTTTTTTATCCTAATTTGGGATTTGGATAGACCAAAATTCATGTTTTGGACAATAACTTGTTCAGGAATTTCAAAAACTTTACTAAAGAAGGCTTAGTAAATTAAGTTACAATTTAAGTACTACCCGAAGGAAAACACAAGTAGAAATCTAAATGTTTAACGTTTTGGAAGCGCTCTTCCTTTTCAATGCTCATTCTGAAACACTGATTGTCAATTTATTGAAAAAAAACAGAACAAATACAAATTGATTACAAAAGCCAAATGCACATTATAGGAAGAAAAGTCAGACTCACAAAGGCTGAGTGCAATATTATGCGCCAAAGTGCTCCCAGAGCGTCAGTCTACCAGGTCCTCCCACACCAGGCCTAGACAAGCCGTCTTAGGCAAAAACAGAGACGCACCAGAATCTCAGGCAGAGAGTGTGAAGTGAGGAAAAAGTCCATCAGCAAGCTGTCCTCAGTGCAGGCGGAGGGGGAAAGGGGGGTAAGTGTGAGAATGGCACCCCAACATACTTCCGCTCTCTGCGGGATCCCCTGAGAGGCAGGCGGCAGGCGGCTGGCTCTCGCACGCCGAGCCTCTGACGTTCTGCCGACAGCATCGCGACTGAGGCGTGAGAGGCCGCTAGAGCAATGGCCGGCAGGAACGCTTTGCCTAGCCCCGCTATCTGACACCCCACATCAGCACCATCAGCGCCAGAGCAGAGGGATAAAGAACACAGTGAGGGCTCTGCAAGACTGCAGCAGGCTCAAACACTGTTCTTTTTTACCAGCCATAATCTTTATACGGAGCGAGAAGGAAAAGAATGATACAGTAAGGGGGGGACAGAGTGAGGGACGAGGGAGATAGTGAGGAGAGAGAGAGATAGAGAGAGTGAGGGAGGGAGGGAGAGAGAGAGAGAGAGCTAGAGAGAGCGAACGAAAGAGAGAGAGACGGAGGAAGGGAGGGAGGGAGAGAGAGCGACAGAGACTCACAGGTCTGTGCATTTTGGATGTCATCGGGGAAAGCTGGGCTCCTTCCAAACGCGAGGCAGCCGGGAGCGGAGCAGGAGGCTGCATGGAGTCTGCGATCATGCCTCGATTACAAAAAGCCAAGTTGGGCTGCCAGCCAAGAAGCTCTGCACAGAGCGCCCCTGTGAACGTATTTCACAGCACCCGCCTGCTCACTCGCTCTCTCACCAGCACTTGCTCTCGGTTAAAATTACCCTTCACACCCCCCTTCCCCTGCCATTCCCCTCCTCCTTCTGACCGTCGTTCCTTTACTCACCACTCTGGCTGCCCCCCACCCTCCCCGACACCACAGGATTTAAAGGGACACAGAGTTACCGAACCACACCAAAATACAGCCCGTCTGACAAGGAACATGAATCCAGTCTTATTTAATACATTTCATTATAAAGAGCTACGAGTTGGAAAAAACATCTGCGATTTTTTTCCTTTCTGTAAGCTTAGAACTGTAACAGAACACATTCTGTATAAAACAGGACGCAGGTGAGCAGTGACAAGCAGACAACTGTATGTACATGAGGCCAAAAGAGGTCTCTAAATGACAAAGGGCAGACATTCCACAAAGCAAAAAATGAGCAAAAAAAAAGTATCATGCAAAAATGCAATCAACAGAACACATGTTAGTATCTAACTACTGGATTTACTCATGCAAGTGATTATATTTTAAACGGACACAAGAAGAAAAAAATCATTCAACCTTAATGCATTTACAGTAGGCTACTGCTGTTTTTTTGCTTAAGAAATGAAAGGTATCTAAGTCAAAATAACATGCACGCATTTTGGCCCAGTAATACACCCCCTTTCATGGTTTCCTTGACATTTCTGTTGGCCTGTACTAAGGATCAGGATGGGTTTAAATGCAAGTACATGTGCAGGGAGGGAGGGGGGTTGGGGGGGGGGGCGGTTTACTGGAGGGTTGAAGGGGTGCCTGCACCATTTCCCACGCTGAAACATGCAGCACATGCAGCCTCCTCTGCTGGCCCCACATGCTAATGGACCAGGCAGACAAATGGCACAGTCTGCTCTCAAAGGCAAGAGGCAAATTTAAAAACGTGTGACTTGCATACTTGGGAGTCTTCCCAGAGTGCCTCATGGACACACACAGTGGCCCCTTTGATGCAGCTTAAGGACTGCATCCCAGCACTTTTTCTTGCAGAGATTTCACATTGCGTACATTTCTAGGAACTTAATCTTAAGGGTGAAAACATATGCTTAAAGAAAAACAATGAGACCAAGAATACCCATAACTATTTCATAGGAGCACAAAATATAAACATAACTACTGATAGTAATATTAAACGAACATTTCTACTAGTATTAGAGTATTGGCCATTCGGCCATGATACAGTCAACACCAAGATCCAACATTCCAGTAAGTTTTCCTTGGTTGTAGTTCTGTCCACTCCGATTTGCCACACCAATGTAAATGTAAATCCATACTCGGTATCACTTCGAGAATTTATAGTTGCGTATGTTAGTGGAAGCAGTAAGAAAGGTAGCCTACAAGTGTTATTTACATTCTGGTAACAACGATTCAATTCTGAAATGCACTTCAACATAATTGCGGTGCTCAGCACATTACCATTTGAAATGTAAACGTTACCTCATCCACTTCACTATGCATTGAAACATCTTCGTGTGTGTTAGCGTTTTCGTCCATGCCTTTCTCGTGCAAAGTGTCATCATATTTACTCATCATAAAAGGATCAGTGATGTATCCACGGCCAGTCGCATGCCAATACATTTCCTCCATATCCAGCATCCACGTGCCTACAGGGTCAACAGGATTAAAAATACGGCTAACGTTAGCTTGCTAACCACCAAAATCTAGACATCTTCCTACATAGAGCCAGACCTTTTTAATGCCACCCAAACTAAGTGTAGGCCCAACTCATAACTGCATTCTCATTTTAGGGTGAAATGGTGAAAGTGCTCACATAGGCTATAGTTTGCAAGCTAGCAAGGTCACTGGTGGCAATTTTGATTAACTGTCTACAGGTCTATCGGTTTACATTATGTGCCAAAAGTTTAAATGTCAGTAGCCCACTGCTAAAATCGACAACAATATATGAAATAATACAAGTCAATCCACCTGGAATGTAGTAAGCCATGGCAGATGCTTTGCAACGTCGCCTCTACGTTGTTGTGCGGGCCGATTCAGGGAACTTCTGTAATTCACACAAAAATCGGCCACCAAACCTTTCTTTGGTGAGGCACACAGACATGTGCTGTTTCATTGTGAACACTAGAGGGAAGAGTTTCCTCATTTCTCTGCGGCTTCAAATTAAAAGTAAATTATACTTTGCAAAACGAATAAGTGCTTTGGGAAGAATTGATTTTCCGTAAAAAATTATCATAAATTCTTTAACAAATTCGTGAACACATAAAGAGGGCGAAATGTATAATCCTGCTGAAAATGAAGTACAGTTTGTCAGGTGAGTTACTGACACAAGCTGAAAGGCAAACTTAGTAATGGTCTATGGATCCTCTATGTTTTGGAAATACTATTCGCGCATCAAAAGTATTGCGAACTCAACCATAGCCCTTTGAATACATTACAAGGTAGTCTGATTATGACATGCACGATCCAAAATTCTGATTCTAAAAATAGAGGGCAACGCATTTCTGCACCATTCCACTGTAAACTATTTTGTTGAGCTACATTCGTCTCATGCAGAACCGCAGAATACCAAAAGTGGTGCCACGCTGTAGGCTTTTCAACTCGTGCCAGAGTTAACAAAAGACTCGTTTGCCTGGTTCACGAGGGAAAACTTGTTAGACAGACAAAACATATACAACAACGAAAACTGCAAAACACACCGTGTCCACAGGAAGTATCGTGCTGGTACGTTACTACCACCTCTCTGCTTTACTCCACAGCAGTACTATCACTATTTTTGAACAATCACAGTTTTTAATCTAGAAATGACTGAAGGAAGCTGCAAAAAGCACGAACTGTAGCACAAATTGCAGCAGTCAGTCTCTTGTAGATGTCATTCAGATATTCTATATATTTTGAGGGCATAATGTATTTTTGGCGTTGTGTTCCACATCTATATTTTTAAATATACAGAAATGAAAGAAATGTAGGCTATGGTATGCATGAGTGCTAACCTGAATTCAGTGTCATACCAACCAAATCAGTGAATACTACAACACGTTTGAATGGTTTTATTTTCTGCTCTTTCTTCAAGATCACTCTTTTTCATCCTAATACCAAAAAACAGAATTAAGTAATAACCTAATAGATATTAATAAAACATGACAGACCAATTATTATACTACTGAAGTACTTTTCTTGTCAGCCCTTCTGAGAGGCTGATTTTAGTGAAGTGCAAAGCAGATCTGTGCATTTTCTACACGGTTCAACATGAGGAGTTGATAGACTACATTCTGAGCCATTAATCACAGAATCTAAAGCGCAAAGAGTCTCCTCAGCACACATGTGACACATGTATAAAAAGTACTTTTTTGACTTTTGGGTCATGTATAAAAAGTACATGAGAAAAAAAGTGTACTTGTTGAGACTGCTTTCAAAAGAACAATGTTGTTCATATGTGGTTGAAACAAATGGGGATAATGAACAAGTACAGTTGGGTACCAACTGCATATGAGCAGAAGTTAATAATGTGTTTGGAGGTGATGGTGCCAAGTGAAAACATGTACAAACAGAATAGTATGGGATAGAGGATTGACCCTTGGGGCACTTCACATGAAATGTTAACAGTCGTTGAAGAACAGTCACCTAAGGAGAAAGTGTAATTCCGACCCAGCAAGTCAGACCTGAACCAGTTTAAAACTGTGCCAGAGAGACCTGCCCATGAGAATAAAATGATCAGCTGTATCAAAGGCCACATTAAGATCCAGTAGTACCAACATAAATAGATGATTGGCATCAAAATTTAATCTGAGATTGTTTACTACTTTAACTAGTG
The DNA here is from genome assembly GCF_013347855.1 of Anguilla anguilla. NCBI lineage: Eukaryota > Metazoa > Chordata > Actinopteri > Anguilliformes > Anguillidae > Anguilla > Anguilla anguilla. The sequence goes on along the minus strand of NC_049201.1, from coordinate 16,448,946 downwards.
CAGTGCTGTGTTTGGCAAGACTGGAAATTTTCAGAAGTGCTTAGGAAATTAGACAGTTAACCAGTTACTTGAAAAACTGGTAGAAAACCAGTTTTTCAAGTGCTTTGCTCAGGAACATCCGGTTGGAAATAGGTTCACTATATCTAAACTAACTAGGCTACTCTGAATATATAGTGCAGCGCAGGCTATAAGGATTTGGACAGTGATACAATTTTTGTTATTTTGGCTTTGTACTCTTTGTGGATTCATGGATTTGAAATGAACCAATGAATATCAATCAATCAATTTTTATTTGTATAGCGCTTTTAATAAAGGAGCTGTGTCACAAAGCAGCTTCACAGAGAACCGGCCCCCAAAGAGTAAGCCTAGGGCAACAGTGGCAAGGAAAAACTCCCTGACTGATAACAGGAAGAAACCTTGAGCAGAACCGGACTCAGAGGGGGAACCCATCTGCTGCGGGCAGGCACCGGTTTGTTACAGAATAGGAGCTTAAAGTGCATACTGTCAGCTTTTATGTGAGGGCATTTACATGCCAGGAGGTCTGTGTAGGAATTACAGCCATTTGTACATGTAGTCCCATGTTGCCGGTTTGAAGCAGTTTGCTAGATGCATTATTGGGCAGATCGCTATCTTTGCTTTTACAACTGAAAAAGGGAACGCCTCAGACTTCACCCTTCCTCATAACTTCACCTTAGCAGTCAGGTCAAGCTCCCAGCAGTGAAGAAGTCAAGATGTTGTTTAATCATGCAGAATTGTTAACACAGGTTTAAACATTAGGCGATTTGGTGATTCAGATATTACCATAGAACTTTTCACTGACACATACCAGCCTGTAGAAATCACTCAACGTGTTTTCCACTGGTCTTTACTGAAGTCAAAATAATACATAAACCGTTTAGACCAAACCAAAAATTCCACAACGAAGTGTACAACTTGAGCTAACTGGGAAGGAAGTTGGTTAGAAGGTGTAACCCAACATTAGTGGATAATGTATGCTTTATGATGGCTTCATACAACGTAAAGAAGAACCACCCAAACATAAACAATAGAAACAAGGCAGGAACACAACCCGAGGGTTAACAGGCATAGTCATTTTACATGACACAATCTGCGGCATTGTCACTTATTCAGACTGACAATCACAATCCGATCATTTACTTCTAAATCTGAAAAGAACTCAATAAAATAACTTCATTTTATGGTTTTTCCAGTCCTCCAAAAGTTGTACAAGATTGATCTACCTCATCAAATCTTTGTGCATATTTGATTAACATATCTTATGTTGCCTGTACCTGATGTTATGCCACCATGTTACGTGACCTGGATAAAAGTCAAACTATGATGTCATTTTTGTTTGACCGGTTTGTCTGCACCTGTCTCTTAAATTGATATCACGTGATCAGAAGAATGGGTATTTCACATGGGCATTGTGTGCAAGACCAGAAAAGGGTGTGGTTTTTTTTTATCAAAACGCCACATCACTCTCTCTATAAATACTGAAAGAAAACAACTTGGCTGCAGAAACAGCTAAATTACAAGACCAGGTAAGAGTTTTATTTTACATGTGATCCATATCTCCTTCAAATACGTTAAATCAAAATGACTATTTTAATTCATATTTGTGATGACATTGTTTAAAGCGGCTTTACAGATATTTTACAAATGTTGTGTAAAGGATGGAACTGGCAGTTTCTAAAACCACAGTTATATACAGAGAGCAGTAATGGTTGTAAATTCTTGTAATGAACAACAAGGAATAAGTTAGAAATAAATTAATTGTTAACTGATAAATGATGAGTAAGAACATGCCTAGGAGTTCATGCATGTGATTAACTATATCTGTGGAAATATGTATTGTATTACCACATAGCAGATCTGGGTTTTCCTTTTGGTGCGATTTAAATCAAATGTATGAACTTATGTCATGGATCTGCTTTTATGCCTACAGTCTCAGCAGTGCTGATCCCTCTCTACACGCCTCAGAATGTCTGACAAAGAAGGTATCAATCTTTGTTTCAACCATTAAAATTAATAGAACATTCTGATTACTTGAAGTTTGGGGGGTATGACAAATTGTAAATCTGTTCTGATGGCAGCTATTTTGTGTCAAGACAGAATTCTTGTTGTCTTTTTTCAGTTTTACTACTACTACTACTTTCCAAGTTTTACTTTTATATGTACTCAAAAGCCTTGCCAGATTGTCAGGCATGTACTGTGTAATGGTTGTGAGTGTTTTGAACAAGGTAGCTTCTAACATTTTCTTTTCATCCTTTTCATTTACAGAATGTAAGAAGGTAAGACATTCACCCTCAACTTACTTCATATATAGAGAAACTTTAAAAAGTGGCTGTGTTAGATGCACTAACATGTATATTAAATGTTCATTTGTTCAAATGTTCTGTTCATTTTTCCTTTCTGTCAGGACAAATGTTCTTCAAAATCAAAATCCGGATCTGACTCTGATGTAAGATCCCATGGATAATATTCAAACTATTGTTGGGTCACCTGTTTTGTGCTGCTCACCTTGAGGTGTTCTGAGGTCATTTCCCTTTCGGCATCCATTTGCCGTTCTAGTACTGTACATCCTATAAGAGGCTCTAGCCACATAAGCTGTCTGTCTGAGCTCCATTGAGATGCAGTTGAATTTTACACTGTGACAACACTTCTGGTTTCTCTGGTTTGAGATCATGTTTGATCTGTATTTTCGATAGGCTCAAGCAGCTGTGATAGGTGCATGAGGAGTTTGTGTGTAACTGAAAACTATAATGGCATGAGGAGTTCATTCAACCTTTACTGTTACCTGTTCTTGGAAACGGCAAGAGAAATTTAATCTCATGTCATTTTCTCTTCCAGAGCTCTGATGGTGAAAAAGGAAAGGTAAGAAATGTTAAGAGTCAGGTCATTTGAAATAAAACTGTGAAATCAGTATTTGTATTGCTTAAAAGTACAACAATGCTATTGGAGCTACTAATAATCAGTTGGGGGTTTAAAATAAAACAATAATGTATGTGAAGACATCAGCAAAATTCTGTAATTTAGCAGAACAACTGGGAAGTAATCTCCCCTGCCTGCACGTCACCGGACTTGTTTAATCCAGTATTTTTTTGGGTATTCCAGGGCCATAAAAAACATGGACAGAAGGGGAAAGGACATTGTGGAAAAGGGGGAGAACATGGGAAAGGAGAACATGGGAAAGGAGAACATGGAAAAAAGGGAGAACACGGAAAAGGAGGACACTGTGGAGGAAAGTGAGAAAAACATTGACAGCGACATGTTGGATCTCTGAGAAAAACTATACCTCTTTACAATCTTAATCTATTATCATTGAACAGACACAAAAAAACAATCCCAATTGTTAGTTAAAAAAGAATCCAATTTTGTTATTATTTTGCCTATGATGAAAATGTAATTTTCGGATACAGTTGCAAATATACTGGAAATCGAATTTGTATTTTGTGTTTTCTCCATTCTCTGCAAAATAAAAATAAGATAATAAAAAATTATTGTATGGATTTTTGATGTCCACATTTGGTGTCCTTCAATGTTTCAGTAAATATATTGTGATTACATGTTACTTCTGACCACTTATACAGTTCTGTGCTCCTGAGGCATAACATAACGCTGCTACGCACTACTTTGAAGAACTTAAAATGAACATTTACTTGTAGAAGAATAGCTGTCCTCCTAATTAATATGACCTCTCAGCCAGTTTACAACTGTACCCAGCGAACCCCAAACTACTGTGCATGCTCCAGGTACATGCTTTACTGAAGACTACAGTGGGCAGGTACATCCAATCCATGGTGAGCGTCAGACAACACCAGCCATGGGCTGCCACTCCTACTGAATACAAACGAAGGGGCAGGGCATTACTACTTGGCTGGAGAGAGGGTAACATAATTCACTAGCAGTGGTTTAAACAGCAAATGTAGTATAGCCCCTCTAAACGAAACATACATTGCTAATGATAGGCGAATCAGGCAAACTGTGATGACAGCAGTTTGTTAGAATTCCATGCGATGAAGTGGTATGCGCCCCATAAAGTATCAGACTTTTCCCCCTTCATCGTAGCTTGGTGGCTTATATAAAGAACATTTGTGTAAAAAAGAAATGTTGCATTTTTGCAATACTGGGTTTCACAGGGTTAATTGCAGTAAGGTTAAAGGCCTAACTGTTTCATTCTGCTTTCAGGTATAAAACCCTTACTATATGTGAATAAGTCAATATTGTAATCATATTACATCGATTTATGAATTTTCATGCTGGACACAAAAAGTTCGAATGAATTAATTTCACTTAAGCCGTGTTTCCACCGCAGGAACTATACCCCGGAACTAGGAACCTTTTGAGGAACTCAGTGCGTTTCCACCGCAGGAACTAGGGTCTAAATTTAGTTCTGGGGGCTTCGTTTTACCCCCCAAAAGGTTCCTGCTCGGGGGGTAGTACTTTCCGAAAGTACAGGAACCTTTTGGGTGGAGCTTGCAGCGCTGAACATTTCTGATTGGTCGAGTACTCACGGGATTTTTTTGTGTCTATTTTCAGGCGCCATGTTTGAAAATATGCAGGCGCAAACCAATTTATTTTCATAATAACTTCAAATCAAACTTGTATGTTATGCGGCGCAGTAGCCTACTTTTGGTTATAGCCTGCCAACGTCTTGGAATTATAACGTGTGCTCTTCTGTTCTTTTCTTGCTTTAGTATTCGTTTTATAAAATGCTAAGCATTCGTGCTGGGACAGCATATTACGTACTAAAACATTAAAACGGATTAATTCGGTTGCTGAATATTTTCTTCCGGATTTTCTTAGCCCGTTGTAATTGACTCAAAACGTTTGATACAGTTATGTGAGGTATGCGGTAGTTCTGCGTAATTCACATTGGTGATACAGTAAAAGCAAACTGGAAATCACCTTCCGCACTTTTTGTCAGGGTAAAATAACAGGTTAATTCTAGTAATCGTACCTTTAGCTTTTTCAGACTGCCGTAATTTTACTCTGCCATTCTTCAATTCCACAAAAAGACCAGGAAGACTATGGACTAATTTATGGTGCATGGTTCGCATCTGGAGGGCACATTTCGCTGCTCGGCTAGCAGTAACTTGTAGAAGAATAGCTGTCCTCCTAATTAATATGACCTCTCAGCCAGTTTACAACTGTACCCAGCGAACCCCAAACTACTGTGCATGCTCCAGGTACATGCTTTACTGAAGACTACAGTGGGCAGGTACATCCAATCCATGGTGAGCGTCAGACAACACCAGCCATGAGGTATGCGGTAGTTCTGCGTAATTCACATTGGTGATACAGTAAAAGCAAACTGGAAATCACCTTCCGCACTTTTTGTCAGGGTAAAATAACAGGTTAATTCTAGTAATCGTACCTTTAGCTTTTTCAGACTGCCGTAATTTTACTCTGCCATTCTTCAATTCCACAAAAAGACCAGGAAGACTATGGACTAATTTATGGTGCATGGTTCGCATCTGGAGGGCACATTTCGCTGCTCGGCTAGCAGTAACTTCGAAGGAAAACAAACGGTGGCTGTACCACTACTAATTTAAATTATCACGCAAGTCCGAGTTTTCGTTCTATTCTTGTCATTTTGCGGTTAGCCTATATAGAATTGACGATGAGAAAATCAAACAGCAAATTGTTTACAACGTGTGCATGTTTTCTGCTGTTGTTGCCAGTTATATTGGAAATGTGAATGCATTCTGTCGCTTCGGATGTCAAGACATGAAAGCGAATGTTCGCATAAAAACATAATGAATGTGTTTGAGAGGATATATAAAACAGTTACAATCTGACTATTGGTCTGTTATATCCTATTTGTTGCATAACGGTCCAAGTTCAACTACCAACGACAGTTTTGCTTGACAACGGTAAAATATGCCCAAACGGCTGCAGAAGAATATTTCAATTCCATGTGATTAAATCGATAAAAATCAATAAATACAAAAGTAACCATATATAGTCATTGTTGGTAACCCGTTGTATATAAGTGGAATAAACCCCTCCGGGCTGTCCCGGTTATTAGAAAATAATGTAGGCTACTTCGGTGGTAGTATGGGGTTACAGAAGAAATCATATGACAGATGGACCGACGACAACGCCGCTTTTTCATACGTCAGTGGGCTAATTTGCCTAATCTTCGTGGGACTTCAGACCCCGGTGGAAACGCAGACAACCATTGGCTGAAGGAACCTTTTAGTTCCTGGTAAAGTAGTTCCTGGGACTGAAAGTTCCGGGTAATTTTGGTGGAAACGCGGCTTTACTTGCATAAACACGGGCTACATATAAGCATGTAGTTCAGTTTTGTTAATATACTGGCACCTTGTGGCCGTTTTCTGTAACTGCACTGTTTATGATACATGTCTGCCTAAAATGAACTGTACATATACAGTATTTGTTATTTACAGTGCTGAACAATCTCATTTTCTGACAAACACATTTTAATTCAATGTTTGAACATCATACTTGTTTGCTCTTTAGATTCTGAATTAAAGACTGTTTCACCTGTCCACAAAATAAAGATGACTGCAGCAATTTGGTATATGCTTCCAGCGTACAGTAAGGTTTACTGGCAATGTCACCCTGGTTGGGTGACTAGACAAACTGGTTGGATTACTAGGCTTATTTATGGTACACAGACTATAAAGCAGCCTGGATCACCTAGGGGTATGGGGGTCTTATTCCAGCCAAATCAGTGTGCCCCCACCGGCTGACCTGTAACAAACACTTCAGCTGCTTATTTATTCCCAATTCAGCAATACGTTCCTACCACTCACATGCAAAGGCCATACATTTGGCTATAGCACGCAGGGTATTACCACAGGTGTACTACTTCCCTAATACCATTCTCTGTTACGACTGACAGAAGGATTTGGACCCAGGCACAGAGATCACACGAAGAGGCAGAGGTAAGTTAAATGGTAAGTCTTTTACTGAGACCTTTAACAAGCAAAAGCAAACAAAACAACAAACAGGATAAAACCAGACCCAGGGTGTGACATGTAGAGACTCGAAGACCAAGCACTGAACTGAGGAAAACCAAGAACTTAAACACACAGCAAAACACATGCAGACAATCACAGACAACAAGCAGACATGTGTGGAATGTGATAAGACAACGATCCAGTTACTGCAATGATTAACAAGTACAAGACACGAAACGCAGGAATCCACAGAACACAAGAGAGAACTAACACCAGGAAACAGGTGGTGACTGCCAATTGGCAACTGGAGCCATGACGTTCTCCAACTTTGAGACATGTACGACGCTAAGCAGCTTACTGTTGCCTCCACCCATAGTACACATCTCAGACTGCAAAGATCTTAAAAGACAGAGATAACCAATTGTATATGTCTGCTGACTTAAAAAAATGATATAGGGAATATGACACTGAGTGACAGCATTATAATACCCCAGGCGTGCAGAGTGCAATTAAAATGGATCAAGGTTTATACAGTAAACAGCATCCTTTGGTTTTATTCCTACAAAAAAGGATACAACACTGTCCCTTGAATTTTCAATGTCCTGCCAATAGTGACAGGAAAACCAACAGAAAACTACAATGCATGAAACTAAAAAACAGGCACTGGCTGTTCAGGCATACTTCCATTAAAATATTTTGAAAATTGAAAATGGTGAACGCCATAATTAATATATTCAAACCACAGCAAGTGTTCTACTTCCAGGTTCTTTAAAGAGTGTACATTTCATCCAGATTAAGTATTGGAGGTGTTTATTTCAGAAAAATGTCTAAAAAACTGTAAGGGACTATTTATTTTCTATTTGAACAAAAAAGTAGTTTTGTTGTTACTGCTTAGCTCTAGTCAACACAGTAGTTCATGTGAAAAGCACAAGTTCAATTCAAGCATCTTGCTAGTTAGACCCAGTTCTTGATACATTGGCATTTCTAAGATTTCATGGGTAATATCGGCAAAGCCCAAGTCTTTCTTATGTAGGAATGGTTAGACCAGGGCAGGGGAAATTAAAGCAGGGCATTTCAGGATTTTAATATAAGGATAAGGTTCATTGTATATGAATATGCATGCCTTCAATAGTTCATACACTCCAACTTTGTACTCAGTTGTGTTGCAGAACAGTCATAATCCAGATACAGGTCATAATAACTTGAGCCTAGCCATGATGATCTCCTTAACGCACTGTAAATGTACTACATGCTGTCAAGAGCTGAAGTTCACAACAGAACTAATCAGTAAGTTGAATCAGACATTTCAGGAATTTTACAGATTATTCTGGTGTTTTCTACAGCCTATGGGGTACCTGGGCCTACAGGTTCTGAACAAAACAAATGTAATGGATCCAAAAAACAGTCAAGAGATTCTCTAGAAGGGAGATATTCCAACTACATGGACATCTGGTGTAAACAATAATTGGAGTGCAATTTGTAAAACGTTGTAAAACTCTGTAACCCTGCTCAGTCTTTGCACATTTACCATCACCAAGCGTAAAAAATACAGTTCAAGTGTCACTTTTGTTTCAAATCTTACGGGTTTTAAACATTTAAGAGAGATATTCGGATAAAACATTCCTATACAAGTTTGTTTTCCAAGAGTAATGATATGCATCAAAGCAAGATTGAAAAATGATATATTATACACAAAAATGTTAAATGTAAATATTTTTTTTGATGTAAATGTTACAATACACTTATTTGGAAGACGCCTTTTTCCAAAGTAATGTACAATAAGTGCATAGCATTTACATGTTAAATGTAAATGTTAAAAATAAATGTAAATGTTAGATATAAATATAAAATGTTAAAGGTACACCTATACCTTTAACATTATAGGTGTTATACCAAACACCTATAGCAGCAGCTGAATTGGCTGCCTCAGAGTGGCTAGTCCAGGCAAATCAGCTGAAGTCATTGAAGGAATGTTTGCAGCTGGGGTAAGAGCTGAAACCAGGTATAACATAAAACAAACTTTAAAATCATGTTGTCTGTGGAACTGTTATTATTTTTCATGGTAGTTCGGCAGAAAACATAACTAATAACTTCATGTAGCCTATGACAGTGTCTAATGACAGACACTAGTCCTAAACTCTGGCCAAACCAGACTGTGCTTTCACCCACGCTCTGCAAAGCTTGCAGTGGAGCTGAAAGAGAGAGGAGCATGCTGGGAGCTGGGTGGGCAGGGCTCCTTGTGTCTAACGAGCGGTGCTGGGTGTGGCAGCCGTTAGCCTGTTGAATGAAAGCCAGCCAGCCTGACACCAAGGCTCATTCACACATCCCACAGCAAACAGCTTTTCTAATGCTTCCTTGTGTACCTCTATTATGAATCGTCTGGAGAAATGTTGCTACGGCAGCAGGATCAGAGTGCTGTTTTTGAGGCGCATGCATGTCTGATAAAGGCAAAGAGGCTTTAATACTTTGTTAATAAAGGGGCAAACTCCAGACAGCTGATGTCGGGGTGAAAACACCGCTTTTACTTCAGTCACACTCCCACACAGGCATATTTCAGCCTCGAAGAGATAAAAGCTTTAAATTCACTCAAAGGAGACAGATCGGATGGTATTGCTGGCACTCGTGGGGAACTCGGAAGAAAGATTCCTCAAGAGAACAAAACGACACATACGGGTGCGCACATGCCCGTACACACACGTGCACACACACGTGCGCACACACACACACACACACTACAGCGAGGACCAACATGTAGCTGAAAAGCTCTTAAATACAAAGATCTGTTCTGGAAATTAACATAACGACAACCAAGGTGAAGCACATCTGTTTAGAGCCTAAAAGAGCAATCCTTTACACAGATTAAGCACAGCTCTATTCAGCAGAAAATTCAGGCCAAGAAAATTGACAAACAATCTGTTCCATGAAGCTGGTGATGATATTTAGCATTTGATCTGTATCTGTAATACAGAACAGCCGCAAAAAAGTGAGGGGGAGAGTACATAAAGATTTACATTTAACAAGAAGACCCCAGCAAATTCCTGATTATGACAGCATGACAGCAATGGAAGAGAGCATAAGTTTGATTGCATAAAATATCCAAAATGTTTCAGCCTCTGGTATTCTCTATTCTGTCAAAGAAACACACCACTGTTTTTCACTGACTAGACTGCCTCTTTTTCTTAATGGAACACTTCAATGCTGCAACAAAAACAAGCAGGCAACGTGACTGTACGGACAGCGATGCTACGCTATCGCCCAGACAGAGACAGATGCTCATGCAAAATCAACGGCAAGGAGGACAGAAACCAGCGAGACAGGAAGCCTTCGGAAACAAACAAATGCGGCACTGGGCATGTGCCTGGCACAGCCCCCTTACCCCACACGGACAAGTCACTGCAGATTTTAAAGGGGACACAGTCCACACCACGGGGCAGACAGGCAGGCTGCCCAAGAGGAGGGGCGGAGCAGTGGAACTGCCACTCACCCGCTGTCGCCGCAGTGACGACAAAAGAACATCCCAGCAGGGTGGAGCGACGCTGCCCATGTGACATTCCACACAAAGCGGGACAATGATTCACGTGCAGGCAAGGATTTTCGCCAAATCGCTCCATACAAAACCAATGCTGCTTTCAAAGTTGTGGCTGTGGTTTGGGTCTTCCGTGAATCCAAGAAATTGGATTTTGGGTTTGGATCATCCATGCTGATACAGTCTCATTTAAAAGAAAAACCTAAAGTAAAATAAGACCAAAAGGCAAATCTTGAACAATAACTCATTCAGGAAACTCAAGAACAGTGACAAAAGGCACACTTACAAAAACTCACTTCTGAATGTCACTAAAGAAGGCTAATAAATTAATTGTGTACTACCTATGTTTAAACATTTGAGACCACTATTATTTTTCAATTCTGAATTCTGAAACAAACATTCACTCATTTGCTCAACGCAAATTTTTAGAAAGAAAAGTTGGACTCACAAAGGCTGAGTGCAATATTATGCGCCAAAGTGCTCCCAGAGTGTCAGTCCACCAGGTCCTCCCACGCCAGGCCTAGACAAGCCGTCTTAGGCAAAAACAGAGACGCACCAGAATCTCAGGCAGAGAGTGTGAAGTGAGGAAAGGTCCATCAGCAAGCTGTCCTCAGCGCAGGCAGGGGGGGGAAAGGGGGGTAAGTGTGAGAATGGCACCCCAACATACTTCCGCTCTCTGCGGGATCCCCTGAGAGGCAGGCGGGTCCTGAACCAGCAACGACTGGCTCATACAGACGAAGGCTCTAACATTATGCCGAAGGAGCAATGGCCAGCAGGGACGCTCCGCCTAGCCCCGCTATCTGACACCCCACATCAGCACCACCAGCGCCAGAGCAGAGGGATAAAGAACACAGTGAGGGCTCTGCAAGACTGCAGCAGGCTCAAACACTGTTCTTTTTGTTTTTAAAGCCATAATCTTTATACGGAGCGAGAAGGAAAAGAATGATACAGTAAGGGGGTGACAGAGTGAGGGACGAGGGAGATAGTGAGGAGAGAGAGAGAGAGAGAGAGAGAGAGTGAATGAAAGAGAGCGAGAGGGAGGAAGGGAGAGAGAGAGAGCGACAGAGACTCACAGGTCTGTGCATTTTGGATGTCATCGGGGAAAGCTGGGCTCCTTCCAAACGCGAGGCAGCCGGGAGCGGAGCAGGAGGCTGCATGGAGTCTGCGATCATGCCTCGATTACAAAAAGCCAAGTTGGGCTGCCAGCCAAGAAGCTCTGCACAGAGCGCCCCTGTGAACGTATTTCACAGCACCCGCCTGCTCGCTCGCTCTCTCACCAGCACTTGCTCTCGGTTAAAATTACCCTTCACACCCCCCTTCCCCTGCCATTCCCCTCCTCCTTCTGACCGTCGTTCCTTTACTCACCACTCTGGCTGCCCCCCACCCTCCCCGACACCACAGGATTTAAAGGGACACAGAGTTACCAAACCACACCAAAAAAAGTCTTCCATGTCCGCATGGATATTCTGTCTGGTTACACTGAACAGAAATTAATACACAGTGTCTGATGAGGTAGAACAAGAAGGGATGAATATAATCCAGTCATATTTTCATTACAATGTACTAAGACATGAAAGAATCACCAGAAGATTTTTCCTTTTCTGCAAGCTTTGAACTGTAGCTGTAACACATAACACATTCTGCATGAAATACAAGGAAGCAGGTGAGCACTGACAAGCAGACAACTTTATGTATGTAAGCATAAAATGGCATTTCTAAGGATCAGGATGGGTTTAAGTGCAAGTACATGTACGGGGGGGGGGGGGGTTTACTGGAGGGCTGAAGGGGTGCCTCAGCCTGCACCATTTCCCACACTGAAACATGCAGCACATGCAGCCTCCTCTGCTGGCCCCACATGCTAATGGGCCAGGCAGACGAATGGCACAGTCTGCTCTCAAAGGCAAGAGGCAAGTTTAAAAACGTGTGACTTGCATACTTGGGAGTCTTCCCAGAGTGCCTCATGGACACACACAGTGGCCCCTTTGATGCAGCTTAAGGACTGCATCCCAGCACTTTTTCTTGCAGAGATTTCACATTGCGTACATTTCTAGGAACTTAATCTTAAGGGTGAAGACATATTGGTAATTAAAACATTTTAATTATGCTTCAAGAAAAACAATGGTAGCCTTAAATTTTCCTAGGAGCACATGATAAAAAAGGGGCAATTAATAGTAATATTAAATAAATATCTTTACTATTATTAGGGTATGGACCATACTGACATGATACAGTCAACACTACAATGACATTCTAGTAAGTTTCTCTTCGTTACAGTTATGTCCACTTCGATTTGCCACATCAAATCCATATCCCACATGATAACTATATGGATAATATAATATCCATATCTCCCCATCCCTCCCTACCCCCCTGTAAATGACTGTAAGCTTAGGGTTGTAACTAGGCAGCTGTTTCGTAGGTGACTTGGGTGCATTAACTGTCTTAACTACAGCTTGTATTTTTTCCATAGACTGCGTTGTTGCCGTTCTCGTTGTTTAGTGTTAATCAGTAACCTTCAGGGTCCAAGTTGAACTATGCGGTTGTTCCCTGCACTTGGACCGGTACTTCTCTCTAGGGGTTTCGTCATACTTGTTCCTGGTTATGGTTATACACTTTGTTGTACGTCGCTCTGGATAAGAGCGTCTGCCAAATGCCTGTAATGTAATGTAATGTAATGATAATTTTCGAGTTGTTTTTTCGTATAATTTCTAGTTGCGCATTTTGGTACACCGAGTAAGAAAGTTAAATTAAGTATTATTTACATTCTGGTAACGGCAACGGCAAACATGAAGTCCAACCACCCAGAAAACTGATGGACGCAATTCTAAAATGCACTTAAAGTAGCCTAGTTGCAGCGCTCATTTGACATGTAAACGTTACCTCATCCACGTCGGTATGCATTGAAACGTCTTCATGTGTGTTGGCGTTTTCGTCCATGCCTCCTTTCTCGTGCAAAGTCTCATCAAATTTACTCATAATAAAGGGATCACTTATGTATCCACGGTCAGTCGCATGCCAGTACATTTCCTCCATGTCCAGCTTCCACGTGCCTAAAAGGTCAACAGGATTCATTAAAAAAAATACGGCTAATGTTAGCCAAAAGTTAGCTTGCAAGCCACCAAAAAATAGGCAGCTTGCTTCACTGAATCAAGACTTAATGGCACTTCCAAACGATTATAGGCACCACTCATAACTACATCCTTATTTTAGGGGAAAACGGTAAAATTGCTAACATAAGCTTGCAAGTAGGCTATAGCAAGTTCACCGGTGGCAATTTTGATCAGCTGCACAGGCTAACAGGCCTATAGGCCTATTTCACGTGGCCGCCATTTTGAAATCCAAAGAGAGGCTGTGGTGGGCGTTGCCCCAAGTGAAACATTAAGTGAACGCTGAAACAACAATGGCTTGGACCACGAACCTTGAGCTGCTACGACATTTTACGATGTACGACGTCGAAAAATGGGCTGAGGAGGGATGTCGAGTACCAAGAGCAGTTTTGTTGAAAGGATACAGCAACTGGATTGAGGGATTCATTACTGATATCGAAGGTAAGTTAACGATTTTGCCATCCGTAGTCTGTGCCGGTGTGCTAGCTAATCAGCAAACGGTGTCATTAAATTTTTCCCGACCGTGAAAACTGCCTTGTTTACATTTTGGACATTTGTGGTTAGTGGGTAAATCTATCGCTGTTTTCGTCGCAGCACTGTCAACTAGCCAAATCTGTCCAACAAGTACGGCAGTTTTCACGGTCCGGAATAAATTTCATGACAACGTCAAAATATTGTTAGCAGCTCGATCGGCTAACAATAATATGAGCTTCATTTAATTTTCTAAGTTTGTGGTAAACTATTGAATGCTTGTTAATAAATTAAATGTGCTGTATTTTGTCAAGGTAACGTTACATTTTGTGTTAACCAACATTTGTGTTGGTTAACACAAACGTTGGGTCATCTAGCTTAACATTACAGGCTACAATGATTTTTCAGTCAGGACGAGCGAGGCAGGCTGTGTTGTGAGGGCCAAGTCGTTTCGCTCATTGAGAAAAAATGACACCCCTTACAATATACAGGTATTTGGGTAGTAGACAAATAAGTGTTCATGTTCATGTTCAAGTTTCTTGTTCAATTTGCGCGAATTTGCTTGCAAAACGTTATCACCTTTCCCTGCTGGACAACTTGCACAAGCACTATTATCCTGAGCCAGGTTGAAAGAGCTGGATGCATATTACTAAACGCATATGGTAGATTACACAATGGTCTGCACAATTAATTGATGGGGTATTTGATTTGATTTGATTTGCACTCATCATATAAAAATGACAAAACAGAACAAATACACTTAAAACAATACAAAGAGGACTATTGTAAAAAGCGCGATGTTAAAATGAGTATGAGTAAATTGTTTTTAAGTCCCAGCAGGGTCAGGTACTTCCGCTCAAACGGATCATGGGTTTTCACATAGAAAAATCTTCAGCACCACTGTAAGGAATTATTGCAGGAGGCTGTTTGGTTACATATCCTCACTACTGAAAACCCATGATTCTACAAAAGTGTATATACTAAGTTTGAACTTTATTTTTAAGCTTTTATCAGTTAACAATACATCATGGAAGGAGCTTACACTTGTAGGCTTATTTTACAAGTTTGAAAAAACAAAAAACGAATTGACAGACTCAGCATTAAAGTAACTTCAGCCATTTCCAAAGAGTTTCAAAGGATTACCAGCTTAGTTGGAAAGAACACTTCCACGATGTTGATCTCCATTTAATAAGGAGCATGTATCATATTCTGTTTTGTACTCCCTCAAGGCGCAGTATGTAATGTAGGGAAGGAAAGTTGGACTGTCCCTTCATTTTCTTTCTTGATCCCTTGGTTCTATAAACATCATTCTAAAGCTTAAGGATGTATCTTATTAAAATAAACATTTTATGGTTTGTTTACCTTGTTTCTTTTCTGTCACTGTAGGTGGAGTTTCCATCTGAAGGCCCCTTTATTGGGCAGTCAGAGTGCAACTGCAAAGCTGGCCAGGGTCACTGCAATCATCAAGTTGGACTACTATACACTCTTGCACATTTTCTTAAGCTAGACTGTAAATCTGTCCCTCCTACAGTTAGTAAAACGTCACTGCCACAGACATGGCATGTTCCTCCACGTACATTAGGCCTCACCCCAAAACCTATTAATATAACAAAAGTTTCAAAATTAAAGCCACCCACAGCGAATACACTCCCAAAGAAATATAAAAGATCCTGTGATGGTATCATACCCAACCTCTATTGCCCTGTTCCAGTCCCCCTACCAAGTGATCAGTTTGCTCATGATCTTCAAAAGAACCTAGCTGATATCGGAAGCAACTGTCAAATGTATCACCTACTGCTAGCATCAAACAGACATCCAGTGGACAAGGTTGCAACAGAGTTTGGTGACCTGCCCTGTGGATCAGTGTTGACCTACCAGGCCCTTGCCCTTCCCACCACCACTACCACTGACCATCACCCACCATTTCCTCTGCCACCACAGACATATCATTATGCCACTGCTCTAAATGAAAATGAGAGCAACTACTACTGTGGCATGACTATCACCCTCTCTGATGCAGAGTCATTGGAGATGGAAACAAGGGAACAGAGCACAAACAAGACCTGGCACCGTGTTCGCTCACAGCGTCTGACTTCATCTGTTTTTAAAAGGATCATTTCAAGGATCGCAGACTTCGACAGCTTAGCAGCCAATATGCAGCGACAGAAGAGGGCTGTGCAGACACGGGCAATGAAAAGGGGGCTAGAGATGGAGCCCATTGCAGCGGCACAATATGAACAGGCAACAGGTAATCACACATTGCCTTGTGGCTTCATCATTAATCCTCATGCCCCCCATTTAGGTGCCTCACCTGATCGTAAGGTGGTTGACAGCGCTGGGCTTCTTCAGGGGCTTCTGGAGGTAAAGTGTCCAGATGTGGACAGTTTGGTTGAGTGCTGTTACCTTTCTGCAGGGCCAGATGGTGCTTTTGCCCTTAAACCCAACCATGAATACCATTACCAGGTAATGGGACAGATGGGCATCACAGGGATGATGTGGTGTGATTTTTTTGTCCATTGCACCAACGACTACCACTTGGAGCGGATCCACTTTGATGCCGAGAAATGGGAGTCTATGAAAACTAAGCTGGACATATTCTTCTTTGAGTATTTTTTGCCTGCCCTTTGCAGATGAGGAGACCGTAGATATAAACTCCTCAAAAAAAGTTTGAGTCAGTATTTTTACAAGAATATTTTTTACATTTTATCAAGTATGAATTATGAGAATTCATTAAAAAATGTCAATGCATTGTTTTATTGTTTCAGTATTATCCAGCATACAGGTTGTCTTAAATTCATGTAATTATAAAAACATTTAATCACATTTAATTATCTTCAGTTCAATAAAAGTACATAAGAGCTGAACTGCCAATGTTGTGTTACAATGAGTTTCAATGTTTCTCAAAGGAAGAATGATTATCCAGAACTTACAAAATCCACTTTGATGCATTTTGGGGAGAAAAACAAATCACATTTTGTTATTTTAAATTGGAGAGTTTTTGCATTTAAAAAAAATCATAAAAATAATACTGAAATTCAGAAAAAATTGATATTTTGTGTTTATAATCATTGTAATCATGAACTATGTATATTGTTAGGAAAATGCAGAATTAGTTTTGGATAACCCCCTTCAAATAGGTGTTACCACAGGATTAAAAGAGAGGTCCCTGAAAGTTGGTAAGCAGAGCACAAACAGTCCATAGCTGGTTAACTGAACCACACAGTGAAAGGGGTATGACACTGTCAAATATATGGTATTCTTTGATGCGCCTGATTGCCCTCTCTACGTGGATCCTTAAGCGAGCAATCTCTTGTGTGTGTGTAATTTCTGCTTTACTGAACTGCCCACTTGGCCCCAAGAATGTTGGGATTACAAGTTTGACATTTATGTCAGTGAGGAGGTCTCTGATAAGAAACCCTTTATCTGCAATGACCTCGTCACCTGGTTGCAGGAGGCTCAGAATGCCGGACTCTTTGGTAATTTCCTTATCCGAGATGGAGCCTGTGTACAGGTTGCTGACTAGGCAAATTGACCCAGAAGGAGTAATGCCAATCAGTGACTTTAGCGTTGTGGTACCTTTGTAATGGGAGTATGTGACCGTGTTCAGAACCTTTGAGCTTGCAGTTTGGATGTGGATCTCAGTACAGTCTAGCACCACCCGTGCTTTGGGGAATGTATTTTTAAAGAGTGGTGGCATCAGTTCATCTATAGCCTCTCTACTTGGCCATACTGGTAGTGTGCCAAGCATAAAGAACAGGTAGTTGCCCCATGTTATACAAGTCCTGCTGACTGTGGCTTGTGATACCTTAAACCGCACAGATAAATCCATAGTGAAAAACCCCTGCCGCACACGACAAAGGAACAGGAAGAACTGGTCGAAGAGGCATAGGTGTTGTGCATGGAACCCAGCTTTCACAATGTGTTCTTCTGTGTGATTTAGCCTTTGCATTTGACTCCATCTAACCATAGACTCTGATGTAGGTTTTAGAGCTAGGAAGACTGCTTTGAGGGTGTCATAATCTTTAAATCCTGTGTAAAACATGATCAACTTGGGCTCACATTGGAAGCGTTGGAGATGAAACTGCTCACTTCTCAGGGTTTCATTTTCTTCCTGCAGACGAGCAATCTCCCTCTGTGCTGCATCAAGCTGTTCTTCCACAGACAGGGTCTCCTCCTCATAGTCATGATCGCATAATGCCCCCAAAACCTGCTTAGAACCGTGTGTTAGAGAGGAGAGAAAATAAAATGGGATTACCAAAAAAAAAGTTATTGTAAAAGTAAGACTGGAACCATCCAAATATATTTTATAAACAATAAATAAAAGTAATGCAAAACTTAACACATAATTAAAAAAAAAACGAAAAAAAGCAAAAGTAAAAATGGTAAAATTTTTATTTTACCAGATTTACTTATTCATGCTTTGTGAGGCAGGGAGCATATGGCAGTAGATAAGCTATTGCCACACTACTCTAAAAAAAAATCCATGTGAAGAAGGAAATCAGAAGACTCGATAAATATCGCAGGAGTATTCTAGATACAAATATGCAGTATACTTTCATCCTATGATTATTATTTTGCACAGCCTGATCTTCCTGTACATAACTGGTAATGACTTTTCTTCCTCATGCAGATTTGAAATGTCCACTTCTTCCTCTTCCTCACCAAAGTCACCAGTCGCACTACAAAATTGGGGACAAATACCAGTGCATTTATTATCTTTTTCATGCTGATACGGAAATGATTTGGCTAATGTCAGATGACAGTTACCTCTGGAAGCGTTGAATTGTCCTTCTGGTCTTGGGCTGACACCATGTAAACAAAGACGGCACACTCCCGTTTTTCAGTTTGTTCAAACCGGTAAGCGATCTTAATATGCAGTCCTTGGGAAAGTGTTTGGAGCACACTTTTGTGTTGTCTGTGATCTGAGATGAGAGATGTGTTAAGGTGAGTGTTGACGTATAAATTAATCTTACGAACTTTTGGAGGTTATTATCAGGGTAAGCTAACGATAAGTTAGCCAACTTAGACGCTAGCTTAGCTAGCTCGTTACATTACCTGAAAATAAGGTCCAACATCTCTCCTTATCTTGGCAATCCACTGGCGACGGGTGTCCGGGTTACTCGGAAATCGATGGAAAGACAAGCCTTGATCACATTCTCGCCTTTGATACGACGTACAGCGTGGTACACAACAATATGCCATAGTAGCATCACCGGCTCAAAATCGCTTTTCTGCTTCATGTAAACACCGCTCCTAGAACGCTTCCCACCATAGCCTCGTTTTCGCACAGGAAAGTTTCAAAATGGCGACGGCGTGATATAAGCGAATTGATTCATATTGTGTAACATATTTAAATGTCAGTAGCGCAATACTGAAATCGACAACAATATCATACAGAACAATATACCTGGAATATAATAAGCCAAAGCGGAAGCCGTTGTTGCTTCTATGTCGTTGCGCTATACACAAAAATCGGTCATGAGAACTGTTTTTGTGAGGCGCATGAACATGTGCTGTTTCGTTGTGAACACTAGAGGGAGAAGTTTCCTAATTTCTTTGCGGTTTCAACGAAAGTAAATTATGCTTTGCAAACCGACAGAGAAGTGCTTTTGGATGAACTGAATTTTGGGGAAAATTATCAACAATTGTTCCACAAATTCTTGAACATATAAACAGGGCTAAATGTATGATCCAGATGAAAATTATGTTTGACAGTCAAGATACTGCCACAGAATGAAAGACAAACGTAGTCATAGCCTACTATTTTTTACTTTGCAAATTATCTTCCCAAAAGAACACAGTCCAAATTCCCGTTGGAAGCAACGGGTGCACTAGTCTAAACAATATCCTTAGTCGGCACCACGCTGTTCTAGAGGGATTTCATTGGTAAAGTAAAACCCGGCGGCACCCGGCCGCAACACTTACATGGGCTCGCGTTGGTTTGTTCTCCTGTGATTGTCACTGAACGCAGCAGCTGTATGATAAAACACATAGTTTCACACATCGACCGCAAGGCTTTATGTATAGGCTACACTCGTTATGGTCAGCATGATTATTATTTGGAAATGAGAAAATAAAACATTAATTGGTTATCTTAAATACCAGATGCCTGGCAACAGTTGCTCATTGCTAAGCAAGCACACCTTGTTGACAGGGTTGATTCAGATTTTTCACAGATTGGGTGTAGTCTACGCATGAGTGGGTGAGTCATTAATACCTGTACAAACTGAAGGACAGATTCTTTAGAAAGAAAGTCACTGTTATTATGGGCATTATTGGGGCAGAGAGGCTTGTGTTGTGAGACGGACACTCCCAGGCTCTGGGTTTATCTGTTCTGTCACAGATTGAAAAACAGGATTCATGTACACCTAGGTGTACAGAAAAGAAGTTCCTGGAAATAAATCTCTTATAGAGAGAGGGGGTGTGGTGGTTGTGAGTGACGGAGACTCCCAGGTCTGTGCATTTTGGAGAGAGAATATTAAGGCTGAATGTTATGTTATCAAAATAGTATTCACACATCTAAAGTCTTCCTTGCAAAATCAACCCTAGCACTTTGAAAACATTGTAAATAGTGTATGCAAGATATATGCAGCTTGGTCATCACATGCATGATCCAGAATTCTGATTCTAAAAATAGAGGTCAAGGCATGCATGTACCATGCTGTAGTCTTTGCAACTCATGCCAAACAAAGTCAACAAAAGACCCGTTTGCCTGTTTCACAAGGTAAAGTATGTTAGACAGACCGAATCCAGTACTAGGTGGAGTTGAAGGTGTAACAATGAAAACAGGAAAATACACCTTATCCACAGAGGGTTTTCTATTCTGCTGGTATGTTACTACCTTTACCTCTCTGCTTTACTCCACAGCAGTGCTATTTCTATTTTTGAACAATCACAATCACACCTTTTAATCTGGAAATGACTGAAGCAACCTGCAAAAAGCACCAACTGTAGTACAAATAGCAGCAGTCACTCTCGCGAATGTCATTCAGATTTTCTTCGTATTTCTGAGGACACAAGTTATTTTGATGTTGTGTTCTACATCTTCTATATTTTTAAATATATGGAAATGAAAGAAATACATGGTATGCATGAGAGCTAACCCGAATTCAGTGTCATATCAATCAAATAGGTGCATGCTGCTAGTTTTTTTCTGCTATTTTTTCAAGATCACTCTTTTTCATCCTAATACCTGACGACAGAATTAAGTAATAACAGATTAGATATTAATAACATATGACAGACCAATTATTACACTGCAGAGCTGAGAAGTATTTCTCTTGTTGATCCTTCTGAGAAGCTCATTTCAGTGAAGTGCTACGGAGGGTACGTCTTGTTCCAACATGAGGAGTTGATGGACTACATTCTGAGCCATTAATCAGTGTCTAATGCATCAAGTGTCTCCTCAATGCAGAAGTCTTTATGTGAAACTACATATTATATCATATGTGTAATAAGTAGGCCTACATATGAGTCGAAAGGGTCATTGTTCAGAGAACTGTGAAAAGAACCATGTTGTTCAAAAGTGGTTGTTTGTGGAAAAAAACTGGCTAAGGGTGAACCATTCATTATTTGGATCTCTGTTTAATCTATTGCAAATAATAATAATAATAACAATAATAATAATAATAATAATGATAATAATAACAAATGTATTCATTTTAAAATCTGGGGGTGAAGGAAAATAATTTAATAAAAGCACTGATCAATGTCAAAGCCCTGAAAGTACTGACTAATGTCAAAGTGGCGTGTCAGGTGTATGTCTTCCCCATCATTCATTTTGCTGAATAGATTTATTGCACTATATCTCAACTAACTAGGCTACTCAGACTACATAGTGCAGTGCAGTCCATAAGGATCTGGACAGTGATACAATTTTTGTTGTTTTGGCTCTGTTCTCCAGCACAGCAAAATAAATATGGATTTAAAATAAAAGAATGAATATGAGCTTAAAGTGCATACTGTCAGCTTTTATTTACGGGCATTTACATGCCAAGTAGTCTGTGTAGGAATTACAGCCCTTTTTACATGTAGTCCCATTTTGCAGGTTTTCTGCAGTTTGCTAGATGCATTATTGGGCAGATCGCTGTCTTTGCTTTTACTGAAAAAGGGAACGCCTCAGACTTCACCCTTCCTCATACAGTAACTTTACCTTAGCAGTCAGGTCAAGCTCCAAGCAGTGAATTAGTCAAGATGTTGCTTAATCATGCAGCATTTTTTTACACAGGTTTAAATATTGGGTGGGGTGGTTCAGATATCGTCTCATAACTTTTCACTGACACAAACCAGCGTGTAGAAATCACCCCATGTGTTTTCCATTGGTCTTTTATAAATTCAAAATAAAACCTAAATTGTGCTTATTTTACACTTTTCCTAAAAGAAGTGTAAAACGTGCGATAATAACTGGGAATGAAGTTGGTTAAAATGTGCAACACAACATTAAGAGATTTATGCTTTATGATTGCTTTATAAACCGTAAAAAAAGAACCACCCAAACAAACAACAGAAACATAGCAGGAACACAACCTGAGGGTTAACGGGCATAGTCATTTTACGTGACACAATCTGAAGCATTGTCACTTATTACTGCCAATCCTATAATTTACTTCTAAATCTGAAAAGACTTCAATTAAATACATTGATTTTATGGATTTTTCAATCCTCCAAATGTTTGGCAAGATGTATCTACCTCATCAAATCTTTGTGCGTACTTTATTAACATATCTTGTGTTGCCTGTACAAGAAATGCTTTTATGCCTAATGTAACTGACCTGGAGAGAACTCGAACTATTGTGTCATGTTTGTTTGACTGGTAGATCATGTCTGCACTTGTCTGTTAAACTGATCTCACGTGATTGGAAGAATTAGTATTACTCCCACCACAGTGATTTTCATTTTCTGACATCCTTCCATTTCAAATGGGAATTGTTCGCAAAACCAGAAAAGGGCGTGTTTTTTATCAAAATGCCATTTCGCCTGTTCTCTGGTATTATAAATACTGAGAGAAAGCGACTTGGCTGCAGAAGCAACTAAACTAAGACCAGGTAAGAGTTTTATTCTATATGTGGTCCATATGTCATTTAAATATGTTAGATCAAAATGACTATTTTAATTCATATTTGTGATGACATTGTTTAAAGCGGCTTTACAGATATTTCACAAATGTGGTGTAAAGGATGAAACTGGCAATTTCTAAAACCACAGTTACATACAGAGAGCTGTAAAGGTTGTAAACACCTGTCACAAACAACAACAAAGAATAAGTTAGTAATAAATTAATTGTTGACTGATAATTATAAAGAGAAACATGCCTAGGAGTTCAGCTAAGAACTGAGCACATGCATGTGATTAAACATATCTGTGGAAATAAGTATTGAGTGAGCATCTGTTTATTGCAGAGCAGATTTGGGTTTTCCTATTGGTTGTGTGATTTCAATTTAATGTATGAACTTATTATGTCATGGATCTGCTTTTATGCCTACAGTCTCAGCAGTGCTAATCCCTCTCTACACGCCTCAATATGTGTGACCAAGGTATGTGCAATCTTTATTTCAACTTTTTAACTTTTTAACAGAACATTCTGCACACTTGAGGTACAGAGGGTAAATCAAATTGTCAATCTGTGTAAACGTAGAATTCTTGTTGTCTTTTCTCAGTTTTGAAAGAACTACTTTTATATCTGATCAAAAGCCTTGTCAAATTGTCAGGCATGTACTGTGCAAAACAATGTTTGTGAGTGTTTTGAACAAGGCACCCTCTAACATGTCCTTTTCATTCACAGAACATAAAAAGGTAAGACATTTACTCTCAACTTACTTTATATAAGAGAAACTTAAAAAAGTGCCTGTGTTACATACTTACGTATAAATTAAATAATCCTCTGTTCATCTTTTCTTTTTGTCAGAAGGACAAAGCTCCTGGACAAGATTGTGAGGTAAGATACAGTACCAGGCATAATGTAAACTCCTGTTGGGTCACTCGTTTTCTGCAGCTTAGGTCACTGTGCCATTCTGTATCCTTAAAGAGTGGCTCTTACCATGTGAGCTGTCTGTCTGAGCTCCATTGTGATTGAATTTTACACTGTGACAATATTCCTGGTTTGGGATCATGTTTTATCTGTATGTTCGATAGGCTCAAGCAGCTATGATAGGTGCATGAGGAGATTTTGTCAGTCTAGGTGCAGTACTGTACTTAACTGTAAAACTGTAAGGGCATGAGGAATCCATGCCACCTTTAAAGTTTCCAATGGTGAGAATTTTCTGACCACCTATTCTTGGAAACTGCAAGAGCAATTTAATCTTGTGTCATTTCTTTTCCAGGGTAAAGGTGAGCCAGGACAGGTAAGAACTGCTCGCCGGGTCGTTTGAAATTAGTTTTTGTGTTGTTTAAAAGTGCAATGATTCTACTGGAGCTAATATTTGCATTCTGTTGTGGGTTTAAATTAAATACTGTTATGTGAAGACATAAGAAGAATTATGTAATTTAGCCAAGCAGTGTTGTTTTAGAGACAACCTGGGAGGTAAATGACTTGTTTAATCCAGTTTTCTTTTGGCTATTCCAGGGCAAAGGAAAACATGGAAGTCACGGACCACCAGAAGGAAAGGGACCATCTTGTGGAACAGGGGCAGAACATGCAAAAGGGGGAGGACAGAAAGCGGGGCGAGGAGGGCGAGGAGGGCAAGGAGAGCACGGAGGGAAATAATGACAACAACATGTTGGATCTCTGAGGAAAACTATGCCTCTTTACAATCTGTTTTAATCTATTATCATCTCAAGAGATATTAAAAAGATAATCTCGATGTTTTAGTTTAAAAAGATGTATGATGAAAATGTAATTTTCAGATAGCCTGTACCTGCAAATATAGAGGCCAAGCACTTATAGCCACAAATGCCCAACTACCAGTGCAATCACAGGTAAGCAATAATGTTAACAAACAAACAAATAAATAAATAAATAAATAAATGAAGTTAAATGAAATGAAATGATTCTCTACTCTTTGCTTTTTGGGATTGCTTGAAAATCTGGAGAGGGTGGATTGAAATTGAAAATTGGTTTAGAGAAGCACTTAAATGTAACATTCTTCACTGCCTCTCTTTGTGTCTTTCATGATAGGCCTACTAGTTATGGGCAGTTGTTCAGATATCTGATAAAGCTTTTTCAAACCTGCAAATCGAATTTGCATTTTGAGTTTTCTTCTTCCTCTGCAAATAAAGAAGTAATAATAAAAAACTTATTGCATTGATTTTATATGTCCACATTTGGTGTCCTTCAATGTTTTGGTAAATATATGGTGATCATATTGCATCATGTTACTTCTGAAGCATAACATAAGACTGCTATACACTACTTTGAAGAATTGAAGTTAGGTATGAAACCCACATATGTGAATTAGTACATATTGTAATCATATTATATAAATTTGTGAATTTTCTAAATAAACACAGAAAGTTAAATGAAATAATATTGCTTATATGCATAAACATTGGCCACGTCTTAGTATGCAGTAGATTTTTGTTATAATACCGGCATCTTGTGGCCATCTGGTGTAATTGCACTATTTATGAAATGCATTTCTAAAATGAACCCTTATATGTATACAGTGTTTGTTATTTACAGTGTTCAACAATCTAAATTTCTGACACAAGCAAACACATTTCAATTCAGTGTTTTAACTGCTCATGTTAAATTTCTAAAAATATCATATTGCTATATAGTCATATATTTAATATTATACCCTTACAACAGGAATGAAATTGCAACATGACTGAGGACTAGTGGTTTGCATGGGCTTGAAATTTCAACCCAAACCCGGCTCAAACCCGAGACCTTGAGACCCGGCCTGACTGAGCCCAACTGGTGCTGCCAAATTTGAAAAAGGAAGCCGCTATGTGCTTCAGTTACAGCAATATATATCATACTGCTAATGCTAATGATATATCATACATATATCATTAGCTATATTTTTTCCATAGGGGATAGTAACAATAGCTACACAACTTACCAAGGCACAAAAGAAAGCCCATCAGAGGAGCAGTGTGATAGGCTAATAAACCATTTGTCTTACCCGTTAGTTGCGATCATGCACTGTACCCATCTAGTTTTTGTCAACTGGCTTACAAAGACCCGTTTTCTTTACCCTCACTAGTGCCTTTGCTGCCAGCAAAGCTTCTGCTATTTTTTGCACAGTATCTTTATGTTCAGTGGGATCAGTCTTCTTGCTATCATGGGTCAAAACAGCTTTGCAATCCTACACTGTACGTGACCAGTGAGCTTTTTTATGTGTTGTCAAAATGATGCAATAATATTTCCGCCACTAAGATGTTTCTGACTCACATGAAATTTTAAGAAGCAGAAGTTCTCTCTTTGCTCAATTTCATTGAACTTCATCCATAAAAATAATCATTCATTTTCACTAAACAGAAAAAAACCCCAAACCCAAACCGAGACCAAAGTTGTATGTGAAAAAGCTGACCTGAACATGGCATTATCTTGTGACATTATTTTCTGGTCCCCTAATCAAACCGAGCAGGACAAGTTTAAAGTCTCAGAAATTCGAAAGACTGCCACAGCACCACCATATGACACCAAATTTCGCAGTGGTGGCTGGGAGGTACCTTCTAGGTTCACACGACTCAACCAGCTGAGTGGGAAAACTAGCATATAAGCAAACAAAATCCAAAATGGCCACCAATTCAAGACCACAGTGACTGAAACACACATATACATATTCATGAGGTGTTTGCTCTATAGCGCCACCTTGTGGTTTAATTGGTACAATTATTTAGGGCTATGCTCAAAATGACATTACCATTTGACACACCAAGTTTCATCACTTTCATCACTGTCTGAAGATTTGGAATTTCTTTGCTATTTATGTAAAAAGCCACATGCAAATGTATTGGCTTTGTATGCGCAGTTTTAACTGTAGCAACGTTATATAACGTTTGAAGATATTCACAAGAACATGCTATATTTCATGTTTCATGCAAATTGGTCAAACTGTCTAGGAGATTATGAGTGTTTTTAATTTACTCAAAATGGCTCTAAATCCATAACAGTAGGCCAAGGGGTCATTGAGGCAAATTTATTCGGAGTAAGGAGTGGGATCTTGAGATATTAGTTTCAGGTGAAACAGAAGTTATCATTATGTAAATAATACAATTTCAGTTGGCTGCAACCGACAAACTTGCAAGTGAATCAACCAGGTCGAAGTAGGAAAAATGGCATAGAAAAAACAAAATCCAAAATGGCCATCAATGGTTACCTCTAACTTTTTCCATCCACTAGGAGCTTAAAACCAAAATATTCCTTTTTTTTAAACTAAAACATTTATTGCATGTAATAAAAAAACACAATTCCATAGACATATTGAACTCACAAATTAATAAAGTCTTTCAAACATCTTTTCTCTGAGCTTGAAGCTGGTTCTCAAACAATAATACAATAAAATGAATAGACGTATAAGACTATATAATAAAAACTGTATGGAGTCAGGTTGAAATATTGCCCCCAACAGTTGATGGTTTTCACAAAAAAAGTTTCGGTTACAGACACATAGGAAGGGGAAAAAAACAATGAATAAACATTGCTGAGAAAAACAGTTAAACAAAAAAAAGAGTACACAGCTTGTTAAAAGTTTTGTTTGTTATTGGTAAAAAAATGTTTTATTGTAAAATCTGCATTACTTCAGATACTACCCTGTGCCTAGATGAACAGGGCACGTTTTACAAAAAAACATCATCTTGACATTGTCCTTTACATTTGTTTTGTTCAAAACCTGCAAAAACATGAAAGGAAGCAAGAACAACAGCACAATTTCTGTACTAAATATTTAAACCAAGAACCAAGAACATCATATTTGTTTGCTCTTTAGATTCTGAATTAAAGACTATTTCACCTGTCCACAAAATAAAGATGACTGCAGCAATTTGGTATATGCTTCCAGCGTACAGTAAGGTTTACTGGCAATGTCACCCTGGTTGGGTGACTAGACAAACTGGTTGGATTACTAGGCTTATTTATGGTACACAGACTATAAAGCAGCCTGGATCACCTAGGGGTACGGGGGGTCTTATTCCAGCCAAATCAGTGTGCCCCCACCAGCTGACCTGTAACAAACACTTCAGCTGCTTATTTATTCCCAATTCACCAATATGTTCATACGCCTCACATGCAAAGGCCATACATTTGGCTATAGCACATTGGGTATTACTATTGGTGCACAGAGGCAATTCCCCCAATATCATTCCCCAGCTTTGAGACATGTACAGAGCTAAGCAGCTACTGTTGCCTCTGCCCACAGTACACAGCTCAGACTGCAAAGATCCTAGAAGGCAGATATAACGAACCAGAATTCTCCTGACTTTAAAAATGACATGGTCAAGACTGCACTGGGAGGGACATGAATATAATACCCAAGGGACGGAGAGTGCAATTAAAATGGGTCCAGCTTTGTAGCAGAACCAGCACCATATCCATTGGTTCCATTCCTACAAAGAAAGTTACAACACTGTCCTTTATATTTTCAATGTACTGCCAAAAGTGACATGAAAACCAAAAAAGTCTGAAGAAAAATTCAGTGAAACTAAAAAAAAACATACACTGACTGTTCAGGCATAGTTTGAAAATTGAAAATAGAGAATAATTTCACACCTAATTATTATATTCAAACCATAGGAAGAGTTCTTCCAGGTTCATTAAAGTGTGTAAATTTCCTCAAAATTAAATACATTAGAAATACAAGTATCCATTTCAGAAATTGTTATATAAATCAGGGACAATTTATTTTCACTTCAAACTAGAAAGCAGTTATGTTGTTACTGCTTAACTCTAACCAATACAGTAGGTCATATGAGTAGCAACATAAAAGCTCAATTCAAGAACCTCACTAGTTAGATCCAGTTTGTGATGCATTGGCATTTCTAAGATTCCAAGGGTAACATTGAGTGTTATTCAAGTCTTTCTTATATAGGAATGGTTAGACCAGGGACGGGGAAACTGAGTATTTCAGGATTTGAATATAAACATAAGTTTTAAAGTATATGAATATGCTAGGCTTCAATCATTCATACACTCCAACTTCGTACTCAGTTGTGTTGCAGAACAGTCATAGTCCAGACACAGGTCATAATAACTTGAGCCTAGCCATGATGATCTCCTTAACGCACTGTAAATGTACTGCATGCTATCAAGAGTTGAAGCTCATAACAGAACAAATCAGTAAGTTGAATCAGACATTTCAGGAATTTTACAGATTCTTCTGGTGTTTTCTCCAGCCTGCGGGGAACCTGCAGAATGGTTAGAGCAATATAGACAGCATTCTAAAAACAGCTACCAGCTCACAATAGCATAGACAATCAGAAAAGGCCTGTGCAAAAGAACCATGATAGTCATTGAATGTCATACAGTCACTCAGAAAAAGTAAGGATAACGACCGCTAAAAAGCATACAAGCGAAAAGGAATCGGACTGTATTGGCTCCCTGTAAATCTATAACCAAACGCAGAGATTCTAGTGTTTTTCAATTTCAATCAGAACTGTAACTGCATTTTAACTACCTGAATATTCCATAAACATCTCTATACTTTAAAGCATTTATTTTTCCTGGCTGGAAGATTTGCACTTTCAAGATTATTAACTAGGCCCTCTTGTTTGCATATGGAGCAACTTAATCCTACTGGTGTTCCTTTTCAATCATCCCTCCAGTTTGCATACATTGGTTCATGAGAAAGGGGATGCTTTTTACTTGTTCATATGCAACAGCACCTCATATAACAAATGAGAAAATATTAGTTCTGACTGATACATAATGGCCTAAATTAAAACAAGACTGTGTCTTGCATGTCATTAACAGAAAAAAACTTAACCTTCACATTAATTATACCAGTACAAAAATACATCGAAAGGGCATCAATTTGCTTGAGTCTCCCCTTCCATACTATACCTATGAATATGAATTTTAGAGAACTCCTGGACTGTGCTTCTGGCCTACTGATGTGTACTTCTGATTCAGAGAGACTCTGGGAACCCAAATCACCCAGCTCCTTTTTGATGAATGGAAAGAATTAATAAAAACTGAAAAATCCCATTTTGGGAACAAACCATAAAAATAAATAAATAAATAGATCCCACTAAATATCTGCCAGCACCAACAAAAAAAACGAATTGCCCAGTCCATACTGGTAACTACAGTGTTAGCCCTCTTACTGTGGAAGAGCTGAAGAGAGGTCTATATCTGCTGTGTCCTGTATGTAACAAAATGGTACATCAACTACTTGTATTCCTGCTCCACTTGAAATGTAAATAAAAGACTGAGAGAAAACAGTAACACAACATGTGTACTACAACCTGTGTCACTAGTTTCCCTTATGAAAAGGCATACAATATATCTAAACTATGCATACAATTTTGAAGTGCATGTTATATAGGTTGCTTTTTGGTGCTCAGGTGAATAAAATTGTTCTCACATTTATGGCTTCGGTACCAGAGAGCATGTACGCGTGCACACACACGCACGCACATGCACACACATGCACACACACGCACACAAACACACACAAACACACAGAGAGAGCACCCTACACACATAACAGCCTCACGGAAAAGAATGTCCATTCCCTTTATAACTTTTTGGTGTGTTTGGAGTTGTAGTGGCTCCTCATGTCCTTCCTGAGGCGGAACTTTTCCCCGCACACGCCGCATATGTACAGGTGCACGTCCATGTGCTGCTCCAGGTGCTCGTTGCTGGGGAAGATCTGGAAGCACACCTGGCAGATGGTCTCGCCGGCCGAGAGGTGCGAGATCATGTGACGCACGTGGTCGTGCTTGAGGAAGGTGCCCTGGTCACAGACGGGGCAGACGTAGCGAGCCATGCCCTTGTGCATGTCGTTGTGCAGCCGGAGCTGCCTCTCCCGCAGGAACTGCTTGCCGCAGGTCTGGCACGTGAACTGCTTCTCCTTGGTGTGAACGGTGTAGTGCTCCCGCAGGTGGCAGCGCTGATAGAAGCCCTTGCCACAGATGCTGCAGAAGTGCTTCCGCCGATGGTCCCGTTCGCCCTCCTCCATCAAAGACGAGCGGAACAGCTCCTGCTCCGGGCACTTGACCATGTGATCCACTACCAGCTTCTCACTTTCAAAGTGCAGGCCGCAGTGAGGGCAGCGGAAGGCTAAGCAAGTGTCCCTGAACACCTGGCACGAAGAGCCCAGATCACCCTCAAAGC
The DNA here is from genome assembly GCF_013347855.1 of Anguilla anguilla. NCBI lineage: Eukaryota > Metazoa > Chordata > Actinopteri > Anguilliformes > Anguillidae > Anguilla > Anguilla anguilla. Next base: position 16,417,692 of record NC_049201.1, on the reverse strand, counting down.
CCATGTCGCCCTCCAGCAAGCCCTCCTCCGCGGCCTGTTTGTCCTCAGAGAGGGAGTCGTCCCCCAGCGAGTCCGTCTCTGCGTCCTGGGGCTCCCCGCAGCGCTCGGCGTGTTCCTGCAATTGTCTCCCTTTGATCAGAATTTGGCCGCACTTCCCGCAGGCACAAATGCTGCTCATGTGGCTGGAGATGTAGTGGGCGGACTGGTCGTCCTCCGTCAACAGGGCGCCGCATAACTCGCACGGCAAGCACACCCCTTCCTGCCTCTCTTCCTTGATCGGCCGCACTTTGGTCACTTTGCCCGCTTCGCTGGTGGACACGTGCCCCTCGAAAGGATCGTTGCTGTCCTCCATCCCGGACATGCCCATCTCTTCGTCTTTGTCATAAGCACTCTGCTGCTTATCGGTGTCGTCAAAATGGGTGTTGAGCATGCTACAGCCCTCTGCGCTACTCTCTCCCACCCGTACGACTTTTATACCACCCATATCCAGCTCAGAATTTTCCTCTGGCTCCACTTTGATAATGATGGTATTCCTAGCAGTCTTTGACTTGTTGAGTCCTGCTCCCACTGACTTTATCACTGTCTCCTTGCTGAACGTCTCTGCGTCTGACTTTTGGTCTAGCCAGTCGCTTTCTGTTTTGCATATGTCACCGTGATCTTCAGAGGCGTCTGAGGCTGTGCTCTCCGCTTTGCTGGAGTCGTTGTCGGCCCCAGCATTGGCCTTAGGGGCGTGGAAGGCCTTGCGGTTGGTACAGGTGAGGATGTGTTCAATGAGCAGCTTCTCGCAGCTGAAAACGAAGCCGCAGTCGTCGCAGGTGAATGTGCGGCCAAAGCGAGGGCGCTCCTTTATGCTGGAGCTCCTCCCTGAGGGCTTCTTCCGTAGGTCGCAGGGTTGCTCGGCCGCAATGTCCGCTATGTGGGGCAGGCTGTGGGACAGAGCGAGTGGTAGCACCACGTCCTCCACAGCTTTTCCTCCACATCCCATGGTACTGCTTATACTCTGCAGAGCAGGGGTGGAGCTGGAGGCCTGGTGCGCATGTTCCCCCTCCCTCTCCTCTTCACCTTGCCGTTGCTGCTGCTCATACATGCGAACACCGAACATCATTTTACCCGCTAAAGATCCCGGAGCTGTGGAGGACGAAGAGGAGCCAGATGAGGAGGATGAGGAAGAAGAGGAGGAGGAAGGTGTGAGGTTAGAGCTCCGAAGGTCTTTGAGATCGTCCAGTGAATCAGGGATGTAATACATCTGCAGATAGGCCATGGCAGATTTAAGCTCCTCAAACTCATAGGGGCCCACCATGATTCGGCCCAAGTACATGAGCTGCAGGATAAGATCGAAGCACTCTGCACTAATCTGCATGTTGCTGAGGTTGAGACGTGCCATAGCCTGCTGGTCCTTGATAAACATCATCCTGAAGTAGGAACTGCAAGCTGCCAGCACAGCCTTGTGGGCCCTGAAATATATGTCTCCAATGGCTATGCAACAGTCACACAGGAAACCCCACTCTCGCTGGTTGTTGAGCTGCTGCAGGACATGATCGCTGTGGCTCGGCCTTGTCATCGCGTAGTCTGATTACCTCACACGATTCCTTAGAAGTCAACAAGACATGAGACATATAAAATAAATTAGTCCACAAATTACAACATAGAATTGGCGCTTGCCTTTTTTTAAGCAGTTATGGTTAGCATTATTAAATAACCAAGAGCTAGAAACATGCACAAAAACAAATAAATTGTAATTACAAGAAAATGGCTTCACAATTCTTTATGCTAGTGGGATTTTGACACGCTCCTGCTGGGGTGTCAGTCTGTTGAATCAATCAATTTCAATACTACGTGGCCACAGACCAAGTAAATAATTAACAATTTATGCACGATGGCGTTAGCAGGCGTGTTTTTCCTCGGGATAAAACAAACTTGTAGAGTTAACATAAGCCACTACATTTCAATAAACCTACGATCTGTGTCATTCTTTCACGTGATTGTTTAATACAGACATCCAATTCCCACTTAAACCGGCGTAGTACGTTAGCGAACTAAGTGTGCAAAGAAAGAATATTATGGAATACCTTATGGTCGAGTGAAGTTTTATAATAAAGGCTACTTTAGTACTTAGCTCGCCGCCGCAATCAGGTGAATGCATTTAATCGCAGGCAAGGCAAAATAAATATGTGCGTAACATTATATTATAGAACACAGAACCAAGAACGTGTGGGAAATTTTAAAAGACTAAAAATACTCTCTCGCGATAATGTCGCACTGTAACTCACGAAATCGCCTTTGCTCCCTGTGCTTTCCAAAATATATAGCAAATGTCAATACACGCACTGACTGACTATTTTGGGCATTGACCCACCCAGTGGTTGCTAAGCCAAGATTGTGTAGCTACCGCTAGCAAAGTAGTTCTGTGACGTTAGTCTAGGTAGGAATACCTTAAGTTTTGGTCAACCGTGCCGCTGTCTGCACTTGAGTTTCACCCATAACTTAACAAATAGCTTGCTTTTTTGTGTTATTTGTGGAAACTATTATATTGTAACCATGTAATGCACGTACCACTGTTTAAGAACCGCTAATCGCGTTGAGCTCGGTGTTAGCCAGCTAGCAAGTTAAAGCAATCTTGCTAGCAAGCTACTAGCTTTACAGTACTATAAGCTAACGTTACATGTCCATGTAAACAAGGCAAACATTAGCAAGCGCATTACACGCACCATGCTTGTTCAAACCCATTGTAACTGAAAGGATAAGATTCCTTAACATAAGTTTGCCACTTAACATGTTTATTTGGTAGACCTGTGGAACGCATTTATGACAAACATATCACACATTGGCAGAAGCTTGGAAGCCCGTTTCTGACAGTTGGGGGATTCGTCCCGCCCACGTAGTTTCATTGGTTAATTTCGAAGATGGCTCATGCGGGCATTATAGCTGTCAATCATACCGCACCAAAAGTCATTAAACTATACTGTAAAATAATGTATACGAGGCCCATGCTGCTATAATTAGCATTACACAATGATATCTATGTCGATTAGACCAAGGGAAGTGAAAGCAAAACGGAAAGGCAGCAATCGCAATGCTGCCCGAACGACTGAAGTCTCACGCACTACCACCCCCGCGCCACTTCCCGCATTCACGCTGAGAAAAAAGCTGTATAGTATACAGAGGAATGGTTTTTAAAAACTGGCAATGCACAATATATAACACTTACCGACAAGAAAGAGCGCCTTTCTAGAAAACCACCAACTCTAGCTGGGGTGTATACAGTCCGAGAGTTGTGCTTTTTCAGTTTTATCCCAGTAAAGTTGTGGCGAGAATAATCGCAAAGGCGAACCCCTCCTGCAGCACGGATGAAAGAACTTCCGCACAGCCGCTCTCTGAGCTGTATCACCGCACTGAGTCTGTCTAAACCAGATCCAGCCCCACTCACGCAAATCCAGCCCTCACGCGGCCGGTTACAGCCGCCTGCGTATACAGAAGCCTAATTTCCCATCACGCAGAGCACAATATTAAACTGCTGTATCGGTGTAGCCTACGAGAAATGTCAATAATATTAACGATGATGTGGAGCTTGACTGTTCATGTTACAGAGATCACAGTTCGAAAACGTATTTTCAGTACAAACTTAACTGGATGGCTACGAGTTGGCTAAGCGAGATAGCTACATCTATTAACAAATAACTTAAAATTAAATGTGTTGTGTTTACAGAGAGCAACGCTTGTGTTTGAAATAAGTTAACCTGAATATATCCATTTCCCTAAATTAATTAAAATTAAAACCACGCAACTGATTCGGCTGCTCAACACGCAGCTGCGGTCAAGTCAACCCAATGCGTGCTTGCGCTGGCAGCATATTTTCTGCTGGCTGCACGAATTAATTAAAAGCAGAATTCACGAGCATCTGTTTAAAGCAAACGCTGCGATCTTATTGCCTTTAAATCCGTTGGATTTGGGCGACAGTAAAAACCAAATTTCAGACTGAAGCATCCACGCAAGAAAAATATGTTTTTAGAGAGCGTATGGTGCCCGTGAACACACTGCACGCTGTTCACAAACTTACTCCAGAGAAAGATTTTTTTTGAACTGCCTTGTTTGTAGCTGACTGACCATGGCCTCCATAAAGGTCTAGAGGGAAAGAATGAAACGTTTAGTACATTGATATCGATAGCTCATAAGGCTTGGAATTATCGCATCAATATCACTATACCCCATGTAAGTAAAACTCCACTACTCTGAGAACAGAACAGAACTATCTAATATTATGTACAGTATTATCACGTGATATATTGCAAGCTGAGCTCACACGGGAAGAAGCGCGAGAGCGCACGAGAACTCCCCTGCAGCAACAAATACAAAAATCAAAACCCATCTCTTGCGCTTAGGCGGTAAGAAATAGTTTTCCCTCATAGATATTAATTACAATGTTTTTCAATGACGTGTGCAATTTACGTGCATGTTCTCAGAATGCATGACACATTCTGCCACGGTCTACAATGTCAGCATGAACACTCGATTGAATGCAGACGTATGAAAATGGATGTGCTGCCTTGAAATTAGTTAGGGTATCGTGCTATCTAGCTAGTTACAGTGCGTGAAGGAATCGTTTTAAGGTTTTGTAAGAAGAATGGTTCATAATTTTATTGCATGGATAAATGCAGTTATGCGTACAGTCTCGAAGAATTAAATCACGAAGATACTTGTTTATGTATGCTGCAGCTGACAGATTATTGTGTTACCTGTAATGTTTCGTTGATGGATTGAATGGAACGGAAATAAAATAGATAATTTTCTTTGATGTAGAAGTATCATTATGGCCTGTGGGAGGGAAAAAAAACTTATGTAACTATTATTTTCACTTGGAAACATTTTATGTTTTGTGCAAATAAAAATAGCTGTAGCTGCTTTAACAACAAAACATGATTGATTACTATAGGAATCTCAAATATAGAAGGTCTGATTTCTGGGCTGCACCTGATGTGGAACGATGGGCTCTCATCTGATAACTGAAATTTATTGCTGTGAGTCCTGTCAAATAGGTTTAACATGCAGAGAATTTAGTTACTGTGTATTCTTATTATTCGAAACAATATATTGTGAAAAAATATATCACATTAAATTAAGTTTCTTTTCTGGCCTTTAGCAATCAGCTGCCTATAAATAAAAATGGTAAATAGCTATCAAGAACTTCTCTGACCAGCAGGGGTCACTGTGTTCATTGGTTACTCAATATGCAAGTGATCACCATGCCCTCTGTGTGACAGGTCTGGGGGCGCCATGGAAGTATCCAGCCACAGCCTGTTCCTCCTGCAGCAACTGAACATCCAGCGGGAGTTTGGCTTCCTCTGCGACTGCACCGTTGCAATTGGAAATGTCTACTTCAAGGCGCACCGTGCTGTCCTGGCTGCCTTCTCTAACTACTTCAAGATGATCTTCATCCACCAGTCCAGGTGAGGCGTTGCAGTATTTAGTTCAGGTGGTTTATGTGGTTTATGGACTGCGCTAATTAGCATTGTTGACTGCCAAATGCGTGACAAGCACAGTTTGCAGCTCGTAACAAGTTGTGTGTAATTATGTATGTAGATCAGATTGATTTTTTCAAATGAATCAATTAACTTGAACAAATAATTGCATGCATATATTGTGCACAGTCTAGAGATGATGTGCACTACATGTGTTCAGGAAATGTTTCAAACCCGTTCACAACAGTGTCAGTCCTGGTAAATCTAGTAATGCAGGTAATGTGGCTAACAAGATTTGGTGTTTACATATTTTTAAGTAGAAACATCCCAGTTATTTTTTCCATATCTTCCAAATGGTATCATTAAAAATACATATTGTGAAATCAAAAGTCAGATTTTTACTGGAGAAGTTTGAAGTTCATGAATAAAACACATGCTGTTCTAGCTGATGCAGGAGAAATAAAGTGAGCATCCAATAATAGCAGTTCCTGCAATGTCTGTTCCTTTGACGACAGTGAGTGCATCAAGATCCAACCCACGGACATTCAGCCAGACATCTTCAGCTACCTGCTGCACATCATGTACACAGGCATGGGCCCCAAGCAGCAGGTGGACCAGAGCCGACTTCAGGAGGGCATCAAGTTCCTGCATGCCTACCGGCTGTACCGCAGCGGAGGACAGAGCGGCCAGGATGCCCACGCCGCAAAGATGTCCAACCTCTATGGCATCCAGATCTCCCAGTCGGCAGCCAAAGACGGCCTGGGCCTGAAGGAGGCCCAGTCGCACGGCCTGGATAAGGAGCACGCCGCGGGCCAGGCTGAGCGGCCCCAAGCCCAACTGTCCCTGGCCGTGGGCCTAGAGGGGACATCCTCGGACAGACGGCACCCGAACCTGCACGGCTCGTCCTCCGCGGCCTCCTGGGAGGACACGGAGACCTCCGACCTCTCGCTGAGGATCAAGAAGGAGACGGTGGAGATGGAGGTGTCAGGTAAGCCCCAGACCAGCTCCCCCGTCACGGAGAGCCGCAGCCTGGGCCTCATCAAGGACGGCCCCCAGGTACTCTATTGCCAATACTGCGGGGAGCGCTGCTGCTCGCGCCAGGGCCTGCGGGAGCACCTCTTTGCCCACGCCACCAGCTCCCTGCCCTTCAGCGTGCCCGCAGCCATCTTGGAGAGTGGCGACCTGGAGGAGGTGTCCAAGATCAGGGAGGAGCTGGAGGGCCTGGAGCAAGGCTGCGCGTCGGAAAAGAGCCCCGGCCTGCCGGAGCGGCGGGAGGCACCGGGCCTGGAGGAGGCGCTGAGGCAGAGCCGGGCCCTGTCCGAGGAGCTGGCGGCTGAACTGAAGGGCAGCGCCAGCCCCGGCTCCCGCAAGAGGAAGATCGCATGCGCCATCTGCAGCCTCAGGTTCGCCCAGAAGAGCCAGCTGCAGGAGCACATGTACACCCACACGGGGAAACACACCCGCTACCACCGCTACAATCGCTTCTGCAGCCAGCTGATCCAGGCGTCCCAGCACTTCTGCGAGAGCCAGGCGGAGTTAGCAGCCGAGGATGCTGGCAGGGACGCTCAGGACAATGTCAGCTCCTGCTACTCGCTAGACTCTGAGGTCTCCCAAGAAAGCATTGATACTGCTGTCGTAGAGTGAAATCAAACCAAAACCACTTGCCAGTACTGTGTCCTGGGACAATTTCTAGGTACTCACCTATTTATGACACATAAATTTAGTTACCCTTTAGACTTTATTTCCTGTAAACATAGCTTCCAATCATGTTACATGACCAATGCCCTGTTTTGTCTCTCTTTCGGTGTGTGTTCCTTGAAGTTGTTGTAGGGTTCAATGTATGTTTTCTCAACAGTCAAAGCTACTAAATTGTGTAAAACAGCTTGTAAATCTTTTTCATTTCTCAGGTTCATTCCAGCAGCTAGTTTCAGTTTTGGGGTCAAAATGTATTGTTTATTGATGCATGAAAAGTAAAAAGTCTTCCTGAAATTAGTTGAGTTAATTATATTAACATGCACATTATCCAAGCTTTAAGAAGTATTTTTATTAATGTACTGATAAATAATTGACACAAGGTCGATTTTATTTGAAAATGAACCAAAAACAATACCGTTTTCAAAGATGGGAATGTCTGTCTTGACTAACCAAGTCACAACATTGTGAAATGATTGTTTATTAATAAGTTCTCATTTTCTTTTCTTGTTCAGGGAGTACACGTTTTGCTGTGGTAGTTCAGCAATTTGTTGTAGGCCTAGTTCTTTTAAATATGGCTGGAGCAGTGGAGCCTTAAGACCCCTTTCAAAATGGCACTCTTTTTGCAGTTATACCATTGGAACCATCGAAGCGGTTTCCCTACTGAAAATCGTGTTTTGAACATGTTTGTATCTTAGTTTCATAAAAGCTACTGTAAAAAAAACTAGTTAGTCAGTAGTGAAACCTGTTTAAGTTCTATTAAATTTGTGCTTTTCACTGCAGTCATTTTCCTCATGGATGACAAAGTTCATTGGACTGGAGGTCAACTGTTTCCTGAAAACGCTGCCATTCAAATATTTACATTATTATTCTGAACCCAGGCTTTATTCAGGTGTATTGCATATGTGCATTTCAGTCTGTATTTGGACAGTGACACAGGTTTTGCTGTTTTGGCTCTGTACTCCAGCACATTGGTCATCTTGGAGTCTTCTTGATCTGTTTGACAGCTGAAAAGGGGTTTTTCTTCACAGCTGAAAGTATTCTTCTGCTATCCACATCTGTGGTCTTTTGTGATGTACCAGGTTGTTTGCTATTACTGAGCTCACCTGTGCGTTCTTGCTTCCTAACAATGCAGCAAACAGTTGATTTTGACTTGGCTATGTCTCTGTCTCTGATAAATTTTTCTGATTTTTCAGCTTCATGATGGCCTGCTTTACTGGCATTGATTCTTCTTTGATCCTCATGTTGAGAAACAACAGCAACATACTCCAAATGCACATGCCACACCTAGAATCAGCTCTAGGCTCTAGAGCTCTAGAATCAGCTGGCCAAGAAACAGCTGATCAGTCAATTGTTCAATTACTTTTGGTTCCCTAAAATGGAAGAATTATGTATAAAAAGGGCTATATGATGTAAATACCCTAGAATTAAAGCTGACAGTCTTCCTTTTGCCCATTAATGGTTTCATTTCAAATACAATGTGCTGGTGTACACAGCTAAAACAAAAATTGTGTTACTGTTCGCATATTTACAGACTGCACTGCATATATTGTAAAAGTCCCATTGGATGTTTATGAAGACCATTTTCTTGTATTTGTTTCATTTATATCTATGTTATTGTAAGCGTGATCTATCATTAGTTTTATCTAATGGTTTCTCAGTGGTTATCCGAAGCCCCATTTAATCTCATTTAAGTTTTGGAAAACAGTAGTATGCCACACACATCTGCACTCACTACATTTGCATGATAAATGCAAAATATGGTTTTACATATGACCTGTGAAAATGCTTATCCAACTAAAATAGAAAGTTTTATTATTCCCAGCATTGTTGAGGAATAAAGTCCATGTTCACTGTAAGTCAGTAATATTCACATAAATCCCTTGTCATCAGTCTGAGTTTGAATACCCTTTCTTCTTTAGTTAGTTATTTAAATTCAAATTTATAGCTACTTCTCATGCACTTGGGAGTTAACAAAAATGAAATTGAAAACACATGGATGTATTTAATTCCCCTCAAACATGCAATTAACATGGCCAAAATGAGATGATATTTTTGACTGCATGGAGTCTTTAATTTTAACATCAGCACAGTGAATCTGTTCTCTAGCTATGAAATGCGTACTGCAGTTTTCTTGTCACATTAGAATAAATGCAATAGGAACTCACTCTTGTCAAATAGTACTAAGTGTAATGTGACCTGAAGAAAACAGTGCTTTGTAAGTAAAATTCTTTTTGTATTAAGTCAATGTCTGATTTGTACTGCTAACTGACAGAATTATGATAAAAACAGCAATATTTTATACCATCCTTTACTTTATATGATACCTAAAGTACTGAAATTCTCTAAACCTAATGGCATACCTTTTTCATTTGAAATTAAGTGTAAAAATTTGAAGAGAAACAATTTGCCACTTCTCATAATTAAGGGTTAGAGACTTATACATTTTAAGTCAACTGATTTTGGCTCTAAATATTTTTGAATGTTTTAAAAAGATGAATAAGAGCATTGGTGTACAGCAAAGCAAAATTATCAGGAAATATTCAATGTAATATTCTGACTCTTGTCACAGGACAAGATCTTTATTTGTAGTGATAATATCTTGCCACTAGAGGGATGCTTATGACCAGGACAGATTCTTGCTGAGTCTGTATTTCCAGTTCTCAGCATTTCAAAATTACAGGAAAGGTAAATGGTGATAGGTGACGATATAAATGACATAGTTCAAATGTCGCTGCAGCCTCCTACCATAAGGCTTATGCACTGGTGCATTGTGTTGGTCAAAAGACATTCATTCAGTTCATTAGTGTTATTGTTTTGACTGTGCCAGGCTTCCTTTGAAGGCCCCTTATTGTGGTTTTGTTTTTAAATTATATGATGTCTTGTCAACAATATGTTTTGTGTATTTTTCACCAAAACGATTAAAGTAATGTCCTTGATGTAAGGAGCTGATTCTGAAATTCAGGATGGACTGGGTATGCTTCAGTCAATATTAAGTCGGTAATGTGTTACCATTCTGAGAATCAATCGATTTACTACCATTATACCAGCCCCATTGCCATAAGGAGAGGGGCATGTGATAGGCACAACTTGGTATGATTGGTTTATTAAAAGGGGTATGATATGTGATGTCACAAAACCAATACTTCAGTTCACCTCTCCAAATCCTATTGTTAAATTGGAGGCTTGGTGTTTCCAAAGCTTAAATGTTCATACACAGATTTGACAATACTGTATCCCATACTACAACAGGTGTGCATTACAGTGCCATTAAGAGAACATAACATGTAATCAATCATGACTGGATTGATTTCATGTATTATGACAGAAATAATCTATGTTTCTTCACAAAGATAATTGTTTTACTGGACTGCTATTAGGGGAAAATATCATACTACCTCTGCAGTGTTCTCATAAACACATTTCCTAAAGGGCATGGCAGATATGGCAACTAAATAAATTATGTTTATTCAATAAATGTACTTAAAAGGATTTTAAAGTCATTACAAGGGGAAAATGTCTATTCTTATGATGTAATTTCCTGAGATACAAGGGTTCGGAGTGAGGATTCTTGGGAGCATCTAGGCTGAACTTTATGTACTGTTTTTAGCTTCCCATTTCTTCATTTTGTTCTCAGAGAAAAGAAGCAGGCAGCTGCACTTTCCTGGCTGCCAACAGGGTGCAGGTACCATTATTAGAAACTCCAGAAAGAAAACTAATGGAAGGTATGCTATTTTACTCAGGGCCTTTGTTTTTTTTCTATGTAATAGTCCCATAATACATCAAAACTACACATGTGGGGCCAGGAACAGCTGTGTAGATCAGCTATAGGTCGCAGGAGAAAACTGGTTTCGGTGAGTGGTTGGTGAATTGCGGATGCTATAATTATTGACTACAAAGCTTCACAGGAAAGTAAGGCCATAACAGTTTCATCTCAGGCAAGCATAACCAATTCAGTTTCTCCGGTGCCAGGCCGGCCATTTTGCCAAGACAGTAACTCTGTGGCACCACAGTATAAGGCATACAGAGTGGTCATCAAGACTAAAGCTAGGGAACGTAGGTGCCTGTAAAGGAGAAAGCATTCCCACTGGATCCTTCACAAGGCTATCTCCAGGGCCTGGCCAGAGAACTTACACTGCTTAAAGGTATAGGAAACTGGATTCAAATTGTGGTTATATTCCTCAGTCAGTCATAACTGATTTCTTTCAAGTTTTAAACCCAGTTATAGCTGACAAATTGTAATTGTAAACACAGGACCACAGTAAAGCTAAAAATCCTGCATAGTATGCCTTTAAGGCTCCTTGTTTAAAGAAGCTAAATGCTGTTTTCCACCATCTGAAGTCACAGACGGCTTGGTTATGGTTGTGTTCCAAGGGCTCTCATTGACATGGCATGAATTTTACCCCAGTCACGCATTATTACCAGAGGGAAAAGACTGGAAGCTTCATTTAAAAAAAAAAAAATCATAATGCAGTTTTTCAACTTGCAATCACAGTACTTTTATAATCACAATCAACATTTCCAAATGTGAATACAATTATACTACAATGAAAAACATTAAAATATTTAATACAATTTATGTTTTTATTTGATCTAATAAAAAAAATCAAAGCACATAAATGAAAATTGTAAACAGTGTTATCAGAAATTAGAAGCTGTATCCTTCTCAAAAATACCTAGATCTTAACTTAGAGACACCTGGAATACATTAAAGAATACACACATATTAATGCAGATACAATAACATTCACTTACACATCTCATAGAACTATACTGTACAATATACAAGCTCAGTTGCAAAAGTACTGGGATAGTGACACAATTTTTGTTGTTCTGCCTCTGTATGCCAGCACATTGCACAGCAAATTTTTGTCTTTGGAATAAACTCACTGGGAGTTAGAATCAACTCACTTTGAGTATACATGTGTGACTGTTGAATAGACTCATTGAATGGTCTTGTCTTCAGAAAGCAAAATGCATGATCAAATGATTTAAGGTTGAGTGATCGACTTGGCCAGTCAAGAACATTCCACTTTTCGGCCCAAAAAAACTTTGCTTTAGTTGCTTTAGCAGTATGTTTTGGGTCATTGTCCTGTTGTAAGTGGAAGCACTATCCAGTGAGTTTTGAGACATTTGGTTAGATCTGAGGAGATAAGATGTGTATGTAAACTTCAGAATTCATCCTGCTGCTAACATCAGCATTCACATCATCAATAAACAGAAGCCAGCCAGTTCCAGTAGCTGTCATACAGTAGCTGTCATACATGGCCAAACCATAACACTACCTCCACCTTGTATCGCAGATGAGGTGGTATGCTTCGGGTCATGAGCAGTTCTTTTCTTTCTCCATACTCTCTGTCACTTCTGTACATGTTAAGACTTGTCTCATCTCTCCATAAGACTTGACTTGTTGTAATTTTTAGCTATGCATTTTTAACTCAGGAAATGAGCATTCATGCATGAACTATTGATGCAAAGACACACAGCTAGCCAAGAAACAGCTGAGCAGCCAATTGTCCAATTACTTTCGCTGCGCAGAAATCCCCTATAATCCATACATCCATCCATCCATCACCTGATATGGATGTAAATACATTCAAATTAAAGCTACACTTTAACCTTATATTCATTGTTTTATTTCAGATCCTACATGCTGCAGTACAGAGCCAAAGCAACAAAAATTGTGTCACTGTCCCAATACTCTTGTATTTAACTGTATATCATGTTACATACCAGGGCTTCCCAACTGTGGTCTTGGAGAGCTGAGGGATTTCACCTTAAAATCAACAGTCACGTCAGTCTAGGTAAACCCGATAAGATTAGTTAGATGTGTAATCAATTGATTTGTAAATGTGTTGATAGCTCTCCAGGACTGAGATTTGGGAGCCCTTAGACATAGATTCTGCCCTATGCATTATTCGGGAAATACAATGTAAGAAAATATGTGTAGTCCAGTCAACTACTCCCTACTGCCATTAAACATTCTGCCCTTAAACATATTTTTACATCACAGGAACACATTAAGCAGCATTTTAGCACAACACATTTTTTATTGATGAACCAGTTATATTAATGGAACACTATGTCCATCAATTTATACTTGCTGTTTTTATCTCATGAATGAGTCATTACAAAATTAGGTTAAATGCAGAAGCAATGCTGAATATCTTTTTTTTTCATTTTAAATGCTACATCTTCATACACACTAGAGGGCACTGTTTCTAAGCATGTGTCCAGTGATTCAAAAAAAATGTCACTGAAATGTTACCCAGTGCACTGAAAACCAATCACAAATGAATATCACCATTATCTTATAATGTGTGTATCTATTTGAACCATGAAGGGTACCATTTCTAGATATCTCACATTTATTTGAAAAGGTAACCACAATAACAGATTTAAACTGGTACATTGGACAAGGAGTTAATACTATGCATCTAGTGTTACACATAAGTTATGCAACATTTGATGTACTGTATAATGTGCATGGAAAATTGGTAAGTGAAAACGAGTGTTTGAAAGCATTCCCAATGTCATGGATATGTCAAGAAGGAGGGAAGCAAGGAGTGCAATTAATTCTTTTCTTTTTTTTTTTGCATGAATACTGGCCATTTACAAAATTAAAATGCACTCGTATAACTATCAAGACCTGGTTTGGTGAAATAAATCTTACACATTTGCAAATCTGAGGGAGAATGTCCTGCTTTCTACTGCAACAGGCAAGAGCTGCTTTGGTTTCAGTACTCAAATGTAAGGGAATCCATTTTTAGCACTGATTTAAGTTACCAATATTTAACATGAATTACATAACAAATTTGGAGTTAACAATAAGTCAGCATTACAGTAAGTTACACATGAAAAGCTCACACTGAATCAATGAACATTGTTTGGCTAATTGCAAGTACTCTGTCTACTTTTTCTGTTCTACTTTCTCATAGAATCACCAAAGACAGAATGGAAACATTACCTTAAAATAATATACTAGAAATTCAAATAGGATTACCTGTATGGAACAAAAGGAGTGGCCTCTGGTGCCATATGAGTGTATAGCCACACTGAATTGAAGTTGACAAGTCCTGGCGTATTAACCCTTTATTAAGTGTGTTTAAAATCAATCAGTCACGCCTTGTAGAGTAAGTTTCACTCCACATTTCAAAGCACTTTCTGCAAAGATTCTTAATTTAAATAACCTATAATTCTTTTCATTTTCATGTACAATTCCTATTATTAATTGTCCATATATTTCCAGACATTTTTCTCTAGCTACAAAATGCAATTATATTCCTACTGAGTGCCACCGAATCAATGGAAATAAGGGCATTGTGGTAATACTACCTTTTTCAAGTTGAACAAACCATTGAAAGCAAATACCTAATGTGGCAAAATAATTTCCTACTATTTGCTGGCTTAATCATTAGCGTCACTGTAGAGCAGATTGCTGTGAAGATTCACCTATAATCACACTATACAAATGGGTCAGTCTTATTATCTATGTTCATTACGAGCCCATCCAGGTTCTATAAATAGCCTACTTGCATTAGTGCTAGCTGATTCTGCTGTCTAATTCAAAGATTACCCTGCAAGTCTAAATGCACTGGGATAAATAGTCATTGATATTGATTATTTTGTATATATGCCACATACACATATTAATCTATATGTGTAACACGCATTTGCGTATTTTGAGCTATTATCTCTGTTACCTCTCTGACATAGTGAACATATGGTAATAAAGTGGTCACTGAATCAGGAAATCTCAAGGGGATTTAAACAGAGGAAACACAATCCTAAACAAAAGTGTTAAGTGTCATCTTGGAATTCATGATATTCTGTGTGAATCCTCACTGTCTTGTTCTTTAGCTCCTTTGTGAGTTGGTCCAGAGCAGCTTTCATGGCTGCCTGGACCAAACAGCAAGCAGTCTGCACCAGCAAGACGTCGCTGCACTTTGAGTCTAAAACCTTGACATGAAGGCTGTGCTTGTAGTCATCGTCTTTCTTCCGGAGGTTCTGTTCAGTCCACACCTCAGGCCCATTCTCCACACCTCTGTTTGTGTCATCATAACACAAGTGCAAATCATCAAAGTTGACATTTTTCAAGGCGATGTTATCTTGCATGCTGTCTTCATCTGTAACTCTGCTCTGTGGGATGGTTTCTTCAACCGACTTTTCATCACGTGCCACAGATTCTTTGAACGATTCACATGAACCTATGAGCGTATCATTCACAGGCAATCTTAGGTCCTGCCCTTCTAGAATACCCTCCTGGCCTTCCCTGGTATCAACTATAGATAGCCAAGAAGCTGATGCACCCTGGACAGCAAAATCTGTGCCGGGAGTCTCTTTCACCAACAAATCTGTAATCACAAATTCAGGATGTCTGTTGGATTCTGTGGTATCCGCCATTATCCCATTTTCATCAGATGCTTCAGCCAACGCTTGTGGGTCTGCTGTCTCTCTCTGACCACTTGCAATCATAAGGTTTCCAGAAGCCTCCAGGTCTGTGTTAGTTTCCCTCTCTTCTCTGTCCCCTTCTCCAATGACACTCACCTCCACACTGACGGTCAGTGACTGCGATCCACTCGCCTCTATGTCACCATCTGAATGATTTCCTTGTTGGATATCAGGGGGTGTCCTCTGGCAAGCACCACCTGCATGTCTGTTAGAAAGCACAATGGTCTCTTCATCGAGATATTCACTATTTCTTTCAAGCTGCTCATGGAAAAAGGGAGAAGGTTTCTTCGGTCCATGCTTTAAGAAATGTCCAATTCTTTTCCGCAGATAAAGGTCTGGCCCAAGGGAGTCCACGTATCCAAAATGTGTCACTTGTTCTGATTGTCTGTTTGCCTTTTTATGATGACTGGATGCATTTAACAGCTTTGTAATGTTCCACCGTATACGCACTGGGAATGGTGCTCTTCTTTTCACAGTTCTGCATCCCTGGTGGTTGTTCATCTGAGCATTTTGTTGTTTTTCAGGGGGTAATGTATTGCTCATACCTAATTCTGTATCACACTCAAATTGTGCAGACTGTGTATTACGGAAAGTGACATCTTCCGTTGCTGACATTTTTCTCAGTCTTTTCCTCCTTCTTCTTACGCAATTAAGAGAAGAGAAGATTCGCTTCCAAAACCTCTTCCCAGACTGTTCTTTTGGGTCATTTCTGGTATCTGAGTGCTCTGCTTTTTCTTCACTTTGATTTCCACTATACCATCCTTCAGTTTGAAATAGATTTTCAGGTGTTATTTGTTTCACCTCTGACTCAACAGGTTTCTCTTGGTTTTCTGAAATACACCCTGGCGACCTTTCCTCATGGATTGTGGACTGCTGGGTTACCATGGCGCCCCTGTGGTTCCCATAGCTGTTGCGCCCTTCAGCTTGCATGCTAGGAGTGTCTTCCCTGCCTTCAAGGTCACTTTTAGCCTTAGACTTGCCCAAGAGGAGTCTTGGGGGACCAGTCAACTTTCTCTTAAGTCCAGCTTTTCCCTCACCATTTCCCACTGGGGCCTCTCGGATCAAACTGGGTGACTTGCAATTAAGCACCATGTTTAAATGTGTATTTGCTTTTCAAGAAGCCTCACAAGTCAACATACTATTGTCACAGATTAATACTGTCTCCAATCTCTTATGAAACCAGCATTGATTAATGATTCTGATTCGGTATTATAATGAATTACCTAAGACCTGAAACGAAATGAAAAAGAAAATAAGGCTTACCAGATTATTGTACACAAATGCAATTGTTTCATCACAATCAGTACTGCTCTCAAATGTTAGTAGTAGGCTAATGATTCAAAATCACTTTTTAAAATTTCACGGTCAGCGTGAGATACATTTTCTTGCATCTCAATGCCCAATCATTGCAAATTAATTGGATAGTGCCGTCACCCTGTGCTCACATGAGTCAGAATTCTTCAATTGCCAGTTACACATTTTGACCCACAGAATGTCTATTTATATTCCCAATGACTCATAGAGTATAGTGATTCAATACATTTTTATTGTTTTCCGTGAATAATCAACAATGTTGGATGTGCTATTAAGATAAAGCATCTACTCTTTCATGTTACGATATTTTGCTATTTAATTAGCCCTCTCTGATAGGTTACAGTAGCCCACTATCGTAGCCTACAGCCTTTATATATGGCATGAAACAGGATGCAACACCAGTTTCTTTATTCACAGTGAAACCTGTACATACCAGCATACTATTTCCATGAAATACACCACATTAGTCATTTATCTTTTCCACAGGACAATACAACCACAAGCGCAATCCAATAGCCTACTACAAATATCCGCACCGAGAATGTAAACATCCCACCAGATATTCTATGGAATCGATTATCTCCATACAAAGGATTAGCTCGTGTAAATATTTTGCATTGGGCTCATAAATACTATTCGCATTTAATACTTGTTCGTTGCTTGAACTGAATTATTGCGAAAGGATCGTTTAACGTAACCTATTTTAAGATGACGATTGCTGCATATTTTATTTATAGTAGCTAATGTTTGCACCACCTCAGTGGTATTAAGGATTTAATAGCACCTAATTAAGCCGAGCCAGAATTTTTCTGTAACATTCTAAACATTTTAGATAAAATAAAAGCACGCCTGATCAGTTATGGTAATGTTGCAAACTTTTCACAAGTTTGGCAACAATAATAACCACAGTACTGTAAACAAATTGTAATGAATTAAAACACCATTCTAGATTTTATAGAAATGTGCATACATTTTTTAGAAAATAATTTACTCACATCAAAGCAATATTCTGTGATGTACAACGAATTCTGTTTCCAAGTTCAAATGAGTGAGAAGAGATAATTGAATAAACCACCGGACAGCTAATCTTCTGCAACCTCGCGCAGGACAGCAAGAATCCGATCTCGCGTCTCCAGCAGCAGTCAACATGTAGGGACGTATTTGGGCTCAGTTCCCATAGAAACCTGGAGATTGGCAGTTGCAGTGGAGAGCTGTCATATACGAAAAACACGCTCATAATCAATTATGATGGGGAAAAGGACACTGAACGTGGACACGCCTTGCGCTTCTAGATTCAAAAAGTGTGGTTTTCATACTACTTTCATACAGACTTTGTAGAGCAATAGGGCTGGGGTGACAACCTACCGAGAGGGCGACGCTATGACAGTGTATAGTTTTCATTTATCTCGGCAAAATGTACACAGAATATGTGCGCGTGTGTGCGCATATGCATAGGTAGTCTGTGCGTCTGTTTGTGAATGGTGCACTAAGGTTGTTTGTAATGTACCCAGTACGTCATTAAATTTGCTCTGGGAAAGATCACATTTTTTCTAATCTGATCATCAACGTATTTACCAACAATCTTGACAGCACGGCCGTTTCTGGTTATTCAGCCCAAATAGCAGGTTAAATCATTGCAACAGTCTACTTGACTACATTGTGGGTTTAGATATTTTCTAGTCTTTGGGTGTAATTACTTAGTAAATGCTAAGTTAAAAAGCAACGGGTGGAGTCAAACATTTTATATATTTTTTTATACATGAACCTTCACCATTAGGCATTCCAATTCCCTTCCAATTAATATTGTGTTTAGTTTGTAAGAGTATGTTTTATACATAATTGCTAGCTATCAGCTATATTAGTTGTAGAACAAATGCAAGATTCTCATTTTGTTTACCCAATGTCCACAGTATCTTGTCTGGACAACAATTGTGAAAACTCTAAACTGCTTGCAAATTGTTGAAGAATGACAACCAGGGATTTTCCCCATGTCAAAAGGCATGCAAAGGCATGACTGGGATGCAGAATACAATCTCTCTCGGGTCCTGGAGAGGGAGCCGAAACGCATCTATTCTAGCATTCTGTGAAACTGCTCACTGCCAGAGCGACTGCCACTCAGTGCTTCTCCATGCTCCTGTCTAACTTGGAAAACCTTTGATTCATTGTGTCACATAATCATTTAAATCTGTACCCCATGTAAAACAAAGTGACGGCCCCATTAATAAGATCGCAGAAGGGAGAGATTAGTCCTTTAAATTAATCTTCCGAGCACAAATCAACTGTAAGTTTTTTTTGTTGTTGTTGTTTTTAAGAAAAAACAAAAAACAAAGTGGGTAAATATTTAAACATTTAAAAGAAAAAGAACAACACCAACGGCCACAGGGAAAAGACTATGCGATTGAAACATTGCAATAACCTGGTCCTGCTCAGCAGTTCTTCTCGATGAACGCTCACATATTGTTAATGGAGAGAAACAGTCAACAGTCGCCCTTTTCAGTGAGCGAAGTGACGTCGGTTTGGGAGCGGAGGCAGTTATGAACGAGTGCAATTTTGTCAGCAGCCCATTAGGTGAACAAAAATAACGAAGGACTTATCCGTCTGACATACACCACGGCTTTGAATGGTGAAGCGCACATTAGCGCCGTTACGTGTAATTTTTATAAATGATTCGCAGTTGAAAACTGCCATGCAGCTGTGGTCTTTGCATATAATTGGTGAGCGGAGGTAAGGGGAAGAGAGATTGGTCAGGTGGTTGACATCACGCAGGCATTAATAAGTGTAATATGCTAGAGCACATTGGCTGTCACGCAAGCGTTAAATGGTCTGATTGGAAGCCTAGCGCACATCCACGCGCTGAGCTTAAAAAATACACAAAGAACAGACAGACATCAACAGAATGCTGGATTCCAAAGACAAGACTTCAGAACGGTTGCAAGTGTGCGATATGAAAGGCCTACAGACAATGTAGACTCGAGGCAAACATTCGACATGATTAATTTTAGGATCTGGACTTCTCTGGAACCAAATATCAACTCCTGTTAAAAATGAAAGAAATCATCTTCTGAATTACTAAAAAGCAAGTTTATTTCCTAAATCCACTGGTTGACAAAGCTCTCCAGATGGTTCCATTGTACAGGATGTTCATTTGTAGCTTTAGTCAGTTAATTACAAAGCATAAATGTATTACCACTTTCAGTTTTGAAATCGAGCAGCCCCTGTAGCTTGATGCCTTCTCTAAAAAAGCATTTGCCTGCATAAATATTTAATGGTTTAAAAAAATCATTATGGCCTAGTTATCTGGTTTGAGGACGTCACGTTAAATGCTTTGTGACAAGAAATCTCAGAGGGCTGGCTCAGATGTACCATAAAACCTTCTCCCATCACACCAAGCTCTAATGTCGATTGCAGTGGCAGCGATGGCCTTAAGAGTTCTATAACAGATCAAGCTGCTGCTCCACCATCCAGCTTGTCTTTAAAATCAACTCAAATCCAAACACAGCACCTTGCTCAAGTACAGGATTAAAAAGGAAAAAGGTTAATTTATCGGTCTTTAATTCTGAATTATCCCAAAGCCATTCATCATTAGACTACTGAAACAATACAAATAATGCACATACAGTCCAAAGCAATGACAAAGCGTACAGTGGGCAGTGGTGAAGTATAATGGTTAGGGAACTGAGCTTGCAACTCAAAGGTTGAGGGTTTAATTTCCAGCTGAGGCTCTGCCGTTGTACCCTTGAGCAAGTACTTGAACTGAACTGCTTCAGTAAAAATATACAGCTGTATACATGAACTGCACATAAAAAAGGTAATCTGTAAATTGGTCAGGATAAGAGCATATGGATGCCAAAACATATTTCACTGATTATTACTCAAAGCAATGGTTCAACTCCCTTTCATACTGCATATGTGGCTCTTCGCATAAATCTCGAAGGAACGGTTCCTCAAGACACCATATGCTCCAGTTTCTCAAAGCACATATTCCCACTGTGGGAAACGTTTGTTTTTTTTTATTATGGCTAACAAAGACATTAGCAGCAATGGAATGTTTCATTACCCTCTGACAAATGCAAATGAATACCTCGTCTGCACATTCTACCAGGAAGTCTTAATTTAAACCGTGAAAGGGAACAATGTCACTATCACTATGGTCTGGAGATAAATGCCATTAGAAAAGTTTAATTTTGGCTGCCGTTATTATTGTGATATGGGCCATTGCAAATACTTTGCAAAACTAAGACAGACGGGCATGAGTTCAAGGCAGATAATGTGGAGCAACCCAAAAGGTCGCTACAATTATCTTTCAGAGATAGACAATAAAACAACCCTCAGTGGACGTGGTGCCACCACTGATGAAGACATTAACTTTCATGATAGGATCATGCATTCTTCACACATCACTCTCTAAACTGAAAGGCTAAACAGAATTGAAGTTTCCTTTGACAGTGTTTTGTAGGATCAATTTTAATAGTCAGTTTACTGTAGAAAAGAGGCAATCACATCAAATTCCATCAGTTATCCACCGGAAAAATCGAATCACAATATTGGTAGGAGACATGGAAGGTGTCCAAGTTGTAAAGTGAAAATTATTCCATCACATTTCACTAGAATTTCTTGGAGGCTGTTGATCTCCTCCATGCAGCATACAGGTCCTGAACAAGATGAAAGACAAAGGAGATAGGGAATGAGGGAGGGAGGAATGGAGAAAGAGGTCAGGCAAGCCGGTCCTATGCAATAAAGTACTTTGTACATTGCAATACTAGCTTCCTCATTAGTATCAAATTAAAAAGCTACACCTCCTGTGCATATGGAGAAAAAAATAAAGTGCAAAAACCAAAACAATTTTCATAGTGATAATAAGTGTGCTTAGAAGTATGAAACTCAAATTACGGAGTAACTGAATATGGAACAAACATTGGGATTTCACTTTGATTTTAACATGAACCTCTGCCTGCAAAATTACAGTCCGCACTTTCCCACAAAACGTGTCGGCTTCCTTACCTGAACACCAAGAGCAATCCTCTTAGAAGAGGCCGTTCACCTGCTCGGTCTCTGGGTCCAGGTCAATGTCGTAGAAGCAGGGCCTTGTGGGTAGGCCAGGCATTGTGCTCATCTGCACCGCACAGAAAACCAAACATGTTTCAAACCGGCTAAATCCGCCAGGCTTTGTGAAAGATGTGCATGTGTGTGCTGTGCCACACGGAAGGAATTATAAAGTAGCCTTGGAGTGGTTTCTCCGATTCATTCGTGTCTCCCATCACGGTTCAGCTCACTGTGAGACACCTGTTCTCCTTCCTGCTCAATTCTGCATCACCACGTCCGCCTCGACTAAATCAACACGTCTTAATAACTCAATGTTATTTTTAACAATTTATCTGACATAAGCTAATCTGTAGAGGGCCTGAGGCACGTCAAATCCTGCAAGTTTTTACTGTTCAGGGATTGAAGGTGGTTTCACTAAATACACTTTTGGACTTAGGAATTGAAATTCTGCTATTACTGGCCATTTTTGGATTGTGGATCCTTTTTAAGACTGTCACAGAAAAATGGTAACACCCTTGTGACCTGTTAATACAAAGGAGTGAATACATAACTACATCATCTTTGGCCTTTTAAATATAATTCTCAAGGGATCTTAATACTTCACTTCAGCTGTGTCAAATTCCAGTCCTAGAAGGTTGCAGTGTCTTCAAGTATTTGTGGTTTCCTTTGAATTAGCAGCCAAGTTAAGGCCTTGAGAACAAATTATTAGAGAAAAACACTGCAGGACTGGAGTTGGACACCCCTGCTTTATTTAGTTTTGACATTATGAAGTTACTTATGTAGAAATAGAAAAAAAATCCCATTTAAATACATTCTGATTTGACTTTGCAACACAGCAAATAAGAAATAATCAATGGGGGGTGAAAACTCTAAAGGCAGGCTGTGTTGCCGATTCGGGGAATTTCTTAAATTGCAAAGTGTCATTTTCTCAAAACATAATTACACAGCATGTGCAGTATGCACAACAGTTATAACTATAAGTACGAAGGATGATAGTCTACACAACAGCTATTATTCCTATTTCCCACTTATGTAGTGCCGCCTTATTGGAAAAGAATGTGCATATACCACAACAAGATAAAAGCGTACACACATTTCTCTAAGGGGGATGCTTTTCACTGTAATGGTGTGTCAGCAGCCAATGACTTCCTGAATTGTTGGGAAGTTGAAGGTGCAGTGCTCACCGTGCCAACCAGCGGGTAGAGGAATCCAGCGCCCACACTGGCACGGATGTCCCGGATGGGGAGAACGAACCCCGTGGGCACCCCTTTCTTCTCCGGGTCATGGGACAGGGACAGATGAGTCTTGGCCATGCAGATGGGCAAATTCCCAAAGCCCTAAAAACAAGAGAATTGAGCCAATTACGGTTATTTCAAGAATCCAAGAATGAAATATGATAGTGACTAAAGACAATCAATTCAGATCTTTCATTTGCCACATCTAATGGCATCTGTATTTTTCCTGATCAATATAAAATCCACATTTAGCATCAAGGAGTAAATTGACAGAATAACCTTTATAGTTCTACAGTACGGGTTGGCATTTGAACTTAAGATGGTCTGCTTTTTCCATTTAACAGGATATGCAACCTGCAGACATACACACAGTCAAATAGACAGACACACAAATACCTTGGTACATACAAACTACCCACCCCTCCCCCTGCCCATGTTGCTCTCTCACTTGTCTCTCTTTGACAGACTTCTCATAAATGTAATGTCTCCCTTTGTAACCTCCATTGCATTCTCAATTGAAGAGTTGCCCATCAGACTATAAACATGCCAGGATTTCTGGAAAGACGCTCCTCGGGTGGATATGATATGCATACATCTCCTGCGGTACTTCCGGTTAACGGGACCAGCGCATTGCCCCCAGAAGCCAAATGATAATTTGCTCTCTCACCTGTTTGGTGTAGAGTTCCACCTTGTTTTTGGCTTCAGGTAGGAGTTCTACATCATCAGCACCGTAGATCTTCTGAGCTATGATCCTTATCTTCTCAACAATGGGTAGCTTTACGACACACACACACACACACACACACACAATATGTGTATTATTTATCTTTTTGAAGAAGCCTTACACAAGGAAATGCAAATAGTCAATGCTGCACATAAGAATAACCATTTATACAACTGGATGTTCCCTGTAACAATTCAGGTTAAGAAAACACACTATTCAATGGTGCACAGGGCTGAAGTCTGACACACAGGGGTATCAAATCTGGTTCCCAAACAACCACACCTGCCCTGCAATGTGAAAAAATCTATTCAATTCAGGTTTCCAGGGGCCACCACCGTTTGTCGTATTCTGTTGCTGCGTTTCAGGCTCAGTCCCTCCGAATCCCTTGTTCCCCACTGACAGCATTAACTCTGGCACATGCCTGACAGGTGTGGTGCTCTGCGGAAATGTGCTATTTCAAACTGCCAACTCTGGGGGTCTGTGCCGGAATCGTTCTGCCTTTGAGGTAAAATGCTACATGACTGGCAACAAATAATGCCACAGGGCTTGAATTAACATGGGCATAGTGCGTGTTGCTTTGTTAATGCTGTTTTACATTCAAAGCACAGGGGGAATTTGTGCTTTAAAGTGCACATGCTGAGATACTATAATAAAAAATAAAAAAAAGAGCTGCAGTCTTATTATAAATGTGCAAAAATGACTGGTTTTACTTGAATGTGAGAAAGTGGTTGGGGATAATCAGATGCTTTGCATATCTGAAATAAATGCACAGCACAGGCATTGTGTTTGAAATGAACAAAGCACTGTAAGGCATGCCAGCCCTTACCTCCACATCGTAGAGGAACCTGAAATCACTGGGGGCGTTGGCTGCCTTCTGCACGGCCTGCCCTAGGGCCACTGCACCAGCGCCCCCTTCAGCCCAGTGAGAGCAGCGCACTGCATCGAAGGCTCCCGCAGACTTGGCTAAGCGGCAGACTAGATCCAACTCCGCATCCGTGTCTGTTCTGAAGCCACATCAGGCACGGACAAAAAAAAAAAAGCTCTGGGTCAATTTGACATGCCCAATATATGCAATAGATCAAGGGATTTCAAATACAGGGAAACTGCCGTTGTTCTATAGGAAACTGGGACCAAAAGCAAACAAAACACTGTATTCTAGTTCAACGCAATTAAAACCTTTGCCTTCTAGCCTGTGAAGCTCAAACTAAAATGCACCCTTGACCGACTGTGTAACTAGTTTAAAGCTGACCTAATGAAGACTGAGGATACCCACAATGTAATACATCAAGACACTAAAAGAAGAAAAATGGAACAAACAAAGGGTTTGGATGGTTAGCAGGCAGGACGGTGGGTCCATGTCATGGTTACTCACTTGAAGGCGTTCACTGCCACCACTACGGGAACCCCAAAGGCCTTGGCATTCTCCACCTGCTTCTTCAGGTTACTGCAGCCTTTCTCCAGCAGTTCGAGGTTCTACAGGAGTGACGATACCGTTACCATGACAGCATTTCACGGTGGACCACCCTTAACCCCTCCCACTCTCAAATTATTCGGTGAATAATATACCTTCAAACAGGCAGACTGGAGCCATTATGCCAATTAATGTATTTCACATAGAGCTGTACTTGTGCAACAAGCGATCAATATTGGTGCTCTAGAGGCAGGATATTGCTTAACCACATTAGTGACATAGGTCTGGAGTTGGCCAATGGTATTCAGGGAGAATTTACAAAGGCAGAGTGTTCATATTATTCTGTGGAGAACCAAGTCTATTTAAAGGACAAGCATTTACCAATTCTCTCATTTTGCAATAAAGGTTTTGTAATTGTAATTTATATGCGTACAGATACAGCCGTAGAAATGTTCCATTTTGAAGCAGAATGTTTTGAACATTTTCTCAATACTGCTGATGCTATCTACAACACTAGCTAACACAAGGAGCTTATTCTGACTGTTTATACCAATGAATGAGGACTCACAACACTGAGTGAGCATGCAAAGATAATGTCACTAATAATGCGTTTATAAGAGCATAATGGTGCTTACTGAGAAGCTCTCTCATTGGTTCAAAAGATCAAAGCAAATAACTGAGTTGTTTTCTGAGCAAACTCAGGAAACAAAAATCTCAGACAGAACAAGAGGATATTGAGGAAAATGTAGAAAGTAGAAAGGAAAGCTGGAGGCTGATTTTTTTTTTACAAAAACGGTAACACTGTTTGCCAATTAACTTTGGAATCTGGTAAGATTTAAGATGTAACCAGGGGACACTACAGAAACAATGTTGTATTGCATTGCAAATAATGTTGCAACAAAATGATACTGCAAATGTCAGAGTACACAGATAAGTTAGCTGGATTTGCCAGTTTGGCTCACCAGCTGTGTCTTCTCTCACCAGACCTAGACAATTAAAGACTTCAAATGGCCTTTAGACACAGAGGTGGTGAGATCTTACTAATTTCTCAAAGTACTGGTTCTTAAACCCAAATTAGAAATACTTTCTAGTATCGAGACTCAAATGGTAAATTTAGTAACTTTCAGGGACCCGTCAAATACAAATACTAGCATAGCCTGCTGGACTACAGAGTCATTCTGGACTCATCTCATGCACTCCAGCGACACATTTTTGGGTCCCGACCGATAGTTTAAGAAACACGGTCTTAAAGACCCTCAAAAAGCAAAGCAGTTTAAATGTTTATCATACCAGAGTGGCCATATAGGTAGGAAGCATGCACAATACTCTTTTAACCATACAATAAGGGCTGTGAAGAGAGTGTCATCATTTCTACTTGTAAATGGGGCCAGATGACGTTAAACATTTTCTGTTGGTCCCATCTTTCTGAGGAGATACTGAAAACTGCAAACAACGAAAGTCCAATGGCAAAGATTCTTGAACTTTGGCAGCAATAATATTGTACAACCTACAGTAATATTATCAATGTAGATTCCTTGTCTCTCAGTATCAATCTAAAAGGCCAAACAGACTCATTTTTCAGCACGTATGTAAACCCTATCAATATATGGCAGATGATCAGGCACTGCATCATTCTAAACACTTGATGGGCTTCGAGTCCATCAAGTAATTCAAGACCAAGTCCATAGTTTGAGGGCAAAGTGAGTACCCGGTAAAGTGGATGCTACTGACACTGAACAGCTATAAAACATGTCTACTGAGATAGCATTTCTTCAGGATGAACTATTTTACTGGGCAACACAAGATTTTCAACAAGACAGGCCCTTGTCCTTGGGCACGGAGGGCAAATTACCTCCTCTGTGTACTCCTTAGGTAGTGGCAGCCCCGCAGTGACCTGCAATGAAACAGCAGACACCACTGGTAAGTAACAGACACCGGCTGCATCGAAATTAGCAAAGCGGCAGAAGAATCGTCACACCCTCACTGAACCCAATAAGCCCTCATTTTCTCAGAGCCAAACGCACAATTCTCAGAAGGAACACATAACATGGATACACACTGCAGGGCAGAAAATTAATGAGGTGTTTCTGAACAACTTCCACAAAGTAGTATTACCAAGGAGATTAGCATATTCTAAGGACTGCATTTGTATTCAAGTAGACACAAAGTAGAAGATGTATAAAGACACTGAATGAAACAAAAAAAGGATCTTCTGTTTGTATAAACTAGAAGTTATTCCAGGTTGTGTACATTTGCTACCTTTAAAGGCGAAGTCTTAAGTCCAAACAAAATCTACAATTCCAAATGTTTTACAATAATAAATATAATGAATGCACATCTTGGATTATGTGCCACGTAATAAAATAGTGTTGTGGGCTAGTTTAGTATTCATATAGACATCACAGACGCTTTGTAGGGCCAAAGTCCTCTGAGGACCTTTCCCCTGCGATCACTGACCGTGGGCCCGCCTCCGTGCATCTTCAGGGCCCGGACCGTGGCCACCAGCACCACCACGTGCGGCCGCAGGCCCGAGTACCGGCACTTGATGTTGAAGAACTTCTCCATGCCAATGTCCGCGCCGAAGCCAGCCTCGGTCACTGTGAGACGGGAGCAATCAGCAGGGAAACACCCGGAAAGGGAACGTGTACCTGGGCTCAGGGCACTGCTCGGGGGCTAATGGGAATACTACAGCACTTCAGTGTGCAATTACGAATGTCATACTCGTGCATTTACCCCAGCAGGTACATTAATACTACTTACGTGTCACTCGAATGAAGTAAAACAGGCGGCAGGATGAACAATCGGACCGACTCACCAACAAATCCTTCAGGGCCCACCAGCTTCAAGGCGATTTTATCGGCCAGGATTGAGGAGTTGCCGTGAGCGATGTTGGCAAACGGACCTGCGTGGACGAACACGGGCGTTCCCTGGAGAGAGGAGAGCCCTCGGAGGTTAAGCAGCAGACAGACGTCTCACACTGCACAAACACAGCCGCATATCAACAGGCCCCATTCTTTCCCATTTCATACAAACCCCACCGGTGAATCCCACAACAGACTGACTGTGATTTTTACACGTTGAAACAACGGTTAATTAGCAGACCTGTTACAATATCCAACATGAAGCTTCATTTAACATGGCCATTAGCAACCTCTCCTGTTTACAACATAGGTACTGTAATACCAAACCACAAATGTGAAGAACATAAAAACATAGAAAACACAATGAAGAGAACAGGCCATTAAGCACATCCATGCTGGTCCTACAGAATAGGGAGAGGATGAATAGAGGAACCACACAGGGAAGACCATCTTTGTGATAAAGGCACATTGTGTAAAAGCCTACCAACAGTTATGAGTGAGTTTGTGGGTGGATTTCTTTGTATGAAAATACTGCAGAGCAACCCAAACAGCCTTAAAGAAATCTAAAATAATTGGCAAGTGTGATCTATGTGACACAATAGCAATCACTATCCCCTGACACCTTCACTCCCATGCTCCTTTGCACCTGGTTACACCCTCAGGTAGAGTGCCAGCCTCTGAAGACAGTCCCTGACAGCGAGCAGGCAGGGCATGTGAAGCTGGACATTGTTGGACACCATTGCTGCCTGTTCTACCCACCTCCAGAGTCTGCATCAGGTTAGGCTTGATGGCGTCCTTCATCAGCACCGTCAGTGCCCCGCACACACCCTGTAGGGGGCACAGGATTGGTGCCTTTGAAGCACAAAGGACAGACCGACACCCCCCAGCCTCCACGCCATCCAAAATGTAATCACACAATCCTCAACATCAGCATCGGAATGCAACACGGCCTTGACATTCCAATGCCTCCCCTATATTTATTGCTGCTCTTTACAAGCTGTTCTGACCTGCAAAATGTTTCAACAATGTTGCACTCACTTACAATACAGCAAGTAGCAAAGTTATCTAAACAACTAAGAACTAAGACAGACTGTTCCGGTTAGCATACAGTATCATATACTGCCAGAGCACACAGCTGGCTAGGGGCGAGGCACAGGATAACGCTGGACTGCACAGAGAGCACGTGGCCACTCACCAGGTCCCCAGTGGTGACAGGTTCCCCGCTCCGGCTGCTGCCCACCACCATCTTGGCCAGCCGCTGCCGCATGTCCTCCAGGCCGCTGGTCAGGGCCAGCACGGCCATTATCTCGCTTGCCACCGAGATGTCGAACTGCGTCTGGGGGGAGCACAGTGCACAATTTGACCCAAGTCACAGCTGCCACTCATGTTGCTGGCTTAGAGTTAAACCGTACAGCATCAAAGGCACTGCTACATCTCTTCACTGTCAGTGAGAAATTGGCTGCACAATAACGTCTATCGTTTCATGATTCTGAAGGTGACACGTAATGTAGGCCACTGTAACTGGATTGTTTGATTTTTCTTATCAGTATTGCGTATTATCTAACACTGCCTGTAGTGTGCCAAAGTTCACGTTTCCGAGCTCGTTTAACTACCGTCCTTGTGAATCCCTTTTCTGTAGCAGACTGGCCGACTGTGATCTTCCTGAGGAACCGGTCATTGGTGTCCATTACTGCAATAAAAGCACAACTGTATAACCATAAACCACTGGCAGAAGTGTCTAGACTAGTTATTGCTGTGTTTACAGGCGCTATTAGCATTGGACTGCCAAGACTTTAATAGTATATCATGCTGCAGTTAGCATAAGGACACTACGTCCACTGACCAGCCTAAACTGAGGACAATACAAAAGTATACAGGACTGATAGATAAATTAGTGAAGATGGCATAGATTTAGCTCTTTTGATTCTGCACTTGTCTCCCACTTTGCTCCAAATCCACTCGATACCAAAGTCCTGGAGTGAAGAGTCCCAGCCTATCCCTGCACTAAGGCTACTGTAGAATGTTCTTCTAGTGGCTTCGTTAGCCACAAGAGGCTCAAGATCTTCAGCAGTCTCAAATCCTTGAATAACTCCTAATTTAAAGTCTTAATAAACATCCCAGCTGGCCATCCCAAGATCTTTTTCTGGCTTCTGGCTTTAGATTTTCTCCAGAAAAGATCAATTTTCATGTACTATGTGACAACTTATTAGTAAATGGAATTATACAAATATAAAGAATGATTTTCTGATTGATCTCATATTTAATCAACCTGTTTTATGGTGTGTACACACACATGCACGCGCACGCACACACACACACATGCACGCACGCACGCACGCACGCTTTGGTCCGGTACCTCTCTGCCAGGTGATGGTGTCTGGGTCGATGTCCAGCCGGACAAAGCG
This sequence comes from Anguilla anguilla, assembly GCF_013347855.1. NCBI lineage: Eukaryota > Metazoa > Chordata > Actinopteri > Anguilliformes > Anguillidae > Anguilla > Anguilla anguilla. The sequence goes on along the minus strand of NC_049201.1, from coordinate 16,387,100 downwards.
AGTTATCTCCTCCTCTGTCAGGGTAGAGGGGTCAGATTTCTCAATGCCCAGCCTCTGCACAGAGAACAAAGGAAAACACTCAGCGCTAGCCAATGAAACGTCTTATCTCTTCATGCATTTGGAGTGTCACCAGTCTCTACAGACTCTGGAGATTGGTTTTGCAAAACTCTGATTAATGACTGGCTAGTACTGGGGCCAGATGAAGAGAAGATAAGAGATCACAGACGTTAAGGCATGTACATATTGCTCGACAGATCCTGTATTTAAAAAATGAGGTGTACAAACACTTATTAATGAAGCTCTTAGTACTAATCAATATTATAATTAAAAACAGGAGCTTATACCAAAAAGGTTTCTCAAACTTTGGCCCAGATGTTAACTGTGGCAAAGCTGCAACACTGCGTGGCACAAATCACCTTGTGTAAAAAATAAAAAGAATCTGCAGATTATGTGTACAAAAATACGTATTGAGTAATTAAAATTTTATTACTGTGCGATAGAATATCTTTATTATGATTTACAATCTTGATAGGAGTTTTAATGGGAAATTTTTTTTTGTGTGCCAATTTTTTGTTTGTTGTTGCCCCTGTTACCACCCAACAGTTAAGACATGCTGATCATATTGTTCAAAGGGTTGAAAACCACTGAAAGCGAGGGACTAAAAAAGAATTGAAAGAAGTGTGTTCACCTTCAGTCTGTCGAGCTGGATGGGTGAGAATTTCCTCTGTCCAGCGTTCAGGGGGACCAGCCGGGTGAACAGAGCCTGAGAGAGAGAGTGACAAGCAGGGAACAGGCTGGATTACTACCTCATGCCCGCTGATGTCAATGCATGCTGGAGCCACTGTACATTGAATAAAAATAAAGAAAACACCAAATAACTAGCAGTAACACAGTATGAACGGGTCAGCGTCTCCAGTCACAAGGGCACGATGACAGAGCAGAACGGCGAATCTGGTCCTCACCTTGTCGGACTGCGTGGACTCATGGAACATGCGGGCGTCGATGGCGGCAGCCACCAGGTTGTTAGCGGCAGTGATGGCGTGGATGTCGCCGGTGAGGTGGAGGTTGAACTAGAATCGACAAGAGGGGGGAAGATTTGGAACTGGCGCCATCTGACTGCATTGCAGAAAACATTTTGTTTCACCAGTGTATTCAACATGCTTAGTCAGAATGATACGCAGTAGGACAACAGACACGCAGTAGGAAGAAATACAATGCAAACTGCAAATTCACAAACGACTGCCACCAAAACATGAATTTTTTCTTTAAATAAATTTCATTACTTTTATTATCTTTTTACTTGAACATAACAAATCAAATTTCCAGTCGAGGTGACCTTTTTCAACAAGAACAAAATGGGAATTTTTGTTGCTTCACAATAAAAGATAATAGAGAACGATCATACCTGATGGAGCTATTTATTCACTCTTACATGCAATTTGTTAAAAAACTAGATATTAGCTGAAGCAGTGGCCCATGTGGTAATTCATCTGCCTCTGGGTGCACAGCTCAGGTCTTTAACTACCACAATACACTGCCACCCTTCATGAACCCCTTCAGAGCCTATGTATGTATCACAAGGTCAATCCAATACCTCTTCCATAGGGATGACTTGGGAATATCCACCTCCAGCAGCGCCACCTGTGGAAAATCTCCAAGTTCATTATCACTGAAAAAATTTACCGTAAAACGTATGCATTTCCTGAAAGTATCAAGGTACAAATCAACTGCCATCCTTCATTTATTACAGACTAAGAAAAAGATTGCGTATTATTGACCAATAACAATGACCTTTGATCCCGAAGGTGGGGCCCTGGGAGGGCTGGCGAACGCAGGCGAAGACGTTGAGTTTTAGATGTGCCCCCAGCGCCTGCACTAGCCCCACTGTGGTGGTGCTCTTCCCCTCCCCCAGAGGGGTGGGCGTGATGCTGGAGGGAGACAAAGGACATTGATTGGTCAAGAAGAGATTACAGCAGCAGTGCCAAAGCAGCGTTAGAACTGTCATGTGAAACCATAGCGACTCACTACTCTCCTCTCTGCTGCTCTGAATCAAAGGTTCTATGCGATGAAGGAAGTCATGCGCTGTTCCCCTAATCGCAGCATGAACGGAGTTAATGAGTGAGTGAGAGACAGAAAGAGAGGGGTCTCACCCTGTGACGACCACATATTTCCCATCAGGCTGCGCCTGCAGGCGCTTGATGGTCTGCAGCTGGACCTTGGCCTTGGTTTTCCCATACAGCTCCACCTCGTCGGAGAGCAGACCGATCTCCCTGGCCAGGCGGTCGACGGGCTTGGGTGCGCAGGAGCGGGAGATCACAATGTCGCTGTGAGTGGCGGGGGTCACGCCATGATTTATTAACAAGCAGAAACAAGAGCGGCAAATGTCACCAAGCTCCTGAGGACGGCACTTCCCCATTCCTCAGAAAAAACACGAGCACAGCCGAACCTTCCTGTCCAATCGACAGCGTACATTATTTATCATCAGCCGCGGGGAATGTTACCGGCTGAATAGAAATGCCCTCTGCGTGAGACCCACCTTGGCACAGGTTTCTGCAGGTTCAGCTTGGTATAGGACATGCTCCACTTTCCCGGCTGGTGCTTTTGAAGGAAGCGCTTGGCACTCTGCACCGTATTCTGAGAAAACAATCACACTTGGAATAAAGAACCACGGTTGAACGACAAGCAATTACGGTTTAATTTCTGCAGACTGTGTGACCATGCCGTGCTGAATGCGGAGAACTGCTGCATTTAAACAAGAGAAAAAGAAAATTCCCGTTTTATCATTTGGTTTCCCATATAGTACAGCCATCTTTGCCAAGTAGAAAACACTAGTATCGTCAGATCTTTTTTGGAATTTGGAAAGTCAATTCATATTTATAGACCCATCCCATTGCCACAAAGTCCTGTGAATTCACACTAGCATGTGCTCTCCTTAAAAATGCATGGAGCCAGCGTGTGCTTCTCCTGGCTCTGCAGTCCACCAGCTGAGCGGAGCAGCCGTCGTGCTGGATGACCAGGGCACTTATGCAGCCGCTGAAGAGAAGCTGCTGGCTCAGGTTCTCTTGCGCAGTGATGCAGGGAATACCCAGCCAACCGTAGCCCTCCCTGTCTGCATAACTCTGCAAGACTTCCAGCCACAGTTGACCCTGGCACATCAGGGAGACTCATCACTGTCCCAACAACTAGGGCTTTAGCAGGACAAGCATGCAAGAAAATCCTTGCCTGCTATCGTTTTTTATAATGAACAGCAAAAGTTTCATATTCAAATGGCCTGCAAAAATCATAATCCTAAACTAAAGAAGAGGGGGCACTGGAGTTTCAAACAAAACTGTCAAAGCACTTATTCTGATTGGAAATCTTCATGACTAATTCATGGCACAACTCCTCTCTGAATGGATCTTTAATATGACCAGATGTGATCGGCTAACCCTTTGTGATTGGCTGGTGCCTACCCAATCCCCCGATTGCGAGTGGCTGCATACCTGCATGAGCATGGCGACAGTCATTGGGCCCACGCCCCCTGGGACGGGGGTGATGAACCCCGCCCGCTCTTTGGCAGAGGAGTAGTGCACGTCTCCCACCACGCGCTTCCCGCTCTGCTTGGTGCTGTCTGGGAGACACAGAGACAGAGGGCACCCTCAGACAAAGCCTCAACTCTGATCCAATGGACACGCTACAGATGAACGACCTCACAATCTAAATAACCAATTGTAATTCTTGACCCAGCATTTTGAGAGGGCACCTACCTGGGATGTGATTGATGCCGCAGTCGATGACCACCGCTCCCTTCTTTATCCACTCTCCCTTCACCATTTCCGGCTTCCCAGCCCCAACGACCAAGATGTCTGCCCTGCCCACCTGGGGAGGAGGAGGAGGCAGCACTGTTCAACTGCAGACCACACTGGGGCAGTGAAGAACTTTCAGGGGGGACAGGAGTTAAGAACCAAACAACATCAGGCCAAATGACATCCTCACAGGCTAGCTCAGCTATCGCCAGAACCAGAACTGAGCGCTTGCTATTTCTATAGTTAAAGGCGTTTTGGTGCCTCTTTGTGGGAAGATGTTTCTGTGGGAGGCTCTTTGTGTCACTTGCTGGTTCTATGGTGTCTCTTTGTGCAAGTTGCAGGCCGGGAGCGAGTCTCTTACTTCGGCAGCGAGGTCGGCGGTTCTGGAGTGGCAGGTGGTCACGGTGGCATGGCTCCACAGGAGGAGGTCGTGCATGGGCGCGCCCACGATCTTGCTGCGCCCGATCACCACGGCGTTCTTCCCCGCCACGGACACGCCTACGCAGACCACACGGACAACGAATGACTCAAATTCCCCAGCGCTGAGATCTTTGACCACTTCCCTTCTGCCTGCCTTTCGCGGATGCCTCAGTCTAAGCTTCGTGCTTTCACTGCGTGTGCTGAGTTTCATTTCATTACTTAACATTATTCATGCATCAGAACACACACACCACACATTGCCCTCCAGCAGACGCACGACGATAAGAAAGTGACCTTGTGCTGCAATGGCTGAGAAAGCCAAAAAAACAGACACAGGCACTGATCCCAGACGCAGCACAGACACCGATGCCAGCGCATTGCCTTCCCCGTAATGAATGGATTTCATGCGGCGCCCACCTGTCTGTCTGATGAGCTCCATGCAGCCGTTGGGAGTGCAAGGGATGAAGCAGTCGCCCATGTCCCCGCGAGAGAGCTTCCCCGCGTTTATACTGGTCAGACTGGGAACGCGCACACACACAACGCACGCACAAACACACAAACAATAACACACACATACACACACAGAAAAAATAAAAACATCAGATGACCTCAATATGGCTGATTGGCTGCTGTTCATCTAATAGCACCTATCTCCCAAAGACTCCAAAACTCTGCTGGCTATTTATTCCTTTCACTCTGCAGGTCACTAGCTGGGCTGCGCAGTCAATGCATGCGCAGCCGATGCAGACGGTCTGCAGGCACCCAAACGGGAAGTTGCACTTGCTCAATGAGACGACGACAGTGGCTGAGGCCCACCCCCGAGTGACACTACGGCCAATCATGCGCAGACCAACAGTGCTACTGGCCAGCCAGGACTGGCACAGTCAGCTTCGATACCAGACTTTAGGGTGCGCCACTACATTGAAAGTCAGTGCTGCTCTCCAGCATTGCTTAATGAAATCTGTCCTTGTGCCCAATCCGTAATACAACATATGCTCTACTGGAAAGGAAAGCAACAAAACCGCATATGCTAAATAATGATTTCCTGGGCATAAAACAGATGCAAGGCCCCAGAGTGCCTGCAAACAGTGGTGTTTGAACTATTGAGCTTACCATCCAAAGAGCACAGCTTTGGCCATCTGGCCAGAGCCTCCATAAGTAAACTGAGCTCAGCTCATGAGAGCCAGTAGAATATTACACGCAATAAGGCCTGGCAGAGAACCCTCTGCTTTCTCTGGAGAGGCTGAAAATCACATTTTCATAGCATTGTTTTGGGGAACAGGGTCTCACCCGTCAACATCCTTCTCTGGTGCCACAGCGTTGGTGACCTTCTCGGTGTCAATGCTGTGGATGGAGTCCAGGGGCAGCTGGACTATCAGGCCATGGAAAGCAGTGTTCTCGTTGACCTCCGTGATACTGCGCAGGACCTGAGGGAGGAAGAGAGTGAGAGGGGGAGATCACAGAGTGGAACAGGCACATAATATCTTCAGCACACTAGAGAATACCAAGCCCCAACTGATCCACCAGTAGAACCATGCACCCTCTTGGTTACTGTTGCTATGCTGGACAAGTTTTTTTTACATAAACAACGTGAGCAGATGGCAGGAGGCAGCTTTTGCTGTGTTTCCCTGCTTTTTTTGAAAATTTCAATTTTGAGTGATTTACAACATGCTCTCCTAAGCTCCACAAACCACAAACAGGGGATATAATGCAGCTACAATACAATCAATACAATTCACCTAACAGTTCATTTGCAACTGTTCATAGCTAGCTAAGAGACCACCTAGCCATCATAAGCAGCATCATGACAGGTTTAGGGTACAATGCAATATATGTCACACAATAGTAAATCTAGTTAACATGTGTAGGAGTCTAGGTGACTAGCTATAAAAGGAAGACAAGCTGCTAGTAGAACAGCCTGCCAAAGATGATCCGCATGCAGCCAGCTAGCTTAAGCAATGGCATTATTAACTGATATTTTAATTAGCCTATATAAATGATGTAATCAGGATTACAACATATAACTATGATAGGCTACTATTCTACTACTCATTACTGTGTAAAAACAAGGAAATTCCCATTCATCATTTTGGAATACATACAGAGACTGAAATGGCACATCCATTTACCCTTTTATTATTAAATTATTTTTGGACCTTTATTTAACCAGGATGTTCAATTGAGAATAAATTCTCATTAATAATGACAACCTGAATGACTATGAGGATAGGATGACTATGAGCCTGGGTGGGAGAGGGGGGGGGGGGTCCCTGGATCAAAACTAGTTGAAAACCCCCATCCAAGGCAAACTGCTCAAGTAAATATCTGAATGTACGGTCAACATACTTGCGGGGGAGGCTGGGTGCACAGTGCAGTATAATGATTAGGAAACTGGGCTTATGCTCCGGTGCTCCTGTTTACTATTCAGCTACTGAATCGCCTCAGTACAGATATCCAGCAGTATAAATGGATGGGGAAAAAAGTCATCTGAGCAAGTTTCCCCAGATAGGAGTGTCTGCTAAATGCCATAATGAAATATGTAAAACTGGAAGCCATTTAGCTGCTTTTTCTAAACAAATAAGTCAATGCACATCAAAAATTTGAAAGAATTTCAGCAGAATGGCGCCCGTGGAAGGTACTCACATCGTCCTCTGTTGCAGTCTTTGGCAGCCTCAAATGTCGGGCATTGATCCCAATCTTGAAGAACAAGGACAGTGTTAAGTTACGTGCAACGGACAATTCCTCTAGATGTAATACAGCCAGAGTGTTAACACTGTGACACCATTAAAAGCGCAACCCCCTGAAGAGACCAATTTCATCAACCGTGTGTCTGTTTCCCCCTCTTCACCTCAGCTGCAGCTTTCAGCTTCATGCTGATGTAGAGGTTGGAGTCATCTCGGTCCCCCACCTGGAAAGCAGAACGTGACACTCTTTAATGATATGACTCAAGAGGCATACAGCCCCTAAATAAACCGTGGACCCACACAAATTTGACCTAGAAGCAGTGCCCGTTTCTACTTAAATATAACAACTGCGGCGGAATTCTGACTTAACTTCAATCCAATATCACGTATTTCTGAGCTTAGCCCGTTTCCCCCATTCAGAACTCCCGCATTATGAATTAACATGTGACCGAATCCCAGTTCCATTAAAAACAACCCCCTTTCGCAGTCGATATGTTTCCAGGCAATATACTTCAGTACAATTCATGTTAACCTGATTCAACAGAAGGCTAATTAAAAAAAAAAGAAGATATTTCAAACTGCCTTCTGTGTAAATTACATAATGAATAGCAAATTGTTACAGCCATTCTTCTGACTCATTTATACTAATAAATTACCTAACTACAGAACTATAGAAACTGCAGCTGTTAAAATGAATTGATATTGAATTCACTCGTGCTTCCATTGTTACCACATAACACTAACAATGAATCAGTCTATTTATTCGACTGCCTTGGTACAGCAACTCTGAATTAAAATGCAGAAATATCAGGCATTAAGGGGCTCAAGGATGGAGTGTTTTCCAAAGCAGCACCAGACAACAAACCTTAAACTAGTGGGGGAAGGTCACTAATATAAAATGAAGCTTTACCTGACATCAGCCTGAGGCAGCAAGTAAGGAAAAAAGAAAGGAAGAGTGAGGGGTAGTCAAGAGCACAGTATCAAAGAGATTAGGTGTGTAACTGGAAAGAACCTCTCACAAACCTGTAATACCACAAGGCCCGGGTGAAAATCTGGCAACTGGCTCTTCATCTGCTCCACATCCTTCTTTAGTTGCTCTCTCACCAGCCTGGTAACGACAGGACACCCCAGTCAGTCCAGCAGGCCCAGAGAAGCCGTCGCCCAAGGGACATAACCGTTATGACCGTCTTGTACGGAGACATCTGGGTTCCTCCGAGCACTGCAGCCAATGCCCTCATATCCTGCATCCCTGCATTTGTCTAAATATCATGGTGCTGCCAGAATGGACAGTTCTCTGTAGTGTGGAGGGGATAACACAAAGCAACACACAGCATAGCAAGGGAATGGGCACCTCAGATGATCATGCCATGTCTGTATGTGTTAAGTGTCAGCAGGCTGAGGACTCCAGTGTCACCACTCCGAGCAGGGCCGCCTCATGCTTGCCCACGGCATGCCTGTGGCGTACTGTCAAGGCTATGGGAGCAGATCCTGCAGCTAAGGAGTCAGACAGAGCTGTGGCAGACAACGGTTAAACAGCGACCAAGGAATAGGGCTGACTATGGGCAAGGCCCAAGAGGGCCAATCAAAACACAGGCAAGGCCCAAGTGGGCCAATCAAAATGCATGACTGATGGGAGTGAAGGATCTTTTTTTGGACACACGAGGACACAATCCAGTGAGCTGGTTTGGTGCGAGGCCAGAGCGCTTTGCCGCCTGCTGCAGAAGAACCACCCTTTCATGTCTCCTCGGCTGTGCTGATGACAGCTTTTAAAAGTCAGATCACATCTCGCTTACTTTGCTCACAATGTTTCACATCAATGGGGACAAAGAAAATCTCTCCTGGTGGTGACAACTCATTAGCACAGAATTGACAGTGTGTGGCATACGTGCTTAATATATAGGACAGAAAAATAATGGCTTTACCAGCAGTGAATTCAACATTAAGGTTTGAAGGACAGTTAAGTACAAAGACAAACAAGCTTCATGGAGAGGGAAGAATTTATTTCTATCCTTTTCATTCCTTTTAAATGCGGTAACATTCATTTTAAATGCGGAAAGAGTCTGGTATTCATAATCATGGGTAAATGGCAGCAACAGATGATAGGATCTACTTTGTCACAGAAAAAAAAATCAAAGGAACATGCATTTCATAATCTAACGGGACCTTTGTGCACTGTACAGCTTAGCGTCTAGAACAAGGATCCCAATCACAACCCAAAACAGACATAATTACATTATATTTTGCAATGGAAAGCTTAGGTTGTGTGTATACATTCATTCCAGACAAACAGAATAGACTAGAGCATCTGGCGTTCCACACAGATGGCACTGGTGAACAGCCTGCACTTCACCAGGATTTACAATATTCCCTTTATCCAGTCAGTACTGCTCTGATCTGATAAAGGAGAGAAGAGCAACCTTTGTGCTCTGATCAAGACCACAGGGTCACAAATAAGACACAGGCCAGGCAACAATTTGGCTTAATTGTAAATCTGTTACATGACTGCTTAATGATAACGGACATACCCACAATGATAAGTGACCTGAACAAAAACATCTGTAAAGTACGTTGGCAGACACACAACCACATATATGCAATACATACATGCAGTGAACTGTCAGACCCCATTGCCTCCACGATTCATGAATTGCCTCAGTCAATGTGATTTGGGACGGGAAACTAAAAGGCTCACTGTGAATGGAGGAGAATGGGTTTGAAAGACCACCCTTTGTTAGATCAGTAACTAATTGCTGGTGGCAAGGACAAAATGAAAAGCACACTGCTTAGTCATGTGACACGTATCAGTTTTTCACAAAAAGGACAGGACATGAATACAGCCTACTAAATGAATCGAATTGCAAGGAAGGCCTGCGACGTCGAAGGTATTCCACAGATTTAACTTAATGTTATTTCACTTTGAAGAGAAGTGAAAGTTATTTGATGGCAAGTGTTTAAATAAACGTACTGAGCCGAATAGAAATTCTCCAGCTTCATTTTCTTACTATTGTACGAGAACAGTTATCGTGTTCCAGCGTCATTTACAAAAGGTCGCTGTCCATAAGATGCAATGACCAATAGTCCATTCATTTGCTAACTAGCCAACAACCTCTCGTTTCACATGTGCAATAAATCCCACTAGAGCGTTAAAGGCAGCTATTGTCAGCAAACTAACGCTAAGATGCACAGACTGTGGCTATGCCCGAGCAATGCAGACTGTGGCTCACCCTGGGCAATCCACAGCAATGGGCTTAGTAGCATGCATAATTACGATAGCTAGCTCCGTTCATCTGGCCGTGACTTCTGAGGTAGCCACTGCTAATCGAAAAACAACTGGCGAACTAGCCGGCTGTAACTACATCCACAAAATATACAAATAATAACCCGTAGCAGTATCGTTGCACATAACCACTTAACTGCAGATAGCCAACGTTAGCGAAACGAAACTCAGTCGCAACCTATTTTTTACAGTCTCCGGTCGCAAGTTCGAAGTTCCACAGCACATGGCTGCTATAGTTTGAAAGTCACAACAGTGACTTCTAACTGCAATTCAGAGAGTCACTGGTTACATGTTATGCTACAACCAGCTTTACAACTGTATAATATCCATATTATTATTAATAATAATCAATTGCTTCTAATCCCAAGTACAATGTTGCTAACGTTAGCGAGCCACTTTCAGCACGTGGAACTCCAACCGCAATATTTGACGTCGGCTACATGGTCTCTTGGTTTCTCGCAAGCTAAAACACAGCTAGTTGGTTAGCTAACGTTAAAATCTACGCGATCGTCAAAATGAGCAGCAACTACACATAAAAAAATAACGTGAACTCACGCAGAAACTTCTTTTCCGCTGATGATTTGGGCAGACATTGTTGCAGTTCAGAGTAAGCCGCTCTTACAAAATTTGCTTCTGTGTGGATTCACTTCAAGATTTATTTTGCTAAATCAAGTTCTCTTGACTGTTGTGCCACCTACCACATGGCATTTCAATGCTAAATGCTTATGTACATTCAGATCTTGTCTAATCGCGGTTGCACGGTACGGAGGTGGAGCGTCCTGAACTAGCCAACACAGTATTTGCGAACTTACGAACTCTTCCCGTCTAGCAATTTACGACAACCAATCCAAATGTGGCGGTAAAACGGCTGACACGCGAATGTTACAAAGTGCAAACTGGTTTATCGATTGCAAAGTCTGAACAGAAGTGTGTTGCTTTCTGTTAAACTTGGTTATTAAATGTAAATGTGTACTATACACCAGTGTAGCTGGCAGTATAGCGTTGCAGAATGTTACCAGGTACATGGCTAGACCCTTAAACCAAAGCTGTCGGCACTTATTCTATCTAGCCTATGGTTTAATGTTATAGTTCTGCAAGAAAAGCAGCGCATTTGACGGATAAATCTTTGCTATTTGTATTTATTTAGTAATTGTTTTGTTGTAATGTAGGTTCTAACAGAAGTAATGTAAGATGGACGCCAGAGAAATACTATTTTGAATTGGCTCATTTCTGTTCATTTGATGCAGACACATCTACTGGTCTTATACTCAGTTTGATCATAGTACTTGTCAATTTATCTTCAGGCATAGTTTTGGAATTTTATATTCAGCCCGGTCTAATCTTCATGTCACCTGTTGGTCGCTCCTGGTCTACACTGCCCCCAAACCTGCCAGACCCCTCTGGTCTTCTCCCATTCATCATATGGCATATGCATTGTAACCCCCCAAGGATATTCATGTTATTGGTCACAAATCAGCACAGTAATGGTTTGATTGAAAAGCCCTGAATCTAGGGCAGTGTTTCCTAACCTTTTTCTCTCCGCGGCACACTTCCCAAATTTACAGAATCTCATGGCACACCACTCTCAAAAGCATAAAAAATAAACACCCTGGACCCCTCTCCACATTGATGTGACGTGCCAACAGTAGGCCTAAATGTTCTTTTGGGGTTTTAATTAAGCGATATGCATTTTAATGACATTTATTTTGGCTTTTGTTAATGGGATTTGTTCAAGTTTTTTTAAAAATTCATTTGAACATTAAACATTTTTTAAAGGATTTTTCACACGGCACACCTGACCTTGCCTGACGGCACGCCAGAGTGCCACGGCACTGATGATCTAGGGCATGAGCTGGCTGTTTCTTTAAGAAAAGTCTACTGAGAACTTCAGTTTCCTTTATTTTCACGGTAACTTTTTATGTGCAGGTTTTTATGTTAAAGAATTATAAGATCAGCCACATGTAAGACAGCTGTGTTTATGGTGACAATATTTTTGATAATAAATATTTGTGGCACATTTGCTAATGGTACAGATACATTACACCACTGTATGGTTTGTGCTTCACTCCAGGCTGCACCATTGTCAGCTGTGACCCACTAAGTTTGTGTCTTGATAATTTGTGCCATCTACTGGCAGTGAAGTGTGAATGCAAGTAAATGGTAAGCCTTTAACGATTTGGCCTTGCAAAGCAAATTTGTCCAAAATATAAAACCTTTGGTTAGTTTCACTCAAATAAATTTGATTCCTGTTTTTATAATTCACATTCTTGAAATGTTGGGCTTGACAGTTTTAAAGACCCTTGGAATTGAAAGTCTGGCGCAGCTATGTTTAACACTTTAATATTGTACTGGGGAAACAGCAAAGTAATAATGTATATCATATTGTCTTCACCACATAGGACCTACACGATATTGCCAGAATATTGAAATCCCTGGCTAGGCAAGGCATAAACACTGAAACCATCTTATAATAATCTGAATCAATCCAGTAATGATTTGATGGAAAAGCTCTGAATCTAGAGCACGAACCCATCCTTATATACAGTAGTAGGATGCAGTGCAGGATTTCTATCTGAAATAGCACATGAGCTGGTATCAGGGAATGAGAAGGCAGATGCAGTTGTGAAAGTTTCTTTGTCTGTGGAGCAGTCTTCAATAAACACTAAGTTTGAAATACAAAGACAGTGTCAGAATCAGCGAGACGAGGGATTGGATTGGAGATGTATATGCAACTTTGAGAGGTTGATCAAACCTCCACTTGGGGAATGCACAGAGGGTGATTCTTAATAGTTTCATACTTGGAGTTTGTGGACTGAACTCAGAATTTAGGATGCTGATGAAACAATTTAATGGTGGAGATTTGCAGTGGTGAAAAATTCATTTCTAACCAGTCATGTAACTTTTAATGACATGAGAGGATAATGGAGATCTGTATGCATATATTCAATTAATTTCAATGTTTAATGCATCTGTCTTACATAGTACACACACATGCACACTGAATGTGTCATGCATGATAAGACTTTTCTGTCCCTATGTCTAGTGATATATCCTGGAATTATTTAATTGTAATACAAAGCATCCACATCTATTAGGCTTCTTGGCCCAAAGATCCGCTTTCTCCATAGGCCATAAATGAGAAATCGCAAGCCTCTGAATTAATCTTCAGACCATGTCGAACATCAGAAGAACACATTATTTGGGTGAACAAAACAAGATGACAAACATTTTTCATACAACAAAGAAGGGCAAGTATTGGCACTGTCCCAAACAACAACAATTTTGGGCTTCCTCATTATAATAAATGGTGGTACACATATTTTCTATATTTAAACTATTATATTGACATCAACTTTGGAACAATGACAAGATCACATTTCTTCCACATTATATATCCACTTAGATGTGTATTCTGTCCTGTTTCCTCATTTGTCACCATGGCTCATTATGTGATTAGCACTCATTGTGTGAGTATTCTTAGATAATAAAATGCATTTCAATTCAAAAGGGCAACCCAGCTCGGGCCCCTTTTATTCATTATAAATGGACCGCACAATAATCAGTCAATATTATTATCACTTGAACTATTCCAAGAATTGTATCTAATGTAACAAACAAAACTTAAAATTTGTTGTACTTTGTTATACAAGCCACATTGGATTAAAAAAAATATTAATGTAATGCTATGTAGCCTATATGCATTTTACGATTGTGGTATGCATGTCAAGTATGGGTCAATGGCTGGATTGACATCCAGTAAGTAACTTGAGATTCTGTATTTCCACTCTCATTGGTCAGAGTTCCCACTCCTAAGGCCAATACAACAATGGTTTATTCACATTGGACAGGTGAATAAACTGTAAACCAATTGATAACCAACACGAACTACTACTGTTAGGCAATACAAACTATTTTTAGATGTGTCCTGTAGGCAGTTTAAGTGTTACGGTACACATTGTATTCACAGAGCAAGTATCATAACACAGTTTACAAAACATCAATCAATGTAGTGCATTTAGCCACACATACTATAGATCAGTGCCAATCTACCCTTAAACAGGCAACGTACACCACAAAATACACTCTCTTTGACAACCCGCAGGGGGCAACAGTAGGAGTTCATTCATCAATGTTTTTCTTGTTTAGAACATTTGTGTCACAGTTATCTATGATCTGATCAGCTTGGTCAAAACTGTTATGGCAGCCTATAGGGTAAGCAATGTTAAGCATGTGGTAATTATGTTTTTATCATACTAATACTTTTATCATACTAACAAGTATAATACTAACTATGTACAGTGTTTTAAAATACTGATAAAGAAAAATAATGACAATTTTATTTAAGCTGTTATTTAACAGACTTTGACATGCACAATCTCCTGTGAAATGTTGCCAAATTAGAGGTAGTAAAGGATTAATTTTACAATATTGGGAATAGCTACATGCATTTGGAGTTAAAACATCAACAACAAAAAAAAGTTTTACTAACGTGTCTGTTTAAGGGTTAAATTCAGTAACAAGACACCATTTTCCATTCAATTTGACAGTAGGCTCCTTTATATGCAAAGTTAAGAGTACTGCCAATTTACTGTAAGCTATATTTTAATATTTTGTAATAGTATGCTATGTAATACCACGCATTACAGTATAAAGCTAGAAGGCGAGTTACCTTGTCCTTGACCAAGTACAATTCCAGTATCGTGGGACGGTCTCTTTAAGAAGCTTAATTTGACGCAGGCTTCGACATAACATTATAATGGCGGATGGGAAGCGGTCTAGTACAGGACCATCGCCTGCTACAAGCATGTCCTCTCTCGGGAGGGAACTGTCTCATTCAGGTCTGAATCAACTAGATCACTCAGATGATTTCCAATCTCAAACATCTCTTCATCGGGGCACTTTAATACAGCAGGGACGACGGAGGCGATTGTCCAGCAGTGCTAGTCTCGAATCCCTGGAGGTGAGCCCCAGTGCTGAAGCGCGGGTATTGGTCATCAACACCGGAGGAACTATCGGAATGATGTACCACAATAACGGTAAGAAACGCTGCATGCCTGGAACTCAAACCGGTTTAGGCTACATTGCTAGCTATCATGACCAATTCAAGCATGATGTTAGCTCGCCAACATTTTGACAATGTGTGTAGGCTAGGTTAGTCCTATTGCCGTAGTTATAGCTCGCTAACAACATGTTTGAAATGGTTGAGATATGAAGTTATAGCCCATAGAGCAGGCGTTAGTGTCGTCAGTTATTTCATTTCCGCATTTTAAGTCTGCACGTGAAATCATGAGGGGAGAGTCTCTATGGCATGTGTTGCCTTCAGAATTGGCTAGCTAAAATTCATGCGGCTCGCAGCTTTTCTATAACCTCGGATGTATTAAGAACCATTGAGACTGGCCCAAAAGCTAAAAGCTTTTACAAATTCGTTTCATTATTTCTGACTGTTGTAGTCATCGCCTTAACTTTTTTGTGTTACATCTTACATCAGAGCCTTGTGGTAGGCTGGCTATTTGCATTCCCTACTTGACAGCTATGATCTGTAGTATATAGGCCTACTTCGTTCCTGTTTGATGTGACATGTCATTGGCCGTCTGGCAAGGGGCGTGTTTGGAAGTCTAAAGTTTTGTTTATTGAAAACTTCGCAGGGTGACTACACTCCCGTTTCCACGCTTTATCATGTATTCAACTCCTTTCGCATTTTGTCACTTCTCCCCCTCATCTCCCATATTTCCCGAATATTGTGTGCTAATATGAAACACCCACACACTGCAACTACTGATGCATATTATTTTGTATTTTGGAACCGTCTTAAATAATAAAATCTTTGTATTATGGTATCCTTATATTTTTTTCTTACTTTTTTCTTCCATACATTACATCGCTGTAATGTAAAGTAATGTTCTGTGCGTAACACCCCCACCCCCCAAACACACAGGCATTTATGGTTGCTGCTAGATACTGAGCAGTGGAAAATCTCTCATTTCCACCACGCAACATTGGCAGGTATGATCATGTGTCTCAAAGGACCCTATATATAGCATAACGCCCAATGAAATGACTTGACCAGCTTGAATGTCATACAGCTGCTTGACCACATCTTCTAGTTAAACACCTCCGGGGCTTCAGTCATGTGTTACACAGCTTGCAGCACATGTTCATTTTATAATCAAAAGCTTACTGTTTTACATCAGTCTGTTTGCCTATGCAGAAGTCTTCGGCTAATGTTTAGGTTATACCTTTTGTGCTGTATTGTGAGCTTTAAAATGCCTTAGAATAGACTAATACATATGGTATGGCCAGGGATGGCACTGAGTGCCAGTGAGCCTATAGTTCACATGATTAAACAATTACCCATTTGTGAGTCAATCATAAAAGCATACAGTGGGTGTAATTGATGTAATGGGGAGGATTCATTTTTTTAAAGCTCTTAAAACCTTGTTGTAGGAGGCCACTGATGAGGAATTTGCATTTTTATTGTTTTGGTGCAAATTACTGAACATGTTGTAAAAATGCAACGTTGGGCTTGAGTGGTAGCAGAAATTGTCATTATGCTTCCCAGTAAGATACTCAGAGACACAAGTATGCTAGTTTTAAAACTCAAACTCGATAGTTCCGTTGTGATGATAACATAATGAACACATGTCAAACTTTTATTCTTATTTTATTTTTTAGCTCCTCAAATAATCATGTTGTTTGTCTTCATATGTGTCCATGTCTCCCTGTTTGGTGTGATACTGAAGGAAGCAGTTCTTGTGCTCTGTACAATAGAGGCAGACATCATGTTTGTAGCTGTTTGTTTATCCAGTACTGCAGTGGTTGCAGTATCCTCATGTTGTCTTCACTGGGCAGTGTCCAACCTGCTGGTGGATTTTCAACACTGGCTTGCGCATGAGTCTACATGTGTGATGTTATTGTTCTCAACATAGAATGGTGACACAATCAGAAGATTGTCCTTGGACCCTTGGATCACATGGGCGTGCTTTTAGGTGGCAGGCGAGGGGGGGTGGGTCTACTGCCCAACACCCACCAACGGAACACAATATTGACAAATATTGACACTATCGTAAGATATTCACTGCAAATCACAGTAAAATGAAGGACTGATACTACCATCCTGTATTTTGGAAGGGGGTTTGGTCCCCCTCCAACTACCTTGCACAATAATACCACTAGCATAACAATCAATCCAACTCATGGAACAATACCGGACATCAGTTCTTTCACACTGTTATAGTGAGCCTATTGTCTGCTAATACACACATTGCTGTGCTACCACTGTCCCAATGCATTTTTGAAATATGGAAATATGGTCAAAATGACCTCAAAGTAAGAATTACATTATTTTGTTTTATATTGATTGATTATCCACAGGTACTACACACATTTGGAATTTCAGTAGAAATATTGGTGGTAATTTATTTGAGTGGTGTAAAATCCAGATGTTACGAGAGTCAAAGGGGTTCTGCTTGAGGAGCCTCTGTTTTTTGTGCTCTCTCTGTTACAGTTTAAATTGTTTCATTCCATTTGTTGCTAAAATATAGTATGTGGCCCAAGGAACTGGAATATGTTGTTCTATACTGATATTTGGCAAAAAAAATAGTGTATCTAGGGTGCCTGGAAAGAAATTTAGCAAAACTGGTTATTATGTCTGAATGTGAAGACAACCTGAAATACATGACTAGATTTGCATAACTTAAAAAATTTTTTTTTAATATGTAAGCATTTTATAGCAAGCTAATATTTTACATGCAATGGCACTGGAAGCATTTCAGAAGTGATAAAAACATAGCCTATATGTATATGTACTTATTAATTTTTGAATAGGTAGTTTACAATTATCTCAAATTATGGACACCCCTTTAAATATCAGAATATAATTTTCATAATTCTTTGAGCTGTAGTAGGCTATATGCTGAAAGAAAATGATAATCTTTCATACTAATACAATTAGTCAGAGGCCTATTGTTCATTTCAAACACACTTCTTTGCTCATCTTTATTGAGGTGCATAAGTAAGTTAGGATGACACTATAACTGAAGTTGATTGAATTCTAGAAAAGGTTAGTTCAAATTACATCAATTATAGTTTAATATGATTGTTGCTACCAGTACATCATTAGATTAGTTTTTGGTTCCTTGTCCCCGATCTAGGCAATGCTGTTGCCATGGTTGGTATGCTATTCCGAAGTATTCCACTAGGTGATGGTATAACCAAAGGAATCATGACAGGGTTAATATAGAAACTGGGAGATTGATGTACACACAAAACATATTTCAGAGTAAAGATGGTGACAGAATTCTCTCATTTTGTGCAATGCATTCCTACTGCGATTTGTTAGGCTGTGACTGTGACATGTCAATAGGAGTTCGGTGGGAATCATATCGATGTTTTTCCTGACTGATTCACTGCACAATGAGTCAAGGTGTGCTTGCATTATTGTAAAGAATAACATGTTAAATGATGACCCTAATATCTTTCTGGCACACCCACAGTACTGTGTCCGGAGCCCAATTCCTTCGTCAATACCCTCCGCAAACTACCCATCCTTCATGACGAGCAGTATGCCCAGCAGACCCGCCTGTATGACTTCTGTCCCCAAGAGAACACTCTGGTCCTTCCGTAAGTGACATTCCAGGGGAATTATGGGAAAGAGCCTGTGTCCCTTATATTAACACTTTCCACAAGTTTGAGTCTGGGATTATTGGTTAAATTAACTGTTAAACTGTTGCCAATGTCATTTCGTTATAGTATTTTGCCCCTCCATGTACAGGTACCTTACATAAGGTAAGGTATTTAATGATCATCCTTTAATGATTAATCATTGATCAGGATTCAGGCTATAATATAACTTTTTGAATGAGCATAGATTATGCATTTATGCTAATACAAATAATAAGATAACAAAGCTGTGTATGTTTTGCATTTCCCAAAATTAATCTTAATGTTAACTAATGATACCACATATCACATTTTTTACAGTCTTTTTAATCTAGCACCACTCTCTAAAATCCTTTAATAATGCCCAGCGCTGCCATCATACTAGATATACTGCTAGACTTATCTCAAGTGCAGTCTGAGCCCTGTAATAGCTGTACCGTGTTTTGACTTTGTCATTAGCCAATGATTGGCTGTCTGTGGTGGTGTAACTCAGCTGGCTTCATCCAGCCAGGGGTGGGATGGAGTCATGCTGGCCAGGTTACTGCTATATTAATTCCTCCCAACAACATGGCAGACACCCACAGAGAAGTCATTTGTTTTGTGCGAGTATGCCTGTCCTTTGGCTGGTGCCTGCTCTCTCCTGTAATGTTGTGGGGCCTGTAGGGTATGAAATAGTCATTAACTCCCAGGGGGGCGTCAGAGGAATGTGCGTTTCACCTGGAGTCCTCCTGGCGTGTGGGTGAAGGTGTCCTCAGGAAGCACAATTGGTGATTCTAAAAAAGGTTTACACAAAAAACACCCTTATCATTATGCAGAAAAAACTCATAAAAAACACCACTCCCACAGCCACTCTCAACACTGTAGGCAGTGTAGGCAGCTACTCCTCTCTCAGTCAGATACTATCACTGAAAATAACCCACCAAACTGAGTTTGTGGGAGAGAAAATTGTAAGGTTTGCATTTATTTGTAAGTTGAAGTTAAGGACAAATGCTGGTTGAATACTAGTCACATGTTATCCAGCTTGGACACAGTGGGGCGTTGTTTGATGTCGCCTCAACCGATCCTGACAAAGGGTGTTAATTCCAGCCTGTACCATGACTTAAAGTTGCAGAGAGGATGGAATGATTAATGTTAATGTTTTATGAAGTGTTTCTAATTTTCACACCGATTATTTCAGAGGGAAATTCCTCCATTGTGAGGCTAATTTCTTTGAGAGGTTTACTAGGCATCAGATTACTAGGAACAGCTCTAATATAAGTTCCTGAGCGTCACCTTTTCTGTGACACACCACATGTGAAGGCTGCCTTCACCTCCCAGTTATGCCAAGCTGTACAGCTTGAAGAACCGTGGCCTCCAGTAAGACAACCCGAGGAACTTCACTGGAGGAAAAGGATGGAAGCTGTTCGTCAGCTGCAAGCACAAAGGCTTTTTTCCCCCTGCATACAAATTCTAAACTGTCTGTGTTGTTTCGACAGGATGCCGACGCACCACGCAGACGAGCTTTCGAAAGGGTGCTGTATTACTGGTAGCACACTGCGTGCCTGTGTTGTTTGCCTGCGCCTTGCTTTGCGACTGACTGCTGCATTCGCTGCGGAGGAACCGTCGCGCGGATTCGGCGAAGCGGTCCGAAACGCGGGCGGACCGCAAACGGCCCGTTTCGGCTGCGGTGGTCACCGTGACCACGCTTCCTTTGCTCTTTAGTCTCGCGGCCCTTTTCTCTGAGAGAGAGAGAGAGAAGGGCGTAATCCTGTCGATCCCCACGCTGAGAATCGGCGGGTGCAGCGCAGGCCTTCTCAGGACAACGCTGAGTCATTGTAGCCTAGCCGTGGGAAGGGGAGCCACCGCAGGGAGGCGAAGACCTCCGGTCGGCCGTTGCTGTTAAGCCGGCGCGGAGGAAGCTAATCCAACTTGAGCGCATTGATCCCTGCGGCCTGTTTGTGGGGAGCTGCTGGGGGTCCGTCGTGAATGGGCCGGGGCGGGCGGAAGGTGGAAGGGGTGCCCGCTATCTTCCCTCCAGATGGGGCTGAGACGGGGCCTGGGCCTCCCCGGGTGTGATCCCCGATCCGCTCCGCTCCTAGCGTACTGCGCTAATCTGCGCAGACAGCGAAGGAGCCTGGGGCGTAAACTTCGCCCTGAAACACAAGATCCCAAAAGGCGCAGATAGGGGATCTGTGTGGGGGGTTATAGATAAGGAGAACCCCAAATCATGCTCCATTTAAATAAAAAGAGGTCTTGTGTGTGTGTGTGTGTGTGTATGTGTGTGTGCATGCGTACGTGTGTGCGTGTGCGATTTATGTATTTTTTTGTGGGTGTGTGTGTGTGCGCGCGTGCGTCTGTGGGGGGGTTGGTCATTTGTTATGAGATCTCTCTGTTCACCCACATGCCTGCCTCTCGGCTGTGCCTGTGAAAGTGTGGCCATATGTCACCCCTGAATCATAGACTGCATGGCCCTTAGACTGCATGGCCCCTGGCATTGCTGTGATAACACTGCCACAACTGTTATTCAGTTCTCCATATTAAAACCGCATATAATCATCACGTTGTATGGTGACGCAGTAATATTTGTAATATATTGGTGAGTATAAATGAACCTAAATTTGAATTTAATTAAAACTTTCTCTATTTGGACGTTGTAAAGTAACTTTCCCCCTCAATAACCATATTAAGTGACGTCCATCTTGTTGGTTTTAAGTATTACTACTGTGCTTGTCTCAATGATTCAATGTGCTTTAGACTATCCATCCGTTCATTGTCGATTTTCTTTGAACACTAACCATTTGCTTTTGTGCCTGTGTGAATGCCCTGCTTTAACCCAAATGAGCTGTCACTGAAACTATGAAAGCAGGACCGCAAACGTGTTTGTGCACATGTGCGCGAGTAACCTTTGCTTCGTTATCTAGTGAATTGCGGGGCAGTGACATTGCGAGGGGCGGTGTTAGACCTTGAGTTGCTGTGAAAAACAGTGAAAGCGCAGTGAA
Organism: Anguilla anguilla; assembly: GCF_013347855.1. Classification (NCBI taxonomy): domain Eukaryota; kingdom Metazoa; phylum Chordata; class Actinopteri; order Anguilliformes; family Anguillidae; genus Anguilla; species Anguilla anguilla. The sequence continues at coordinate 16,365,298 of NC_049201.1, read as the reverse complement.
ATTCGCGCTGGACTGGGCAAACTCCGACTGCAGCCGTCAGTGGCGGTCCCCGCGTTACTAGGACTTTCCCAGCTGCGTTGGGGGATCCCAGTGCGGGGAGTTGGCGTGTTGATTTATCGAAGTCGCCATCAGGGAAACTCTGCGGAGGGAGGCTGAAGTCAGTACGTCTTTAGGAAGAGCTCGCGTAGCTCTCTCCTCATTCCGCGCCGTCTCGCAAACAACCTGCCAGGCAGCAGTCGTCCTGTCTATGTAAATCCACCCCCCCGGCCCCCCCTCTGTGGGCAGTACTGCAAGGTAAATAAATAATTGGTGATTTGAATGCAGGTTCCAGCGGCACCCTTTGCTCCAAGATTATCAACAACATATGTTGGAGGGTTGTCTCGCGAGTTGGGGCTAATTAACGCGGCATCGGCGGGCTCTGCTAGCGGGATGAGGGGGGGGGGGGGGGGATGATCGTTGGGAATCCAGCCCCCCGACTGTTCCATTGAACCCCCGAAAAGGCAGGGCCCGCTCCCCCTCTCCTTGTTGCCGTGCTGGTGTATGCTAATGGGTGCGCCCTGGCCCCTCTTTTAAAAAGAGAGATTTAAAAAAAAGAGAAAATCTTTTCACAGCTGCTTAGCCGCTCGCACCGCGATTAGCTCCGTAGCGGGGAGAACACGGGACCCCGAATTTAACACCACTTAGAGAGGGCATAAATATGCATGGGGGCCAGGACAAGCCGCCCCCTTTTAATTGGGACACGAGGTCTTGCTAAGGGATGAGCCGCCCCTATTTGTTAGGGACGCAAAGGGGTCCCCTCGCTAACCCCCCCCCCCCCCCGCTCTGCCCCAAACTGGGAGGAGGAATACTGAATTTGAGAGCTTTCATTCACCCAAAAACGGGTTTAATCCAGTCCCGTCGCCCCCGCTCCTCCGCCCCGCGCTGCCGTAGTTTTCTGCCCTGCTTACTGAGGGGCTCCGGGGCCCCGCCGCTCAGACAGACGGACCGCAAAATCGACTTTGTCTCGCCCCTCTCTCGGAGGGGAACGCGCGCCATGTTCTTTGGTGCCCACCCCTCTCTGCTCCCGTTTGCACCGAGCTCGGTCCAACTCACACTGCGTCTGTAAAACAAACAAAACAAAGCCTCGCACTTAAAGTGGATTTCGCCTTTTTAATATTTTAATTGGCTCATTTGGTACGCGGTAATTGATCGGTTCTGTTGGTAAACAAATCTGCGCTGGCTTAAATGCACGGAGTCTGTTTGCGCTTGTTTACAGTGGGTGAGGCGAGATGAGAGAGGCGCGGTTGCTCACAGTGGTCTTTGTCTCTTGTGTTTGTTTCCTCTGTTTGCCGTGGCATCCCAGGCTTTCCAAGCAGAACAAGAGGATTGTGTACACAGTCCTGGAGTACTGCCCCCTGCTGGACTCCTGCAACATGACCACTGATGACTGGGCAAAAATCGGAAAGGACATTGAGGTGCCTCCCGATTTAGTCTGTAACCTACGATCAGACCCACGATCAGACCCTATCACATTGTGTTGATGTCTACTCGGTCCTGCCACTTAAAGCACATGGCTTATGTCTAGCCCACTGAAACATCTGTCTGTTGAATTAAGCATTCATAGGGTGGAGTATGTAATTAAATAACTTCAGTAGGTAGCAAAATTATTCTCACTATAGGCCAATTGTCTTTTTTAATTAACTGAATTATTTTTTTAAATATCCGTGGTCACTGTATTCAAATTTAATTAAGTTTATTATGTATGCAAACAAAACCCTGTACCCAGTTGGTGGCAGATGGGTGTTGTGAAGAACAGCCTGAAAAGATGAAAAAATAACAAGAGAATCTTCCTCCCACGTGAAACTTTTTGCCTTTTTTGCAGAAACACTATGAGAAGTACGACGGCTTTGTGATTTTGCATGGGACGGACACTATGGCATACACAGCTTCTGCCCTGTCCTTCATCTGTGAGCACCTGGGGAAGCCCATCATTCTGACTGGCTCCCAGGTAAGCCCCCCCCCCCCACAGTGGGGAGACCGTTAACCTCTCTGGAAAACAGGCAATGATATCCGCTCCTCAGAGTGCCTCAAACATTTACCCGACTGCCAAGCTTGAAATGTCTTCTGGAAAAAACGACTAACAGACATCGATTTTTGCTGCTGTGTCTCACAGGTGCCCATTTATGAGATGAGGAACGATGGTCGAGACAACCTCCTGGGGGCGCTGTTGATCGCCGGCCAGTTCGTGATCCCGGAGGTGCGTTCTACGGCTCGCTGGCTGATTCGCCGCGCGGGCCTTCGAGCTTCCTGTAGCTTGCGCAAGGCCCGATGCGCGCGTACTAAACGCATCTTTACGGCCCAGCTGCCTCACCTTTCGCATAATGGGTTATGGGCGCTTCGGAGAAAACATGCATTAGGTATGACTGACACGCCGAATGCGTGAATAGGTGACACGGGGAAGTATCGGCGTGTCTGACGTTCCACAGGGCCCTTCCTGCCGGTGCCGGCCTGCCCCTCGCACGCCTGTCTCCACAGCGCTGTCTCTGAACAAGACAATGAGCAGCAAAACCTCCCTAAACCACTGGTCTAACAAGCCTGTTGAGTAGTCCTGGAGAGCGTGTCGCAATACAGCCACTCAACAGTCTTTCTCTTCAGGCAGACGCACTGAAAAGAAATATCTCGAGAGGGCTAGTTTCACTGAATCACTGATGGATAAAAAAAAACTTGCCAAGAGCCCGGCCATTGTTCATATCTACAGATTCATGTCTATGAAATGTAATCAGAGAGGACAAACAGATATACCCGAGACAAAAAAAGATGAGAAAACACAGCTATATTAGATTTTATTGAACTGTATCGAACCATATGCTCTGTGAAATTAGTTTTGGTAGCAATAATGTCGTAGGATAAAGCTGAAATTGACATTGTGGGAGGTGCTAGACATCTCTGTGTTGAATCCCGATGAGAAAGGGGACCCCTGTAACTTTTTGACGTTACTCCATTAACTGACGATCAATCGCTGTCTGTCTGTCTGTCTGTCAGGTCTGTCTGTACTTTCACCACAAGCTGTACAGGGGGAATCGTGTGACCAAGGTGGATTCTGGGAGTTTCAACGCCTTTGCGTCCCCCAACCTCCCTCCGCTTGCCAATGCTGAAGTGGATATCAAAAGTAATTAAGGACTCTTATTTGCTTGGTTGCTGTTGTGTGATTTGTTTTGCACCATGGCTGGGGTATTGTGCAAAAGCGTTCAGGGCCTTTGATACAAAATCTGTTCATTTCAGAATCAGACAGAGTGTAGTTTTCTGTTCACTCACCATTATTTTCCAGCTTGTGTAATATGATTGAAAAATGGTGTTTTGTCTGAATTATTCTCAGGTGAAGAAGTGAAATATTGTCCAAATGTTTGCTTTTCTTAGGAAAAATAACAAAGCAATACCCTCATGACCTAGTAGTGAGGAAATGACTCTTTGTGCCCTGTTCCTTTTTATTAAATTCTTTGCCTCAGAGAAATATGCGATGTTTTAAAAACTGCAGGCAAAGTACGGTTGTTTTCATACCCTTTTTGGAGCCGTCTGATGACATGGGAATGCCAGGTGTGGGGGTGTATGTGTGTGTGTGCTACGTGTCCTGTGCAGGCTTGGAGATTCAGGAGAATTGAATGCCACGATTGGTATAAATGACACAATGTTTAAAACAAGACCACATGAATTGGTAACCGCAGTGCTGGAAAGGAAACCAGGAGCCTCAGAATCTCCTTGGGTGTAATATATGTGACACCTGCCTGGCGATGCCTGGGCTGTAATTGCTGATTAGACGGTTGGAAGATGACGGGAGGAGAGCAGCGATGGAGCGGGGACAGATGGGGGGGCACTGCAGCCTGAAACGGCGGGAATTAGAGAGCAGTAAACCCGACGCGTGCTTCTTCACGTCCGTCCGCTCTCCCTCCGCCGCGCAGGGCCCGAGTTATCGCAGGGAGAGGAAAACAAATGCAGATGGTTCTCGGAACGAGCTGTTATTTAGCCATGCAGGATCTTCCGCGACAGGAGTGGCGGAACGTTCCGGTAATGTCTCCCATCTGTTTTCTTCTGGGCACTGATAAATCTTCAGGTATTTTGCCGCTCGGGACCGACGGGCAGAGCGAAAGCGCTTTTCCTGCCGATGGTCCCCGCGTTTGTCCTGAACCCGTGCGTCTTCTCCTTTCCCGCCACAGTTAACTGGGACACGGTATGGAGGGCCAACACCACGGCCAAGTTCCAGGTCCACACCCAAATGAACCGCAACGTGGGGCTCCTCCGCCTGTTTCCTGGGATCACAGCCGACACCGTAAGCGCCGCATGGAAAATTCCTTGGCGGTAACGCAGCAACCCATCAACGTATGTCGCAGTGATTGCAGATTTGGACGGCGCCACAGTCCACTACCAGGATCTTGCTGTCAGATGCACTTTAATTGATCGATCTTGTACAGTATAGCAAGATTTATGCCCTTAATTAGCTCTCCGCGCTGAGGCTGGTCTCCAGACTATCACTGTGCTCGCCACCTGTGTAAGCATTAATACCAGCCAACGCTCAAAGATCTGGCTTCCACACGCAGAGCACCCCTCTATCTGTTCCTCTGTAGTCTGTTGTCACGTCGGGCGATTGCCTGTATGCGTCGGCCTTATGTTTGCCGGGGGGGGTGTGTCATCATCTTCCTGTAAACCCCGTCCTCTGTTTCTCCATCGACTCCCAGGTGGTTCGGTCCATCACACAGACGAGAGCCGTGCTACTCCCAGCCCGACTGTGGTACCCCTGCCCCGCCCGTGGGTTCTCAGCGGGGCCAAACGGAATCTGAATACTAATGAGGGAGGTGTCCGTGGAGACCCATTCCAGAGCCTCGCACGCGCTCGTTTGATCAGTCTTGCCTGCCAGCAATTATTTAATCAACAATCACTGGGGAGCAAGAAATTCTATTAAAATACAACTGGAAAACATTTCCCCCAGTGGCTCCCTTACCGTTTTCAAACCGCGGTGTGACATCACCGCCGTGCCGCTGTGCGGTTCAAAGAAATGTACAGAGCACAAGGAAGACAGAAAGAAAGGCCCTGTGAAGGCAGATGTAAATGTGAGCTCGGTGGTAATTGCCTGGCTGTTGTGCCTTTTGGCGGAGACCGTCTGTGTTTTTTGTCTCTGCGTGTTGCGCGGGTTCGATAAGGCCGCCGCGCGCGGTCCGTCGGCAGAGCGGGTTCGGCGCCTGCCAGCGGCACTTAGGCGCTGAAAAATGAGCCGGAGTTATGGGGCGTGTCTAATCATCAACAAAAGGCGAGGGTGATGGCACAGAAATATAAAGGCTTAGTCTTTCGTCCGTTAAAGCTGGGAGATGCTTTTACTGCCGCAAACTGGCACGGTGACTCCAACAGCCTTGGCTAGCGTTTTTTTTCTATTAATTTTTTAAATGGTCTTATTATGCATTGGCAATGAGGCACGTGAAATTTTTTGCACCAGTGCTCTTCGGTCTCGCGGATTGGCTTTGATCAGGCCGTCGCTCTGGTTTAACCGGTGTCCAGGCTTTGTTGAACCTTTGACTCGCGTGGCTGTTGCAGATTGACAGCGAGCTTCCTCTTTGCCGTAATGGGGGCGGAGCAGCAGGGGTGTGGCCTGCTCAGTAGACTGGTCAGGGCAGAAACCGGGCTGTGCCCTGGAACGGGTCTTTCCGTGTGGAATATATTAAAAAGGGCAGTTGGCTGAAAGTTAGTCACCTCTTCTGCTGCCTACTAAGGCTCTGTTTTTTTCCGTTGCTTTCAATTACCTGTAGTGAGTGTTACGTCAGCATTAGAATGTTCAGCTGAGAACATTCTAATCACATAATCGTGATCTTACACCTTAAAGGGTTAAACGTTCCTTTTACCTGACAAATGTCCAATTTCTGGTTTGTTTATTGGTTTTTTTATATAGCCTATGCTTTTCTCCTAGATTTGGAAAGCCCTCGTGTTCGTCGGTGGTTGCGTCACAACCTCCGCCATCGATGCAGTGCCGATAAGCATGTGCTCTCTTCGGAAGCGTGTGAAGTCTGCCACTTATCATAGTGCAGTTTGCTAATCAGACGCACACGGATACAGGCTGTTACTGATAGGAAGACAGTTAAAACTTCCAGGAACCCAGTTGCCTGTCGGGGGTCGCTGGTGCTTGATGTCAGTCTCGACTGACTGAAACCCTCTCTGGCCATTGAGTGCAGAACTCACAGCTGGTCCTAACGTGACCCTGTGATTTTCCGGCCACGGTCGTCCCTGGGAAATTTGGGATTTCTTGAAAAATCTGATGTGTTCAATGATTGTGGTCTAAACACAAAAATCATGTGTAAGTCAGATGTGTTTGAATCAGATTTGAAGGTACAGGTAGTCTGGCTTGGATTCCACTTACATCAGATCTGAATATAGACTTTCAGGCCTGCGTCTTGTCGCGTCACCGAAATTCTTCTAAGGAATGACATCCCATAATAAGAGCACGGGAGTCACGTGACGACCAGATCTGGTAAAACACAGAGTGCCGCACCTAGGAGAAATGCAACCTTAGTTTAAACGCATAGAATGGACTGATATGCAGCTCATTTAAAATCAAGCGTAAACAGACGACCACATATATTGTGATACACAGAAATCTAATTTGTAGCGCGTATAAATAGGCGCGTGACGCATTTGTCCAAATCCACCATTTTTATTTAAGATGAAGATGACACCCACATCAAAGGTGAAAAAGTGTTTTATTCCTGTGCATTCCTGTTATTGAATAACACGTGCCATATCTACTTCCATTGGGAGAAGATGGATAGTTGTGTCACTTTGTGTGTGTATGATAGTGCTCTGTGTTTGTCCTGTTTGTCCTCTTTGTGTTGTGTGGAACAGATGAACTTGATAAGTCTCTCAGGGCCGTCCCGTCGGCGCTGTTGTAAGGCTTAGCGGTCGGTCGCGGGGGTCCCCTGGGGAATCTGAGTGACGCGACGTCTGAAGGATCCCCACTGCGGTGACCTAGTTTTCTCTGCCCTCGCAACGACCGGTCGTGCCTCGCACCGCGAGCCCCCTTTCGAGCTAGCCGTCGTTGCGGGCTTCGGAGCGGCCAACCCGTGCCAGCTCGGGCGAGATCCTTCCACCTCGGGCGTTTTACGGCGTCTACCTCCTCGTAAAATGCCAGGCACTTCATTTCCAGCTGCCAGCCGCGGCCCGGGACGGGGACTTAATTGTGCTGGTGAATTACCCCGAGACAGGAGAGCAGGCAGCAGATGGGCTGGCGGTGGGTGGCAGGTTTTTTATTAAAACTCCAACGGTATAATTTCCCTCTCAGGGCCCATTGGCCAGACCCACGTGAGTGTGGCAGTTTGGGCACCGCGACGCGCCGCTCAGTGTGGTATCCCCCACACCCCCCCACACACCCCCCCAGAGCAGGTTTATACAGCCCTCCCAGAGGCAGCAGATCCAAGGCAGTGTGGCCTGATTTATTTCCTGTTTTTGCTCTTAAATGGTTATTTTGCCCTCCCACTGTTGACTGAATGGACATCGGTGTCTCCTGGGCTGAAGTGCTGTCAGTCATGAGTCAGGAGACGTCTCGTCAAAGTTCCCCCACGACCTTGAGAGCCACAGAAACTTCATTCTGGATTCTTTGTGCAAACACATGCAGTCTATGAATGAGGTCACTGAGCGTGGTATCTCTGTACTCACAGTGCTGATAATAACTTTACAGTGAAGTTAAGGTGTGCTGTGTTGTGTTATACTGTGCAGTTTTAATGTGCGGTGGTTAGTAATTGGATTTTTTTGTGTGCAGAAAGAGGCATTATGTTGTATTATGTTATAGTTTGTGTGTGCAGTAGGAGAGGTTTATTGCTTTATGGTCTGGGTAAGTGACAGTAAAGGCCTTGCTTGCTCTGAGCTGCGTGGTGACGAGTTCGCTGTGTGCAGGTGAGGGCCTTCCTCCAGCCGCCAATGGAAGGGATCGTCCTGGAGACGTACGGCAGCGGGAACGCTCCTGACAACCGCGCGGACCTGCTGGAGGAGTTCCACAAGGCCACCGAGAGGGGCGTGATCATGGTCAACTGCACCCAGTGTTTGCGGGGCTCTGTCACTATGTCCTATGCAACGGGCAAGGTACCGCCCACACACCTTACACTTTGCTCTGCACCCTGGTCATGTGACCAAGGTTCAGCGGTATCCTGTATTCCTCTCGTATGAGAGAGGCACAGTTCATATAGATGGTACGAAGCTCATCTAAATGGGGCTGGATGCTGGCTGGGTTAGCTCCAGCATGTGAGACGCTGCTTATGAAAGCCGGAGTGTTTATGTAACAAGTTTCTCCTTTCTGCTGTTCTTGTTGGAGAAATTGGCATGCAAACCATTTTTCATTTCTGATCAACTGCTGTGTTTGTTTTTCATCCATCATGGGAACTTAAATTTATGTGCACACACACATAGACACACACACGCACGGACACACACACACACACACACACACACACCCATGTACACGCTCATACACACACCGGAGCTCATGTTCCACCCAGCAACTGTGCTTCAGAGGAAGGCGGTGTGATCATGTGACCTGATTGTCTGGCAACCGATGGCAGCATGGCAGCATGTCCGAACATGCAGAGAGAGCGCGTCAGGTTTCCCTGCCTCCCACAGAGAGGTTGTTCCTCCCACAGAGAGGATGCCCAAACCCTCACCTGGCCATTGAGTGCTGAACTGAGATTTTAGCGAGCAGTTAGCAAGCGGTTAACCCTTTTCATAGTTAATGCTGAACAGCCCGTGGAGTAGAGTGTTGCTTGACTGTAGCTGAGCAAATGTGCCCATATAGTACACTGTTATATCATTTTTAAACATTTTTGTGTTTGTCTTTTTTTTTGTCTCTGTGTGGGCGTGGGCGTGTGTGCACGTGCGTGCGTGCGGCGTGTGTGTGTGTGTGTGTGTGTGTGTGGGCGTGGGCGTGTGTGTGCACGTGCGTGCGTGCGTGTGTGTGCACGTACGTGTGTGTGCACGCATGTGTGTGTGTCTCAGGCCCTGAGTGACGCCGGGCTCATCGCAGGCTGTGATATGACGCCGGAGGCTGCTCTCTCCAAGCTGTCCCACGTGTTGGCCAAGCAGGACCTCAGCACGGAGGGAAAGCGAAAGGTCTGAAGCAATCAGCCAGTCACAGGCCCTCCCATTTCACTCGCCTAGTCTCCGGAAGTAGACTGGGGTCTGTCACTACAGGCCTATGGACTGACGTACCGGTGAACTTCCTGCTCTGATGTCACATGCTACCGGCCCAGAGACAGGCCCCTCTGATTTCATGGCTTCATTTAAATGCTTCTAAATCAGGCTCGCATGAATTTAATTCGCTGCTACAAAGATTGCAGCGGCGTCAGGAGATCCAGTTGCATTCATATTGGGTGTCAGAAAGTGAGAGGGAAAGGAGTCCCAATTATGCATTGAGATCCCATGAGAGTTTGAGCCTAGAGCACTGCCCGTATTTCCACTGCATCGGCGACTGTGTTTTCCTGACACAGCCTGGTGTGCTTAGCTGTGGCTTGTGTTACATGTGTAAGGGGTACCTTATGCCCTAAAGCAGGAAGTAACAGGGCTGTTTTTATCGCAGGTCCCATCACATGTTGAATTAGGTAATGCTCAAGATAAGCAACAACGCCAAGCCACGGCAGTCTCTCTCCAGGTCTCTTATGACCTGTTAATGCTGCATAAATATGCTCTGTCTGAACTGGAATCTGCTTCTCATATACCAGCATTCTCACTGTCTCCTCAGTTGGAAAGTTTAACAGTGTTCTGTCACTATCCTTGTTGCTGCCTCTTTTCACTGTAGGTAAAAGCCACACCAAAAAGAAAGCATTGTCACGTTACGTCATCAAGATCCCTGAATTGCATTTGAAAGTTTGGGTCTGATGCTGTGTTGTTCTGACTGTGTGCCCCTCCGCTGCCTGTCCCAGATGCTGAGCCAGAACCTGAGGGGGGAGATGATCGCTGATTTCGAGGGGGCCAAGTTCTCCCTGAGGGACAGCCGCTTCATCCAGGTTATCGCCAAGTCCCTGAATATCAGCTGCAAGGAGGTGAGCGGTGGAGTCCCGTAGCGACCCCACACATTCTTAGAGGGAGACTTTTAGCTGGGTCTTTACATTTGGCAGCTGTCCTGTTGTGTTTGTGCCAGGCCGTCTGACGGTCGGGTAATTCATTAAACGCGTGTCCACCCCCGGTCCCCAGGAGCTGGAAGCTGTCCGCGATGCGCTGACCCCTACCCTGGCCTGCGCCGCGGCCAAGATCGGGGACATCGAGGCCCTGGACGCCATTAGGGAAATGGTAAAAGTTTAGATTTTGACTGCCGCTCCTTCAGCCAATGACAGGTTTGGGCTCTGTCGCGGAAGGAGACGATTGGCCGCTGGGCTGCCGGCCGCCTCAGACCCTGCAGTGGTTGAACGTGGGCGTGTCCCTGAGAAGTAGACTGGTTCCACAGCACGAGCTGGTTCATCCTGAGCAGGGACTCTTCTCGTTCCCAGCATTCCTCCCCCATCGCCTGTTGTACGCATCCGCCGCCGAAATCCGCCCAATCTGCCGTACATCGCGCTCAAATTTTTTATATTATTTTAAACTGTTGTTCCGAAAGAAAACATTTCTCTTTATGGTTCTAACATGAACTACAGACCTCATATATTAGACTCCAGTGTGATGCTTCAGTGAGGGTGTGAATGCGTATAGATAGATTTGGGGAGATACCGAGCGTTCCTCTTGGGTTGGGCTGGTCTAAAAACCTGAATGCCTTGTTTCTCCAGTGAAATGGGAGTAGAGGGGAAATCAAATGACGGAGGCATAAATGTGAACACTTCAAATCATTTTTACTGTGCAAAGGCCGTGGGCCTGAACATCACTGTATTTACAAACCTGTCGTCAATAAGAACAAAATCACCATTTGCATGTCAACGCTGAGGCGTCGTCTGCCTAGCAAATTTCATTATGACATTATAATTAGGTTCATTCTGAAAAAGCTGAATACACAGGGCTTTTTCATTAAGATGCACATGTTTCTGTCTGGCAGTGTTGCCAGGTTACCAGGTTGTGCAGTTTTTATACTGCTGTTTGCCTATTCACTCTAGAGTGTATGTCAACAAGGGATTGGTGTTCACACATTTTTAATGCAGCCTTGTAAGTAAACTGAAAGGGTAGATCATCCATAGTGCTAAACTGGGTGCTGTTTAATTTTATTTTCAGCTTCCTGATGGCATCCGGTCTGAAAGGTATGACTGTGGGGTGACTGAGCAGTGATTGGACAGATTAGCTTGGTGTCCTTTATGTGCATAACAGGAAGAGAACACTTCCCAATCTGGAACAACTATAATTTCCTCTTTGGTGTATGTTGAACTGTTGCCTGGAAGAAACTCACATTCTCATGAGATTGTTTTTTTCATGCATGAGTTCTTTGCAACTTTTCACATTCACTAATTTGAAGTATGAGTGGCATCTTCTGAAGTTTGTCATCTCAAAGTAAATGATTTTCTAAATTACTTTTTGTTCTTGCTTCACAAATCGCAAACATTTTTCTAAATGTTCTGTGGGGTTCGAGAAACATTCCCAAAATGGGCATATGCGTTGCGGCTTGTTTTTTCTATTGGGTGATTTATACTGGTACGTTTGCATAATTCATTGCTCTAAATGATTCATCCGAATGCTGTTTGGACAAGATTTCATTGGGTGCTCCATTGTCAACTGGGTGTGAAACTAATTAGACATGGGAAAATCTGTTCTGTTTTTCACATCAGAATAATGTAGTAAAACATGCCCTTTTCAACTATTGAAATTTCATCATCATGATCTTCTTCATCTCACATACAGTGCAATCAGTGGCCTTGATCCTTAAAAACTCCTAGTTGAGAAACAGTACTTTATTATTGTTACAGGTTGTACAAGTTAGGCTTAAAAAAACACATGGAAATAGACTGTATTACAGACTCTGATGCGTGTTGTGTAACAAATTCTGAAATGAAGGGATTGATCATATGGATCATCACCAGAGCATTCCCATGAGAGTTAAAACATTTTCCCTTTAAACTGTGCAGCTGGTTCAGTGTGTGAAGTCCAGCCTTAATGTGTTGTATATATTGTCCTGGAATAGGGCCCATGCTAAGGCAGTACGTAGTACATGTGATTGCCTTTGTCTTGGCTTCAGGGTAGTAACCTGAGCATGGAAGACTACGACGGCCGCACGCCCCTGCACATCGCCGCCTGTGAAGGTCACCTCGCTGTGGTGCAGTACCTCCTGGGCAAGGGTGCCACCGTCTATGCCAGGGATCGCTATGGAGCCACGCCCCTGCGCAACGCCGTCCGCTTCAGGTAGGAGCGACGGGAGCCTCGGGGCTCGGCCTGGTCCGGCCGCCTCTTTGGTTAGCCTCCCGCTTTGAGCGAAAGTGGCGATAATGGAAATCGATCACCTCCATGGATTAGCCGCTCAACTCCAGCCTCCACTGGATAAGTGGCATAATGACCTTGTTTTTGTTTTGTTTGTTTTTTTCTTTCTTTTTCAACCCATTTTGGAAGCCATTATTCCCCCGTGGAGAACGTCTGTACAAACAGAACGCAGTTTGAGACCGGAGCCTCATTAAAATGGGGAGGATGGTGGTCTCTGCCTGCTAAATTAGAAACGTATCCGGGAAGGGACTCCGGATTCCCAGCAGGACGGAGGAACAGCAGAGGAACTTTAATGGGGTCCAGAGGCCACTTCATTCATTTTCGCTAATTAGGCTAATTGTTAGCTGCCAATACTAATTCTATATCATTTTTTTTTACAATAATTAGTTTGTCTTTTTTGGCATCCAGTGAGATTGTATTGCAAATCATCTTCTCATTAGGGAGTATTGTTTAAGGCTATATTTTTCAGGCTGCAGTTATTGATGAAGAGCTTAATATCTGTTAAGTAAATGTGTCTTTGGCCCGATGATCTGTTTGCCTGAATTTCATGCACTTGGATTAAATTGCAATAATGAATCACGTTGGTATAGTGGCTTTGTTTTCAGGATCTCAAAGTGATTCACAGTGAAGGAGGGCACTGTCTTCATCCACCACCAATATGTAGCATCCACCTGAGAGATACACAGCAGCCATTTTGTGCCAAAATGCTCACTACACATCAGCTGAGATGGAGTGGGAGTACTTATTAAGCCAATTAAATTGTGCGATGATTACACGGCCAGATTGAGAGAACCATACTGGGAATTTGGCCAGGAAACATTGTGCCAAGTCAGCTATAGAGAGGAGCGAGGTGGCTGGAGTCCCTAGTCTCGTCTGAGTGGCCAACTCCAGCACGACGCTGTCGTCAGCCCGGAAAAAGAAGGTTTAAAACTGCATGTTACCAAGGAGATGGAAGCGTACTCTTGGTCCCATCTCGAACCCGAGACCCCAGGGTTCCTCGAGACACGGTCAGGCCTGTTTGCCCTCAGTCGGCTGACAGCTCTCGGTTTGTGGCTCACACCTCTGTGTGGCATTTTGTGTGTCACAGTCTATGTCACTTTTTACAAGTGCACAGCACAGTGTTGGCTGTGTGCATGGTAAGAGCTCTGAGGACCAGGTGATTTTTGCTGGTTACAGGTATTAGTTCAGAATTTGGAAAACACTCCTTTAAGACATGACTTGTATGCAGTGTCTTTAGCTTCCAAAATTAACTCCAAAATGAGCTGACATTTCTTTGCAGAACGTCATAAGTTCCCTTCCTTATGTACTTAAAAGGAATGGACTGGAAATGGGGGCGGATCAGATGCAGAGAGGCCCCTAAAACCAGACTTACCTGCTGCCGCTCATTTCTATGGCAGGTAGCCACCCTGGCTCCTCTCCAAGCTAGACAAAAGTTTAAGTGTACGAACGTGCGCTTCGGTAACAACGGCGTCTTGAGAAGGAAGGCAGGCGAGGGTGGGGGAGAGGGTTTTCCGGGGGCGAGAATGCGAAACTGCCAATACCGCAGTAACGCCTTACTCCGAAAATAGCACCAAGTCAGGTGGGCCCATACTGAAAGCCTGCTCTCTTACTGTCGAAGCATGCACATCGCAAATGAGACTTCCGGCCCTGCTTCACGGAGCCATTGGCTTTTTCTGCCGGCATTGGAAGTCCTTCTCCCTTCCAGTCCATGGACTTGGAGAGGCTGCCGTTCTCTGCGAGTTGAATAGGGGTGTATCGTTTCTATTTTACCGCCATTGTTTTGGTGATAAAATAGCCTGAAGCTCTCAACAGAAAGTCGCTGTGCTGAGCCTGTGGGTGCTGGTGTGTAGGAGTTTCAGTGTGGGGGTGTACGGGCTTGTCCGTGCTTGTCGCCGAGCCAGGCTGTAACCTGTCACCGTCATCGCCCTTAGGACATAGCTGGGTGACTAATGTTTGCTGTTTGTGACTTGCGCTAATATCCTTAGCTGACAAGGAAAGTCAGGCCCAGTTTTTGACATGGTTCACTCAAATGTACAGTTGGAATCTGTTCACTGAGCAAATGGTGGATGATTTCTCCTGCATGGTTCTCAATTGTTTCACGTGTACTTCCCCATCTTTGTTGCATAGGTGTGTCCTTGCAGTAATCCTGATGACCTGATTTTCTTACAGGAATGCTTTTTCACCTCTGGTACTGATAAAACCCTCAGAAATGTAATGCTTTTGGTTTGGCTTGTTTCTGGACATTTGTCTTACTGACACATAGTGTTACCTCAAAGCAAAGTTCCGGAATTGATGAAACAAAGTCTGGGGTGGGCTGTGATTGGCTGAGCTGTGGGGCTTGTACTAGCATACCACACAGTGAACTACGCCTTAGCGCCTTAAGACAATGCCGGAATTCCTTTTCAACCCTGCATCTAGGAAGCTGTCTAAAGAGATTTCTCAATCGATGTATTCAGTGGAGGTTGAATCTCATCAAAGCTTCAACAATGGATTGTCTTCAATCCTTGCAAATCCAAGTGTTTCGTGAAGATGTTCTTTCTAGCCTACTTTGGGAACATCTGACGTTTTCATTTTATCTCACCATGTGTATTACACTTTTTCAAAACTAATATTTAAAGTGCTACAATTGACTTTTGACAATGTGATATAGATTATGGCCGTTCTTTCAATAGGACTGTTTTTGTACTAGCTCACTTCTGAAGGGCAGGCCTTGAAACAGTCTCTGTTTAAACACAAATACTGATCGTTAAAATACTTATTGAAGAGCCTTCGTGTTTAACCTCAAGTCCATCCGTGCTTCTCCAGACACAAGGACATAGTGAAGCTGCTGAGGCAGACCGGGGCCCACTTGTCTCGAGACGAGCTGGAGGATGCGGGCTCTGAGCTCTGCAGGTGAGGCTCCCCAGCATGCGCGCACGTACACTTTCAGACACACACATACACGCGCACACACACACATACCCACACACACATACAGACACCCACACACACATTCTTGTACATACCCACACATTAATACACGCGCACGCACCCACACACATGTATGCACTTGTACATACCAACACACATACACACACCCACACACGAACACGGACATGTACACACTTGTACATACCCACATTCACAAACACCCACACGCACATACACACACACACGCATGCGCACACGCGCACACACACACCCACACACACATACAGACACCCACACACATTCTTGTACATACCCACACACATACACACACCCACACACGAACACGCACATGTACACACTTGTACATACCCACATACACAAACGCCCACACGCACGTACACACTCGTACCTACACTATATGACCAAGAGTATCTGGACACCCCTTGGTCTGGGGCTGTTGTTCATGGTTTGGGCTAGGCCCCTTAGTTCCAGTATAGGAAAATCTTAATGCTACAGCATTAAATCACATTCTAGATGATTGTGTGCTTCCCTGACTTCCCGGGCACACAGCGAGGTTCATATAGAAAAGGATTTATCAAGAACGGTGTGGAAGAACTTGAATGGCCTGCACAGAGCCCTGACCCTCAGCCCCATCCAACACTTTTTGGATCTATTGGAAAGCCAACTGTGAGCCAGGCAAAACCCCTCTGTGAGGAAGCACATCTGTGCAGTAGTGCTCCACCATCTAGTATAAAGCCTTCCCAGAAGAGTGGAGGTTGTTATAGCGGCTAAGGGTGGACCATCTCTATATTAATGGCCATAATTTGGGATGAGATGTTGGATGTCGGGTGCCCTCATACTTTTGGTCATGTCGTGTACATACACGCACACTAAGGTACATAATTGTATATGGGTGGGCACGCGCACCCACACGCATGTACACTTATACAGACCCACACACACATACACACTCGTACATACTCATACACCCACATGCACACACACACTGTACGCATGTACAAAATGTACAAACTGAAACATGCATGCTTTTTCTTATTCTCTGTCGGCGAAACAGGCTCTTGTGTCACACACATCAGTGGTATAGGGGACAGTGATGTGAATATACCCCCTCTGGTACCCCCCCACCCCTCCTTGTATCTGCGCACCTCCCAAAATGCGTTCAGGTTCAGCCAGCTGCCCTGGTCTTATGCAAGCGCAGGAATGCGACCCTTCTGCATAGCCAGCTCTACTGGCATCCGGAGAATTCTCCAACAAAGAAAAAGAAAAATAGACCGTTTTCCTGCTTTTACACTCAACTGGCCAGAGACACTCAACCTTGTCCTCAAAGGCCGGTGAGGCATGTTAATCTGTCACTCATACAAAGCAGCTTCATCGTTGCCAATGTATGAACTGGTATTTGCTGGTCAAAGAGCATTTCTAATCTGCAAAATGTCACCAATTTGTTTTGGCTAAATCCAATATAATGACATTATTCACTGCATCCAGTTAGTCAACATTGCTCTTTTTGAAGTAGCTATTTTATTAGTGTAATGGAAATGCAAATTTCCAACATAAGATTAACTGCGCTGAAAATGGTCTGAGAAAATCATTAATTGAAACTGGTGATTAGTGCTTATTTTCAGTGCCAGCACTCTGCACTGACAAAACTCAGCGCTCGATTTGAAATTATATCTATGATGTGACCTTTTTGAATATCTCTGTTCTGCCACAGTACAGAGAAGCAGTCTGCTAACTTGCACCTAAAATTACGGGTAATTACACAACTAATCCAGTTTAAGTACAGTGTAAGTTACCTGCTGTAAAATCAGTGCTCATTTGGCTTTTTTTTGTACCCATGGCTGATGTCAGCCAAAATGTAGCACATTACTCAGTCCATTCATCATGCATCTGTCAATGGTTCCGTAGCATAGGGTGGGACATAAAGACCCCCCCCCCCCCACTTCAACCAAGTGCAGGCTCTAAAGATAGAAGTTCTATGGTATTTTTTGCCTAAGCTACATACAGCAGTTGGTTCCCTGTTTGTGGGGAAAGGGCTGCAGCTCTCTTGAAGGGTTCACAGTGCGATGAGTGTTTCCTCCTTTGTTACTAAGTGCATGTAAGTGCCAGAGCTGGTGTGTGGCCCCTGTGTAATTGTACTGGCCGGGTGGCGGCGGGTGATTTGTCACAGTCTGGCAGCCAGCGGGGACCTGGAGGGACTGATGATATGGCACCTGGCGGGGGCGGAGCTGGGAATGTCCGGATATGACGGACAGACGGCCATTGACATGGTGAGTCTGCGAAGCGCCCTCCTGAATTCCCTTGTTCTGAGGAAAAGTGTGGTCACTGAAATATGAATGGGGTCTGTCTTTCTGCCCATGTTCCCTGAGGGTCAGTATAACTCACGATGTGTGCTACTGTAAACCCTTTTACTGACTCAAATCAAGCAAGACGAAGCTATTTGTTTGGGAAAAGTGCTGTGTCACTGCTTGAAACCCACATATCTGGAATACATAGTCAATAGACAAAATAGTAAATTAGTTACAGAGCTTCTCTGATCTGCGGGGCTGGTTTCTCTCCAGGTTCAGTCAGTTTTATGTGGAAATTTCTGTAAATGATAGGAGTCTTTGGCTGTTTTCCCTGTCCTCTTTTAGGCCCAGGCAACTGGAAACAAGGAGGTGCTGGAGTTCTTGCAACTGGCTGGGCAGTACAAGAATATGGTAAGAACAGACTCGCAGTAAAAGAATAAAAATGGTTTAATTCCCACATCTGCCCCTCTGGTATTTTGTGGTTAGAGTACTTGTCACTTTCTGCAGTGAAATTAAATAGCAAAATCTTTTTCAAATGCATGCAGTACTGAGCATTACTGAAAATCGATTTTACAGGACTTCTGCTCTCAGTCTGAGCAGGAAAGTGGAGTTTTGGGGCTGTTTGGAGAGGCCCAGCTCCAAAAGGATGAACTGCCTGATGTTGCGATTAAGGGCCCATTATAAGATTTTATTACACACACACACAGCACAGATATTAAAGAATACCTGTTTCATGTGTTCCTTCCTGCCCTACTAATGCTTTCACAATGTTGTAAATCAGTCAGTCAGATAATCGCAAAATGCAGGCGTTTTCTGTGCAATATTTCATAATTGTTTGCATTGTTCTTACTTTCAGCTTCTGGCTGATGAAACTGAGGAGGTAAAATGTCTGAATTTGTTTTCCTGCTGGAAGAGAGCGCCATGCAGGACTGCCCTCCTGCAGTCCTTGGCTAGCACTGCATGGCTGTAGTCGGCTCACTGGACATTCCCATGGTTGTGCTCGTGCTGTTGTGTCCTGCGTGTCCAGTCTTCCCATTTTAGAAATGGCTGTTTCACATCGCGGTTGACCAATTCCAGGTACCCAAGGAATGGCTGGGTACTTGGTTGGGCCTACGCGTGCATTTGAAAAGCTCAGGCTTACTGCTGTAATCCCGGGCATTTTTCGACAGGGGGCTTTTTTTGTTCAGGGGACTTGTTGAGTCTGCATGCAAGTCAAAAACAACAGAGCGATGCTTTACATGCAGCATTTATGTAAGAGAGAACTTCTCTGTCAGCACTTCTGAGTCCTTGTAAGATGTATTAAGTATGTAAAGCAGATGATGCCCATTGAGTGACGAGGGATTTGGCCGAGGCTCGAGTGTTAGCCGAAGCCGTACCCCTCTCCCGGGCACTGCCGCTCTCTGTCATCCACCGCGCAGCCCTGTTGTGTTTCCATCAGCATTCCGCAGCCGAATCGTCTGAAGGCTAATTGGCTGCTCTCATTAGCGGAGTGTCTACGTTTTGCAGCGCTAATTAAATGTGTGGCCGTGTGCGGGAGGTGTGTCTGGAGGCACTTGGCCGAGCCCTTATCGCTCTCCGAGGGACACGGGGGGGGGGGGGGGGGGGGGACCCTGGCGGAGTTTGACACGGTCTCGGTGACCTTCTCTCCCGCGTCTCCCCCACCACCCCCGGAGGAAGCGATGCTTTAGCTGGGCTCATCTCGTCCTGCGTGTGCACGCACGTCCCCCTTTCCCCCACCGCCGTGCCCGAGCACTGCTAGCGTAGCTGTGGCTTCGCAGGGTTTTCCACTGCAGTTCTCCAGGCCGGGAAGGGAATGGTGAAATGCAGAAAATCCAGTCTGGTGCTGGCCTGGGGAAGGGTTAATGAGCTCAGCGAGGGCGTTGTGTCAGTCAGCACCGAAGCTTTACTGGAAGATGAGTGCTGCCGGACATTTTAGAGATTTTGGCCCACTCTCCAAGACGTGTACTTTGTTAAGCGGCCAAAAGCTTGCAGGTCCAAATCGCTATGTAAAATGCCTTTTTACTCACGTTCTCTTCAGCAGTGTAGGCTTGCGGCTGCTATCACAAGCTTTACACTCATAACAGAAAGCGAGCAAAAGCTGCATATTTATTTGTTGATCCGGTCTAACGTGCATTCTCTAACGTGCATACAGACTGTAGCTAAGAGCAGCGTAACTACAGCTTCAGGTAGTTCGTTTCCGGGCCAACACGCCGAAATGGAACATAGCTGAGTCCCTCTTGCTCGGTTAAATGGTGTTTAGTCTCATACCGTACAGCCTGGGTGCTGCAGTGGAAAACCAGGCGGCTGTGTTAGTGCCTTAGCTCAGCAGTTCCCTCAGTGGAAGAGGAGTGGTGCAGTCTCTCCTCCTCTTTCCTGGTGGGCCTGATGGGTTGAGATTCTGGTGTGTTTGTGTGCAGTATGTTTTCCCCTCATACGTCCTGTACTTCCCTCTTTAG
Organism: Anguilla anguilla; assembly: GCF_013347855.1. Taxonomy (NCBI): domain Eukaryota; kingdom Metazoa; phylum Chordata; class Actinopteri; order Anguilliformes; family Anguillidae; genus Anguilla; species Anguilla anguilla. The sequence goes on along the minus strand of NC_049201.1, from coordinate 16,345,239 downwards.
GCCTGTGTGGGCATCTTTTCCCTGTTCTCCTATTCAAAGTGGTTCTGATTACTTATTTGCAACGGGCTCATTTCGGCTCAACTGGTTTTATCCTCAAATGTTAACAAGTGGGTAGGAAATAATCAAGCTAAAATGGCTTTATACATCATGAATGTAATAATGTATGACTTTTTTTTCCATCATGTATGTTTCAGAATGGGGGCCTGGAATTTATGGCATGTCCAAGAAAAACCTGAGCACAGAAAACTACAGAAGTCCCTATGTCTTGATCTCTCTCTCTCTCTCTCTCTCTCTCCCTCTCTCTCTCAATGAAAAGTCATCTTCTTTGGAAATGCTGGCATAAAAAGGACAGCTGTGAGTGCATCACTGATGACTTGGGAAAAGGCAATACTTCTCAGAGTGAACCGTCCTGTCTGTTGTAATATTTTATGCTGTGTTCAAAAGCAATACCAGTGGAACACCGGATATTATCACTGATTGCTGGAGATTGCAGGTTAAATTTCATACTTAGCTTATGGAATATTTAGAACGCACATCTAAAATGACTCTGATCTCAGAGATGATAGAAAGCACTTAAAAAATTACTCTGATCTCAGAATCTGTTACACAAAGGGATATTTTTCAGACCCTGTATTTCATTGATGGAGAAGCTTTGTGATTGTGTGTGTTTTTATCTATATGAAAATAGCTGTGGTGTTATGGGGCAATGTAATGTGGGGGGGGGGGGGGGGGGCACCATGTTATCATGGAGTGACATGCTCCTAGTGCGTCCCTAGCTTATCTGTCTATGTCTCCTACCTCTGTCTACATGGCTTGCCTCGCCTGGCATCTGATCCTGCTCTGCAATGCTTTATTTTGCCCACTGACCTGAGTGGAGCCTGAGTCCTGCCCCTCTCTCCCTACTGCTCCATGCTCCAGGTTCTTGTCTGTCTCCCCAGCCCAGCTACCCACTGCCAGCCTCCTCAGGTTTCCATTTTGTGCTGCGAGTGGGACATAGTATGACATAATCGCTAACCAGCAGCTACCCGTTACATCCAGGTCTTATACCAAAATAAATAGCACACAAGTGAGTACTTTACATCTGTTCAATTTAGACTTGGTTTTGTAAAACACCCTATTTGAATGTAGTAAACTATTTTAATATACCGTTGAAGTGTGTAATAACTACTTTATTGTTATAGGAAAGGGGAGTCTGTTCTTTGTGTTGTTTCATGTGTGATCCATTGTTACTCTTTCTGTGATACCAACTGGATACAGAAAAGCACACAATAAAACACATAAATACAGTTATGGATAATATGTGTCATTTTTTTTAATTGTTTCTGTAAGTTTCCCATGCATGAAGTACTGCTGTGATTCCTCTGAATCCTTATTAGTAATGGATTAGTTGGGTTTTGTATAACAGATTATTACAAAATTGCTAATGTTATCAATGGCATTAGAATGAGCTCTGTGTATGTACATATACACATACACATACATACACAGTCACTGGCACTTTATTAGGTATATCTGGTTAAAGCAAATTTCCTGCTCCTCCAAACGGCAATAAAACACATTTGCATGACGTCAGCTCTTTGAATGGCAATGGTCTATGAAGTTTTGTTTCCATTATTGGTCACAAATCATCTTGATTCATCATGTCAAGTGCAGCTGTGTAGCTATAGTATTATAATCTGAATAAGCCCAGTAATGATTTGTGATTGAGAAGTTTGGAATCTAGGACATGAGCTGGCAGCTTCATCAAGTAAAGTCTGTTGAGAACACACACACACACACACACATGCCAAACTGAGTGGATTCTAATGCCATGTGTGTGTAGTACAGCCCAGCTATAGTACAGCAGAGCCAGAATCACTGTACCCTGGAATCCAGCCTCTTATTTAATGAAAATACGTTTGCTTCCGACTGGCAAGGGCATGGAAACCCAATACAAAATCAATTTCCTTTCCCTCCCCAGCCCTGTAAACGTCAACTTTAATCTTTACAGGGCCTTTATAGCACTCAGTTCCTGGCAGCGACTGAAATGCTCAAATAGCTTCCTGGAATTGCTGAGCACTGGCAAGCTTCAACAGTTCTGGTTTGTTTGCTGCCTTCTAAACTTTTTTCAGAGCCTCGTAGCAGCAATCTGAGTGTTTGGCCTTTCCTTGTGGAATGGCGTGATTAACTAACTGCACTGTAATCCGTACTCTGGGATATTCAGATGCCTTCAAGGATTCGTAATCGATTCAGCAGGTGGCCAGTCTTTTGCAAATTATCCTCAGCCTGGCCAGCTAGGACACACACAACGTTTTATAAACCTGTTTCAACGTTTGAAGCTACATGCAAAATTTTAATCTTATTGAATGAAGTGAAGCAAGACAGTAATGGGAACCTTTTTTAAGATACGTAGTTCCAGTGTACAGTTGTATTTCCCGCAACGTAACATTTGCATTGTAATAGCATCTGTATGAATTTTAATACGTTTTTCTGGAGGTCATTTTCATTATCGATAGCTTGTTGAAATCTCATGCTGGGCAGGACCGAAATCAGTCGGAAATTCTGAATAATAAAAGTCTGTCTTTTTGCACTTGAGAAAACGGCAGACAGACCTCTATTTGGTCAACTACACAGAAATGGGGGGGGAGGGGGGGGCGTTTGTAAAAACAATAGCATTTCTGTAACGTGTGTGGATATATCCATAGAACGTCTGCCTATCCACCCTTTCAGTTTTTTGCGCAGTAACGTTGCCAGCATTTTAAACCTATAAAATGAAACACGACCTTTGGAAACCGCAATAGGTACAACACTATTTTTTTCAAAGAGACTGGCAGCATGTTGTCTGTTTTTCTGCATTTTTGCTAATGAAATAAGTAATAAAATCTCATCTCTAAAGACTACGCTGTCTATCCTCTTCTATCCAAAGAACGTTTTGTCTGTGTGTCATATTTCCTGTTCATGACTATGGACTCGGAGGGTGTAGGTTGTCTCGGGCCTTCAGGTGCGTCTCGCGCCCGGACCAGTCCGACAGGTGAGCAGCGAATCGCATGGCTTCCGTCCTCCCGAGGAGTCGCCGGAGCGCCGGCTGCTGGGGACCCAGCTCATCCGGTTAGACCGGCAAGGCCTTCATTCCTCGGTTGATCATCGGGCCCCAGTGCACTGCCTACCGACAACAATACTGTATATAAGGAGGTGAGGCAGGTACAAGACGTACAGTTGAAGTATCAACGCTACAAATGAATCTCTTCCACTCAGCGAGGTAAATACTTAAATTATTACTAGAATGGAATTTTAAGGACGTGGATTTTTGGATAGACTTTTATTAAATTGAAGTTGCTGCCAAATGCTTGCATTTTACAGGCACATTTTGGTCTGTTAAGCAACAGGCTATGCATTTTTTGAATATGTTATTTGCTATAGATGCGTGTTGTTAATTTAGTATCTTGAGTTAAACTTCCATTTTCTTGATTTGTTTTGTCATTTGTCTTTATGAACAGTCTTTCACCTGGAGTTGGGAAGATTCGGTCAGTTTCTGTCGAAAATGTTTTTGTCTCTTTGGTGGAGTGGTTCTAAACAGTTCAACAGTTCTTTACCAAAATTGTGAAATGTTTAGGACCACTTGATCAGAGCGATGGAGGCTTCCAAATGAGCTGGCCAAGAAGAAACAAAAAGAACATTGATGACAGCCAGGGAAATTAGACATTGTTAAAATTAATGGCGCTTAATTACTTCTTACCAGCGCTTTCTCGACTTTCCAGATTTTTAAGGATATGAAACAGAAGGAAGATTTTAAGATAAAACCGAAATTAATCGTGCCAGTTGGTCATATTTGCACCAAAATCAGCTAAATGCACGGTTTTACATAAAGTGTAACTATGCTAACTCTAGAACACAGTAAACTTTTGATTGTAGATGCCTTTACATTTTACCTGTTTTGTTGTAAGAAACGCGATATAAAGGAATTCCCCATTGCTGAAAACATGTTTGGAGCAGTGTTTTGCTTTTTATTGACAAAAAACTACAGAAGTCTCTCTCTCTCTCTCTCTCTCTCTCTCTCTCTCTCTCTCTCTCTCTCTCTCGGTCTGTCTCTCTGTCGCATAAAGTTTTGGGTGTATTTAAATTTGTCTGCAACAGCGCGGTTTCACAACCATTTTGAAACTGGGAGTAGTAGTGCCCCCTTCTGCTCAGTACATCATCTGTTAAGGAACCAGGTGGCATTGCGTTATGAGCAGTTCACAAGCAAGACCGAAAACCAACCATACTTGTTATATTGAATTCTACCTTATATCTAATTAATATGCCTAGCGTAGGCTATTTTAAGAGGAAGTCAAATTTAGCCTTTTTAAGTATTTCAATGTGGGGAGCCATTCTTAGTTTTTTTTTTTAATTATGTTTTTTTTTTTTACTGTATCACCGCAACCGTTGAAAATAAGTGAAATTGCTAATCGAAAGGATAACATTTTGATTTGGTAATTTGGTTGAAAATTTATATCGGCTTTCATTTAAAGTGCGGAGGGTTAATCACCCATGTTGTTTGTATATAAATCGCTTTGTCCCATTTTAAAGGGTCAACAATTGTATCAATGGTTGCCTACATTATGCAGATTTTCAATTGAGTTGTTCATTATCACTGTCCATGGTACTGAAGCTGTCCTTTTCAACCCTTATCCAACATGTCATCAGCTCCAACTTAGACCCCCAGGTCGTATTCATGCTTGCTGGTGTTGTGTTGTCATACTATGTTTATACTGTGTTAATTTTATTTAATGGGAGTATTAGAGTTGTCGCACACAAAATAATGGTTGTGTATAAAACATTATGGTCAGTGGTTGTTTTTTACAATTCAAACCAATGGGGTTGCAGAGATCCATGAACAATTGTTACTTCATAGAACATGTATTGTAGGAATATTCAAAGGAATTGAATATAACCAATCCGGCCACAGGGGTTAAAACCTCTATATTAGGTTGACATGAGATGAGAAGCGGGAGACTTGTTAGCAACAAACTGCTTTCCTCTTCATGAATTGCAAATCGGAAATTGAAAATGGAAATTGAAAAGCTGAAACTGGTTGATCCACACAGTTTTCGGACATGGCCAACTGAGCAAACAATTACATCAAGCTCCTTCATTAGCAACCCTCATTCGTTGGACGCCTCGACCTTTAGCTATTGTTTTTTCGACTCTATATCACGTTTTGAGACAGGTCAACCGTGCGAGTAATCGTTGAAACCACCTAAGCTACGTCTGGCTACTTAAGCAACAACCAAACTACTAAATAGTAATTTACTTCAGTGTAAATAATAGTCTTCTTACATTTCGGGATTACAACAGAGTTCTCATTGTGTTCGCGATGTTTTTGATTATTCACGTTTGGTCAAAAGACAATTCTAGATTGTGGCCTTCAAGATATATAACTGAAGTTATTAATTTGTGTCTTTACAATTCAATAATACGCAATACACATTTAGGCTATACTTTAATTCCCTTTTGCTACACCGCCAGGCATATTGAATTCGGTTTTACTGGAATAACACAGGCTTTGTTGTATAAATAAATTATTCATTAAATCCCAACCCTCATATTTTGTTCATCCATCATTTAAGAAAGATTGAGCATCTAACTATTTCAGCTTGATCTAGTGACACGCTTAGAAAGCCCCTCGTTCGCTAAAGACTTTCTGACATCCTGCCTGAGAAGGTTAGCAAGTTGTACGAAATATTTGTAGTTATGAATGAGGGGTCCAAAGCGCTTTCCGTATATTCGCAAGGGCAGCAGATGTAGGGGATCCCATGGGACCGGATCCTTGGAATTTCATCAGCATTCAGGGGTGACCCAGCCTCCTCCAGCGGGGCGGTAGACGTGGTAAATCATCTTTATAACGGATTGTAATTATCGGATCTGCAGCCCTGGTGAATCCCCAAAATCAAAACCATAATGGGAATGGTGGACTTGTTTTGTACACATTGGTTGTTTGTTGATTGGTGTTAGCGTGTAGTAGGGTGTGGGGAGGGGGGATGTCCCATTTAAAACACATTCATGTGGTTTTAAAGGGGACATTTTCATCAAACGTGGGCCTGCAATGCCAATGGGCCACTAGATGTCAAAAATTGAAATATTGGCGAGGTTCGACTGTTTTTTAAAATTTATTTTATTTTATTTTTTTAAGACTGGTGTATTCAACCACTGACATAGTGGCTGCTGCTGATGTCTACGAGCCTCGCGGTACAGTGGATTTCAGCATCTTGACATCCATATTTCCCCGGGGATAAGGTCTATACCTACAATGTGGAACACTGTGCTCTTTGAAAATTTAATGCAAAATTAATTTAATACAGCCGTCTTGATTATTTGAATGTTACTTTTATCCAAGTAAGAATAGGAATGCGAATTGAAAAGGTGACCATTTCGATTTATCATCAATTACCGAGACCTGCCCTAAAGAGTAAGCAAAAAAATCACGGCTAATTTTTATCAGTAAGAAACATTCTGTTGCAGTGCGAATTGGAAGAATGTGGAGAATTTCATGAGATTTCAAGACAATAACAAAGAAGTAATATTGTATAATACAACTGTTAATTAATTTTGGGGGAAATATAAATATGAATAGGCTACCGATTAAAATTCCTTGATTGTGTAGTCGTGTGTTTCAACTCTAAATGACCTTCACAAAGGAGTAATTTGAGACCCAGCCTACACACCCTGTAAATCCACTGAATATGTAGGCTAGTTAATCAAAGCTTGCTCTGTTGAGACCTTATAAGGAGATAAAGTGCCATTTCAATTCGTGGTTGTAAACAATCAATGGGACCAAACCTGCGAAGCATGTGAAGGAAGCGGTGTCTTTACACCCCGCTTGACAGAAATTAGTTTATTATGGGGGTAATGGCTGCCTGGTTATCTGGAATGAGGTCCTCTGTGTCCACAAGATAAGATTTTTATTAAGAGACAAGCGCTAATGTCTGAGTTTCGCTTTCAAGGCGCACAAGAATAATAGACTTGATCTACTATATTAAGCTTTATGTTCGGCAGGCTAACTGAGACCCCCCCCCCCCCCCCCCCCCCAACCGAGAAAGGTTTTCTCAAATTCAGGCTTTATCTAAGATACAGCTGTAGTTTAGCGCCAACACATTACATGGCCTTCCAAGACGCAATTGAAGGAAGCAAGCTTCAGGTTAAATTAGAAATGTCTTGTCTGAACTTCGAGATGAATCGGAACCAGTCTCTTGTTTAAGGGTAAGAAGAGGTTACGTGAAAAAGCGCAACAGAATGTCAAGACGAGTAGCCTCCTACTTTAATAGGAACAAGCACTTGGGAAGTCTAAGATGTTGGAAGTGTCAAGACCCACTGAAGAGTAAGGTTACAGAAGGATTTATTTTGTGAATTGACGTTATCACAACACATGGCCTACGCCCCAGCCTGCACTGACAGGTGCCCCTAACACACACTACAACAAAGTTCACGCAAATGAAACCTTTTTGGGTTTCTGGTTATGGATTGAATTGAGGCTGAGTCGCTGTTTTGGCTATAAACGTTCTCTCAGGCAGTAAACGATGCTCCGGTAGATGGATGTTTAAGACCTGCACACCAACATCATAGACTACACATTAACGACCGCCTTTGCGCAGGCGCCAACCATGCGAAGCAAAATACAGAACCTCGGTTATGCTTGATTCACGACCCGTTAAAAAGTGGCATAAATTTGCATAATAAACGTTTGCCTCCATTGAAGGAAAAGCTTCCAGTTTTATCTTCACTTGTGCCTTATAAGAGATTTAGACCCCCAGATTGACTGCGACAAATTAATGCAATCGGTTAATTAGGCTTTATTGCACTAATTTTAAACGTAGTTGTAGAAAACATAACGAACACGAGGTCACTATAAATAAGTGGTGCCTCCCTTCATTTATTATGCCATTGAGCGACCATTTCATTGGCCACTCGATCTACACTTGAGTAATAGCCTACATATATTATGCTCTTTCATCTATTCACACAAAGATACTAGTCGTAGACCTAGCTTAGGCTACTCCAAAGTCATTGCGTAATTACATACAGAGCCATCGCTGAAGTGGACTAATGACCTTTAAAAAACTATGTAAGCACAAATTAATTGTAAAATGAATAATTTTCAAACAAAAATAAATATTCCACCAAATTATTGTGGTAAAACGAGTGTCTCGCTGTTTAACATCTAATGTCCATCTGTCGTCATTTCCTCCACATGGTGATGATCGTTTGACTAGCACCCAGAAAAGAGCGCGTGGCTCCTTTAGAGCAGCTGGGCGAGGCATAATTCCAGGATAGTCGAAGAATTACTAAAGTGCCGTCCATAGTGATGCATTTCACTCTCTATAGCAACATTATCAGAAGAATCGGTGACTTACCGGACCTCAATGTCCTTCTATTCTCTACCTGTGCATTCTGAAAAACAAGATATCGATTTTATTATAATGCGGAATTCCATGCCCAGATAGAGTGTAACCGTGGAGAACATTAATGCTATCATAATTTATCCCTTGTAACGATTTGCTGGTCCCAATTCACTATAAACGTATTATTCAAGACAAAAATAAAAGTAAATAGGTTTGTTTTTTTAAAGACGGAACACTGAATTGACAATCACAGCACTTTAGATCTGGGTGTCTCGCCTTTTTTTCCCCCTCTAGTGTAATAGCCTATGCTGTGTCTGTTCTACACCCCAGGCACTTCTATCCTGGTTTGCCGTCGTATTTCGGCTGGCAGACCGCGTGCACTCCCGAGAGACTCCATCCATGTGCCAGGAGGTACACGCGGATATAGAACTAAGATTTTAACTTCTCTTTTGAAATACAAATTATTTTTTTCCTGGATGTATGTTGGCCTGTGTTCCGTGTCCTCTGAATCACTTGCCAAAATGTGTTTGTTATATCAATGTGTCATATATCACGCAGCGCTTAGTGTACACCTGTAAAATGAATGTTAATAATCTTGTATGGTGATGAAACATTATTCCGACAGGAATTAGCATCAGCAGTGGGAACACTAATTTCAAACTGCATGAAACGTACGGAGCCCCTATCGTGGAGTGGAGCGTAGAGCAACTGATGGTCTGAGTGAGCGTGTGTCTGTGCATCTGAGTGAGTGAACAGGAAAGGGAGGGAGAAAGGGGGAGAAAAAGGTGGTCAGCGGTGGGCTCATACAATTTCATTCGAGACCTGCAGCGGCGGTGGACGAAGTACGATCAGAAGTCGGAAGACGGATAATAAAAGTGATGTAATAGAGATCCGTGGGATTTACTGATGGATTGTGTGGGTTTAATGCCTGGGTGGACTACTGGGCACAGGAAAGCTTCTTTCAATTACATAGGCTGCCTTGGTCATTGACGGGAGTGGTACTGAACGACAGTAGGCACGTTCTTAGTAGGCTATTTTATATATCTTTTGGAAAAATAAAAGAAAGACCTTTTGGATCTGGACCCCATGCTACGTTTGGTGGACACACGATACATTCCATAAAATGACAGTGAGAAGGAATATGTAAATGCCCATTTAATAACCCAGGGCACAGGATCTGTTACATTTTCCTCCATGGCTTTACAAAAGTCTTCAGGGTCCTCTGGGGATGGCAAGCCGAACCCCAGCCTGATAGACCTGGGCACGTTCTTCGTGGACTCCGATATAATTTTCGGATTTACAAGTCACCTTCTGAGAAGAAAAGCAAAGGTAAGTGTGCGACACATTAGCTCTCGGCGAAAGAGAAACTCGGTTGGGTAACTTTTATGCATGTCAGTCCGAAACAACACAACCCAGTAAGTTGGCATTTTTTCTATAACTCAGTTCTTCAATACTTTAGTGTTTAATATCAAAGGAGAACTATAGCATAAATTACATGTGTACAGTTAAATGCATCGGTTTGCTTGCTGTTGCTTCAGTGTCAGCTGGGACTGGAACATTCAGGACCAAGAACAGCGGACTCAATCTAACAACGTAGATGTGTTGCCTTTAGTCTGCCTTTCCACTTAAAAGAAAGACAGACATTATATTTGTCTTTCCAGCGTCTAAAATAGTTATAAAGTTCTAGGTACACCACTCGTCCCATGCAATATGTTAAGTAACGTACGCTATATTTATATATTTTAAAAAGAAAAGAAAAAGTAAACCCAACACATATTCGCGGCTAAAGTTGGTTGATTTCGGTGTGAAGACAATAACCGTGTACAGGTGTTCATTGAGGTCATTTTTTCATCCAAGAAGAACGCCACTGGAAAAGTATATAGCCTAGAGTCCGAAATAATAACGCAAACGGGCTATACAGAACAACTCTAAACGACTGCGCCCTACTTTCCACTTTACGATTTTTGAGATCATCCTGAAGCTTCGTAAATTAAACAAAACGCAACTAAGCATCTTAGACTACTTATGTCTAATGTAGCTACATATGACCGCAAAGTTAAAACCAAATGTAGTGACATTGATAGGAAGCCACTGAGGACGGGGCGGTTCTGTGCAGCGTGATTTTAGCTACACTGACGATAGTCTATGTTGCGAGTTAAGCATGTGGTATACCCTCCACGCTACAGTAGCCTAGAATAATCAGACAGACGCACAGTCTGTGAGAGTCTAAGCGATAATACTTGTCTGGAAAAATAGAAATGTAAGTAGGAAATCACATTTCACACCCGGGGATTTCTACAAGATCAATGCGCAAATATTAAGGGATCTCTAAATATTCGTCACACAAATCCTGCAGACGTTAAATGTATATGGAATGTAATACTTATGGTTAAGATATCACAACTAAGTAGGCAACCTCGGTGCGCGATTAAAGCCATCAATGTGAACCCCGCATTACAAATGTATTATGAGTACATTAATGTTTCTGTTAATTAAATTTATTTAAACGTGGTCCTAATTATTTTTCACAACAGAGAAGATAAAATATGTGTTTTTCATGTATGTACCAGCAATGATATATCTTTGTATGATGGGCTGTTCGGTTGTATCACGTTAAATAGTGGTAAACTCCCCAAATATATGATACCAGTTGCACAGACACGCAGTCTTTTGTCGGCTCGCCTACACATACAAAGGATTGTTACTGGGTTATATGAGGGAAGAAAAATGACAAGTAGAATTACATTGTGGAACAAAAGCATGTGGCTGTCGTTTCTTACATCATCTACATGAAATATTTAGAAGTTTAAAAATTAAATATTTAAACAGCCTACATTTTTCATCTCAGGTTTTTTTCTGTATTCTACCAAAGTACCAGATGGTGGCGCCAAAGTAATGATAACCGGGGGCTGCGGTTAATAATCATTGCTTCAGCCAAAGCGTGTGCAGTCTAACTAGACCGCTTATTTCACTGTTAAATGAGATCATGTGGTAACTGTAATCATAATCGTTTAGACAGCGAGGTCGGTCACAAACTGAAGCTGTAGGCTAGGCTACATAGCTGAAAAGTGATCGAAAATACAAGTTTATTTCCCCAATTGATGTATCAAATCGTCTCCTTACTCTCAGTTTCTTTGCAAAATCAAACGCTGTAGGCTATAAAGCGCTGATTATATTCCACGTTACATGGCCATTTGTTGACGTTTACAAATACACTTGGTTAGTTCAAGTGTAGGATCGAATGATTGACTGTTTAATGGGTGGTTGAGTAGTTAGATGACTCAGTAATCGAATCCAAACAAAAAATGTAGAACTAATATTTAGCTTGTCTTGTCCAATGTGCGGAATATAGGTAGTCACGCGCTTAATGCAGCCACGCGTATGAACGCAAACCATTTCAAGCGCATTTAAACTATCATACCTTTGTACTGAAACCTAACCATTTCCTAATTGCTAGCATAATCATGTATCCTAAGCACCGACCATTGTCAGCCAATTCTCATTGAGCAACGAAGGCATGCCTCATTCATTCAATCGAGATACGCCCTTTTTTTTTTTTTTTTTACAGACACCTAGGGTCAGGCTGAAAGGTGTCTTCCGCTGTTAACAGGTGTTGCCCTGTAACATATTCGGTATTTCAGTCGTACAGCAGTCTAATACCCTACGTGGAAACAGGGAAGTATTTACAATTTTACAGTTCAAATGAATATACGTAAGCTACCATATACACTTTAATATAATTCGGTTTCATTGGCTATTACAAACGGAATATCGTTTCCGTCAAAACACACAAAGTGACATCCAAATTGAGAAGCTTGATAGCGCATGGTTATACCCAGTAGCACTAGACATTCATTTTAAACACGCACCCGAATATTTATAATTTCCTTTAATGTGCACTAAATATCCGTTTCAAACACCAGATCTTAATATCAGCATTAGGCTACATCGATCCGTAATATTAGGAGGTATACATGTTCCAACCGAAATTCCCAAGCACACTGATGACAATGTTACCCTCGCTGTTGTAAGATTTCCTGCTAACGGGTAAGTGCAGCTACCCGTGCAATGCCGCTCTCCATAAAGCAGTCGCGTATACGCACTGAGTGCGAGCTCCACCCATTTCTGGGACTTGATTAGACCGCTCCACGAAGTCGCGGCTAAAACTTTACTCTTCTAGATATTAACGACGACATGGGAATGAAACAGTGCAAGTACCGTCGTTGGAGAATTATAATACAAGCAATAACACATTTTGTAGCTACTCAGTCACTGCGTGCTTGGAAACGGTAGGCTAATAAGTAAGCCTAAACTAAGCACGCAAAAGAAACTACCAATATTGTCAGAAATTGTTAACTTGTGAGAAACGGATTTGACGGGATGTTCAGACCCGAGAGGACGAACCTGAATTTGGGGGATGCAACTCGCGGACGGGACCCTGACCACCGGAGGTTTACCGTAAGTACTGAAAATAAAGGGCGAAAATAAGCAAGAACTGATCAGTCAACTGATCAGTATAGGGTTATAGTTCCACCTGTGACGGTATTTTGTATACCACCATGCTCTGAAGCTTCGATCCTCGGGTTAAGGTAAAGTCCACTCAGGAATATTTCGCTCATGTACATTCATTTCAGCAGTTAGTTAGCCCCGACAAGGTATTTTATTCAGCAACCGCAGCATAGGCTACCTGTCTGTCAGTCCTAATCATTTCATACATTGAACGCTGCACGTCCACAGTTTCACGTTGGCAGTTGATTTATTTTCTGCTCTAACTTGTATTTTCTGTCTGCCATGGCAAAGGTGGAAGGATGTCCCGGCAGAGAATCTCCCTTCTCGCTCGAACTCAATCCCAGGAAGAGGCTACATTCAGCGGAGGAAGCCCTGTGCGGCAGCCGACCACCCCCGGAGGGCGCCGGGTCTGTGACCATATCAGAGTCGGGTCATTTCGAGAGAAGGGACCTCAAGGGAAACTTGTGCAAACAATGTCAGATGAAAGTCGCAGAACTGAAGAGGCAAGCGCTCGCGCTGACCGATCCAGGGTCTCTGAAGGTTTGTACAGCCATACTATTACGCCTGTAAAGTTTTTATCCGTACAATCCCCCAGCCAAAGTCACACAGTTGTATTAGTAATGCTATTTATTTTACAAATGTTTTAAGTGACTGAAATGCATACTCAGTTCTAAGCATTGTGCATTCTGTGCCCCATTAACAGGTAAACACTTGACATTTGTTACATTTTGTATGGATGTTGCCTATTGAGGAGTGTTAAGATTTATTCTTTGTTGGGAGTTTGCCAGCACCTAAGAAGCATACCTGGGGTAAATCATAATATAAACTGAAACAAAAATGTAAGGTCTCTCTATGCCTCACCTAACTGAGGCAGTATGACCAAATACACTGTCAATTTAGCATGGAGAGAGAGCTCCTGTGGAGAATGTTGCCTGCAGCGACAATGTCCCCACCTGTGTGGAGCAAGAACCTGTCTGATTCACTCTTTATAGCCCTTTCTAGCATACAATCAATATAGAAAGTAGCATCATTTTTCTTTTTCAGTGTTAAGTTTCATAATAAAAGGATACTACATTAAGTAACACTTTAGAGCCCACACATGCAGACTAATACAAGACATATTCACTGAAACCTGAGGTCATGAAACTGTAATGAGACCTTTGGCTAAACAGTTAGACTTAGTTGGCTGTCTTTTTTTAAATTGCACTCTTATCAGCCATTATATATCTGCCAGGATTCCTGCCCTAGTGCCCTCAAAGTTGCCCCTTTTCAAACCAGCCCGATCGTTTTAAAGTCCCATTGTGTTGGCTGCAATGAAGTGTGCTCTGATGCACTGGTAAAAATGTTAAGGGGGGGTAGGTGATGCAATGGCTCTCTTTACTCTTCAGTGCGTCTGTTACCTGGTAATGTGCACATTTCCTCATTTCCTGTTTGGTTGTATAGCACGTCTCTATATTATATTTGATTTTTTTCAAACTTATCTGGAAGTTTAGCAAAACTTTGCAACAGTCACATCTGATCCAGGTTGTCTGGTGGGCAGACAAATGCACACTGGATTGCATGTTGTTATAATGGTCCTGTGTCATACTGGAATTTTTTTCCTCAAGAAGTCTGGATAAAGCCTTGTTTCATTAATTAGGAAAACCTTCCACTAATCTATAGGTGAGATCTAATCGCCTTTATAGAGTCCTGCCAGAGTTTTCAGCAGACCTGTTTACTTTGAACTATGAGAGTACATTGTCAGCTGATTTAATGCTACTTTCTATCATGGAGGAATTTGCTTTCTGCTCTTGTCAGGTTTAGGAAAGTGAGCGCTTTGGCATATTCATGTGTGCACATGTGCGTCTGATGGTCTTATCTTTGGGAGCAGTTTGTTATCCCTGAAGGACGGGGGACTGCTTGTTGACTCCACGCTCCGTTGGTGGAGCAGGGACGGGATCCTGCAGGGGCTCGGGTTCTACTCATGTGTGGTTTATGGGGGCGCAGGGATGGCATGCGAGCAGACAGCTTTGATGCCGTGTCAGAGCAAGGGTAGTTTAGTCTGAGCCCGCGGGTCCTAGCGCCACTACCTGTCCACGGGAACGGGGAAGGCTTGAGTCCCCAACGTGGGCCGGCCGGGCAGACCTGGTCCCACTGGAGACCCCCTGTAGTTGGGGGCCAGCGTGAGGTTCGGAGTACGTCAGATAACGGCCGTTTTTTTTCGACGCATGCCTTTCTGGCTAGGGTCTAAGGGGGGGGGGGAGGTCCGGCTGCGAACCCCACCCCCCTCCCCCCCGCCTAACCACCAGACAACAGAAAATATTGGGGGGCTTTGTTTTTGTTTTTTTATTATCCTCCCCCTCACATTCCTGTGTGCAGTCGCAACTCCAATATAGGGCAGAGAGCAGTGTGGTTACGTAAGAGTGGCTGTGAAGTTGTGAGGATGAGAGAGTTTGAGAAGCTATCAAATACATTAGTTCAATAAGGTGTCAGGGCCGGTTATGAAAGGCAGGGGGAGATGGGGCCGCGGCAGTCAGCCTGACTCACTCTCCGGTTTCAGAGCGCTCCCTACCCACAGAGGCTGTGCGGCTATTACGGTCTATTAGATGTCGGTGTGCTTTATTAGAGACTCTTAGCTCCCTCTGGGTGTGCTGAGTGGAGCTGATTAACAGCCATTACGGGGGCCTCAGGAATATGAAAATGTATGAGGCGTTTAGAGCACGTGAGAATGTCTGTATACGCGCCCGGACCTCCCCCTCCTCGCCCCAGACTCCGCCCTCCTTATGACATCATCTCATTGTGTTCCAGTTTTTTAAAAATTTTTTTTTTTACTTATTCCCCGCTACGCTTATTTTTCTACGTTTACAACCAAATGCCCATAAACAACATGAAAGCTTGTGTCTGGCAGACTGAAATGTCTTTGGAAGTGGCCCATTGTTTTGGGAAACAATGCTTATCTTGCTGCTTTCGGGGGATGGGGGGTGGGAAATAAGCAACCTGTAGGCAGGGGAGTCTACGGAGGAAGCTAAACCCAGTTGACCTTCGCTGTGCATTGAAAGTGTTCCTGTCCACCTCGCACCACAATTCCCAGAGCTGTTAAATATAGTCCTCAGACTTTTATTGTTGTCACTGCCTGCACTGGCTGAAGGCTTTTTTTTCTCAGTCATCCTCCGGGCAATGAAGGTCTCATATTTTGTTTGGATTAAAGCCCCTCCTAGCAGCTGCCCATAGTTGTGCCAGGGAAATTAGTTTGTTGCAGGGACCTCTAACATTCCATCTGTGAGCTACCCCTTTGTTTGGGGTGTATGGTGACATACAGTATCTGCAGCACACAATGAAAGACCTTTGGTGGGATTCATAGTCAGGGTGTTATCTGAGCTTGAGAGTGCTATTGCCTGCATCCCATACCCTGTGCAAACTTCCCTTCCATGGGAATGGAACCTGGGCCTTAAAAGTCTCTCCAGGTGCTCCAATACAGACCCTCCTACCCCCTTGCACACACAGACACACACACACACACACACATACACTGTGGTCTTCCTCAGGGGGGTTGTGGGTATGTTTCCTTTATTAGCCTCATGTTGATGGCTAAATTGGGCCCTAATTCAGGAGGTAAACAGCCATGGGAGGTCAGGAGGCTTTTTGTGTTCTGCCCACAGTATCAGATTCCCCAGCTGCAGGAGAAAGGAGACATTGTCCCGCCCGCCCAGGCCGCCCACCTGCAAGCCCGGCACCGCTGTTTGTGGCCGGGAGCCGGTGACCGTGACTGCTCACCCTGGGGCAATAGGGGTTGGAGAGGTGCGCTCTGGGTAGGACTTGTGCGCGTGGCAGGTTTGGCACCGTGGAGCTGCGGGTCTGCCTGGATGGTATCTGTGCCTAGGCCGGGCGCGAGACTGGGAAGGTTCTCCTGGGAAAGAGAGGAGGCTCTTTGTGCGAGCTCTCCCCCTGGTTCCGTTGGGTGAGGAAGTGAGCGTGCCCCTTTGACCCCATCTTCCAGTAGACCTATTGTCTGAGCAGATCCCCGGCGAGTACAGTAGGACCTGCTGCTTAGCTCAGCTAGTGCACTTTGCTGTATGTCTGGGAAGGAGCAGTTGGAGAGATTTCTACAGGGGGGTGGGGGTGGGGGTGGGGGGTGTCATTTTTTAATTGTTCCTCTGTACCTCACTGGACAAAAAAAACAAAGCTGCCATCGTGTGTTGTAGCCAGCCGCACTTGACCCATCATCATCGAGAAACCAAGAGCGTGACTCATAGGCTTGGTGTGAAAGAGTTCCTATCCCCGCTGCTTTCTCAATGGGAGACTGGCTCCGTTTCAACACTTAAAAGCTGCGAGCTCCAGGATGCTGTGGGAAGAGCTGGGAATGAATTGGTGCCATAAGCTGTAGGCTTGGAAAACAAAGGGTCAGTGCTGGAGCCATGATGATGACAAACAATATCTCTATATTCTGCTGCAGCATGTAAATTCACAGCCAGCAATTCGCCCTTCTTCATGCTCCTGGACTTCAACAACCAGGCTCATTTTCTGAGAACCAACTTTTTAATCTTTGTATTTCTTACTTTTTTTAATTCATTGATGTTGAGTGGTTAGGCTGACTTTATCAACATTTAAGCTCTTCACTTTGTTCTGGTTTAACTCTACTGAGATCAGGTTCGTCCTTGAAATTATGGCCTTCCTTTGAGCCAAATTGACTGTGGCTTTCTTCAGTCTTGACAGTGGAAAAGGCTGTAAATTTGCAGTCTCTTTCATTTAGTGTCAGACAATTAAAAAAGCATTATTAAAATGGCCTGCCTTTAAAGCAAAACTACAGGGAGAGACTTTCAGAAGTTCCACAGACATGGTGTCTGCCTTGCTCAAAGGAATTATCCTATGAGTATCCAGTTCGATAATTAACATCTAGTGAGAATCTCAAATGATAAAAGACAAACAATGATGGTGCATCAAAAATTGTATACCAGGGCCTATCATTGCTTGCTGTGAAACTGAGTTGAACATTGAAGTCATATGATAACATTAAAGACCTGCCACAAGTTCAAAGCAGGTCATTTCTTTTTTATAATAACCAGTGGATCTTTCAACAAAGGTAAAAGCCCATCCACCTGGCTCTGAGCTATCTTTAATTAATGAAAACTGACTTTTTTCTTTCCCTTTTTGCTCAAAGGGCTTCACTATAAAAGGACCATATTGTGGTAAACGCAGAGGAAGAATTTCCTTTTGTCTGCCTTGTCAGGTATCTCATGAACGGGGCTAAAGTGGCTGTCATTTTCAACAATCGACCATCAATTTCCAAGGCCCAGAAAGCCCATCTTGAAAGTGACCTGTAAAAACCTTAATTCTTAACCTGGCTGCATTTGAAGTTGGCTGTTGTTTTCAGACGTCCTTTTCGTCACCTGATATCATGGCTGAAACGACTGTCCTTCCTGGCTTCGGTTATCAACCTCACGGATGGTGAAAAGCTGCCTTTTGTGTGCGATGTGATAATGCGATTGCTCAGTTATCGTCTTCCTCACGTTTTAAAGGGCAGGCTACCTCCCAGAAGTCTCCTCTTTACTGTGAGATATTGCCACATGAATCAGATGGACAATTGAGAGATGGAATTGTGGTATAAAATGCTTGGAAAAAGATATTACCCTTCACTGTGCAAGGCCAGGTAGGGAGTATCTAGATGAAAACTGTGTTCATAGTTTAGTGCATTATTTGACAGATCTGATCTAATTTACCGTGGTAGAGATGGTGCACTAGAGAGGAAAGCCATTGCAGGTCAGGAAATGTTACCATACCTCAAAATTGGACCATCTGGTCGTACTATAGCTCCCAGAAGTGATCCAAATCTTGCCGACGGTCTCTGAGGTTATGTGTCAACCCTGTGCTGGATTTCCAGAGAGGAATCAAAACTTTCTAAATGGTAAACACTTGGGAACAGAGATTCCCATGAAGATACAATTGCTTTCATAAAGTCTTGAGGACATTTTGTGTGAATGCACAGTTTCAATTACAAGGACTGGAGTACATTCAGGTTAGCGTCTACATGCTATGTTTCTTTGAATGTTGTCTTTGTGTCTTTGCCTACATATATGTTTGTCCATGTATATTTTTGGAGCTGTTGCCCCTCCCAGAGAACTTACAATTGCTTCAGTTGTTTAGGAGATTGATTTAATTGCCACAGTTTTTAGTGTGTCTGTTCATTGTGTTGAGCGCCGCGGTGGTTCTGTGGCCTTATCTGATGCCGTCTGTGCGGTTGTGTGTGCCTGCGGTATCTGGATAAATGGAGCGATGTGGGCCTGTTTGGGGCCTCTCTGATGACAACAGCAGATAAGATGATTTGCAGTGATTGCACCTGGAGGTCTCCAGGTCAATGTGACAAGCAACGAAACAGCCGCCCAGTGCTTTACACTGCTCTGCCGGTTTAGTGTGAGAGAGGGTGACTGAATGGGCTGGCTTTCTGTGGGTGAGAGTGCCTAGGATGTGTGGTCTGCGTATCAGTCCAAATGTGTGTTTGTTTGTTTGTGTGTGTGTGTGTATGTAAACATAAGTTTTGGCTTCTTGACAATGAGTGCTTGTAAATGTGCAGTTCTACTTGAACGTGCCAAGTATATGCGGATGTGTGCGATCGTATGTTTGTTAATGTTTGTTGATGTTTGGTCATTTGTGTGGAAGTGGGCGAACGTGCCTGAATGTGAATGAATGTGTGAGAAAGCGTGTGAATGCTAGTGAATGTGTGTGAAAGTGAGTGAATGTGTGTGAAAGTGGGTTAATGTGTATGAAAGCGGGTGTTTCCCCAGGTCTCCGTCTGGACCGTAGACTGGATGTGCTGCGTCGCTCTAATGAAAGTGCGTGAGTGGCGGTTGGGAGGCTCCTCAGTGGAAGAGTAGTTTGCTTGTTAGGACTAACGAGTTTGAGGAGCTGATTTTATCTCCCGTAGCTTCTGTGTTTAAAAGCAAATCCACAAAAGTTAGCAAAAGGAGTCGTTTCCATCCCAGGCAGTAGTGAGAGCACTCCTGCAAGCTTAAAACTGCTTGTTGTGACAAGACAAAAGCTTAACACAGAGGACCATGTCAGAGAGGTCAAAAGCTTCACAGTACTAATGGGATTCTCTCTGGTGTTCTGAGGCTGCTAATTTATGGAGTTGTGTAGGACTTGTGTTGTCCTAACATGGATCTGAGTGATGAGTCAATTAATTTTTTTTTTAGTTTCCTGATAGTCCAGGCTTCATTAGTTACATGATAAAAAGTGCTATTCAGTTAAGGATGGAGGGAAAGAATGGCTAATGGCCTATTGACAATGATGGATGGGTGTTGCTATAATTTCTGCATAATGCCATTGCATTGAGAGGTCCTAATTATTGGCTAACACTGAATTTACAGCGAGGGGAGAGCATATCTCTTTTCAGGCTCTCCAAATATGGCATTTTAAAAGCATATGGCGAAGGCTGACGTTTAAGGACTTGGAAACCGTTTGGGTTGCTGTGCAATGTTAAATGGTTTGCAAAAAGAAAGGCCTGCAGCGGTTCCCCCACCCTGAGACGTGAGCTAAGTGCAGCACAGGAAGTGGAGGTCAGCGGCAGGCAGACTTTACCTCTCTGTTAACCTTTGCCCTTTGGCCTGAGGTCGCAGGAAAACGAGCTTGCCCTGGCATATCTCCATCTAGAGATCCCTGTCCACGGGGCAAACGGGGGAACCCAAAGGAGCTGATGTTGTCGAAGCTCGAACGTTGTGTTTTATTGGTGTTTGCACACAGTGATTAAATACGCCCACTGTTTGCCCACAAGCTGATAGTAAATTGCGTATTTGTTTGATAGAGATTGCAATACGGGATATATGTGAAAAGAGAGCCAGCTCTTTGGTGTGTAGTCTCTTCCGTTTACTCCAAAGAGTTCACTGGCATATTAAACTAGTAACTCTTCATGTCTATGCGAACAAAGATGAAGATACTCCTCTCTGGTGACTTCCACCTTTTGTCTGAGTTCCAAGTGTACTTTTCAGACAAATAAGTGATTGTGATATAGGTGTACATCTCTTTGTACATTTTAAGTAGCATAGAGTGCTCCTACTTGGTTGCTCCTTTGTCCCCTGCATAGCTTCCCATTCATTATGCATTCTAGGCTGCATATTGTGGATTTAGGGAGGGATACTCCCTCACATCATGTCACATGTCCACTTCATTCCACTCCCAGCCAGTTTGGACAGGGCAGGCTAAGCGTGGTGAGCGTGGACAAGTGAGATGTAATATAATGTTCTCCACTAGGGGTGCTGGGAACACTCCTTTCTCTGTGAAGACTGTGCAGGATTCTGTGGCTGTGCAAATGTGAAAATAAGGATTTAATTCTTTCACAATGTTTGGACCCATTCAGACACGTTTGTTTTGGTATTTTCCTGCTTCATTGTTTGGGTCTTTCATGCTTGACTGAACACAGCTCCTGCGCCACCATTGTTGTCTGGTCTGAAGCCAAACAAGGTGATATTTTGTGGAAAGGGTCCAGATTCTAATATAATTCAATGTTTTGCTGGTTGAAATTGTAGTAGCTTTGTTCTTCACTGAGTAGCAAATTTTTCATAGTCATCTTGGCTGAAAAAGTGTTTGAAATAAATTCCGTAATGTTAATTTCAAATGCTTATTTTCACCATGTAAGTGTTACACTGCTTTTTTATTTCCTGAATACAAGCAATGGGAGGAAATGACCTAACTTTGGCACATTCACCAAGCTTCCTGCATTCTGAGTGTGTACGAGTGCATGTGCGTGTTTGTGTGTGTGTGTGTCTGTGTATCTGTGTGCACGTGCCTGTGTGTGTGTATATGTTTGTACGTGCGTGTGTCTGTGTATCTGTGTTTGTATACCCGTGTGTGTGTGGGTGTATGTGAGTGTATTTTCATATGCATTAGTGTTCTTATGTGTGAGCGCATTTCCATGTGTACATATTTGGCTGTGAGTGTGTGCGTGCATGGGTGTGAGTATATATGTGCATTTTCGTGCGCATACGTGTGTGTGTGTGTGTGTGTGTGTGTGTGTGTGTATTTGTTCATGTGTGTATGTGTACTGTGTGTGTTGATGGTGCATGGGGAATTTAATGGTACAGTATACACTCGACTCAGGTTTATATAAGCGTTCCAACCCAGCGAAGGCCTGGCACTTCAGCCACAGCACTCTCCATGCAGCCAGACTTCCATCCACAGAGCCCACTGCAAAGATGCATCAGCGCTGCTGTCCCCATGACGATAGAAAAGCGAGGTGGATTGTGCTGGAACAGCCAAGGTTATCACACAGAGAGCCCTAACCACAAGTGAATGGGAGTCAAGGGCCAAAAACCAACTCTTAATTTCAGCATTCTGAAAGGTGGCCATCATAGAAGATCTGGGGTTCAGGAGTGATGCATCAAGCTATATTCTATTATACATTTCCCCTTTTAACCCTTTAACTGGCAGCTCAATGTTTATATATTTATTTCTGCATGTACATTTCTACTTTGTTTACTTATTTTTTGTTGACATTCGTGTATATATGTGTAATTTCACTGAAAATTTTCACGTGAAAACAAGCTGCTAGTTAAAGGGTTCAATTTATTAAATGAGTGTTTATAAAGAGCTTGGCCTGGGCAGATGTTTTACTCAGGAAAAGTTTTATTTCCACAAAACAGGCATGCAGTCACACACACACGCACACACGTACCCACGCACACACACACACACACGCATGCACACACACAAACGCACGCCTGCACACACACTCACGCACACACACACGCGCACACACACACGCGCGCACACACACACACGCACACACGCACAGACACACATTTTATTGCTCTGAAGGCTAGCCCGTCCTGTTCCCAGGCTCTGCTCCCCGTGTCTGAGGGCGAGCCTGTCTGCCTGCTGTTTCTGAGACACACCCTGGGGCTCCTCTACCTTTGTTGATTGACTTTTGACCCAGCTGTCAGCTCGGCCCCCTCTTTACAGCAGTATTGAGTTGCAGTTTGCTGACCCCGGCTGGAACAGGTGAATACTGGAGGTGCTTGCTGGAGGTGGTGTGCGGTTGGGGCCTGGAGCACGGAGGGGTTTGAGGTGCAGTGCAGGGGGACAGGAGGCGGGGCCTAGCCCACATCACAGCCTTTAAACCTGAGCTGGAGTAAGACTGGACTTAGTTTACAGCCTATTCAGCTGGAATATCACAGGGCAGAGCACACTGTGGCCCAGGCCTCAGTAACTAGGCACATCCTTTCTGACATGTCAGCTTCAAAGGAGGGAGAGGCCTCTGGATCTAATGAATTTCCCAGGCATCGTTTGTTTAATGTTGCATGCAGGGATGAGATATTTCAATTTCAATTCAGTGTCTTTTTTTGAGCAGTTGGACAACGAGACCTTTCACTACAAATGTGGTGTTGTAAAAGCTGTTCCCTCTTTTAGGCCGTGGTCTAAATTGATTGAAAGCCGGCGTTGTGGGGGGGGTGACAGAGTGGCACGCAGCTCTCTAATTGCCGAAGCTTCTGCTCGGCTTGTCTGTCATACCCCCCCAACCCCCTTCGTGTGTCAGAGAGGGAGAGAGGGAGTCAGGAAACAAGTTTCCTGCTCTCTAATGAAGCTGCATCCAGGACTGAATCAGTACATGCTTACAGTATGCCTGCCAGAGAAGGACTCCCTCTTGTACTGCACTGGTCATCAGAGCACCATCACTTTATATACTGACCAGATGGCCAGCTCCATATTCCTAAGACTGGAAGTTCTGTCAGTCTACATCTGAAGCTGAACTGTTCCAGTATGTACATGCATTACAGGGTGTGAGAGCAATGCTGTGATCAGAACAATGTTGTGTCAATATCTGTTCTACCCATCTTCACTCACCTTCATGCATATAGAATATAATTTTGCTTAAAGTGGCAATCCTTCATTTTTCATATAAAAATAGAATATTTGATACCTTTTTACAATGGCATTTTTGTAACAACATTGACTCAATGTGCTTACATTCTGCTTCTGTGTGTGCTATTTTCCGCTGGTGGTGTCGGGTGTGACAATCCTGCCAAGTTTTCAAATACGATGATGCACACAGGAATTTGTGTGCCAGATGTGAAAGAGCAAGAGCCTAAAATCCAAAAAGCATCTTTAAAATTGGGTTTTATATGTTGGTCAATATTACTGCGTCAGATGACAGTGTTGGTTGTCTTTAGGCAGTCTTCTTTATCAAAAATATTCTACCACTGGATTATTTATGCTAGTAATAGCTTAGTTTCAGCTGGAACACTGGGGAACTTGTGATCAAATCCACCAAAAGTGGAAAATTAAGGATGGCCCATTAACCCTTTGAAGAGTACGTTTTTTGGAATGTTTGTTTCAAAATTCGAAGTCAGTGTTCTTAAATTCCAGTGCTTACAATTACCAGCAGTGATTGGTGCATCAGCATTAGAATGTTCAACATTCTACTCACATTTAGTGATCCTACACATTAAAGGGTTAATTGCATTGTGTGGAGCTGTATGGAGCTGTATGTATTGAGCTATGTGTGCTGTATGAAGTCAGTCCTGTCAGGTGCAAGCATCGATGTGCCCTGCTCTCCCCCACAGCAGCCTGGCTGTACTTTATGGCATGCGCTGCACATTAAACTGCACTGCAATAATCTGGTGTCAAATGGCAATACAGACGCAGGCATCAATCACCATGTGGCCTGCTGTCTCTCTGCAGGGAAGAGCAGGCTGGAGACATGCTGATTAAATAAAGATCTCGCCCTCTTTTAAAGACTGCAACAGTTATTTTTCCTTTTGTTCTCTGACTATGTTCTGCATCCCTCCAGCGTGACTGCTGAGCTTTTTACCACTGATGTACTTGTCAATAGGAGTGCCATGCATCAGTGAGTTTCTGATGTGTACGAATGTACAGGTTTCAGCTGTCTGTGTGCCAGCATGTGTACAAGGAGGCGGTTAGATGCTTTTCTTTATCAGTGTTAAACTGCTGGAAGCTTAAGTAGAGAGAGAGAGAGAGAGAGAGAGAGAGAGAGAGAGAGCAAAGCCTTTGACACTCCAGATTGTATTCCAGTCTGGCAACAACAAGAGGAAACCAGGGTCCACTTCAGGATGGGGCAGAGGAAACAGGCGCTTTGAGGGAGAGGGCGCGCAGGCGTCACCGAGGCCGACGCCCAGTGCAGGCAGTCAGCGGGGATGGGAGGGGAGGGGAGGGAGGGATGGATTCCACCTGGGATGCAATGGAATGTTCTACGTGGAATTGCTGCCATTCCTTCTGGGATCCAGGCCTGCGTGTTCCAGTGGAGCCTGAGTCTGGACAAGACGAGGCAAGACCCTGTCCTGAGCGTAGACCCGTCCCAGACGTGGTCTGGCTGAATAACACGAAAGCAGCGGGGTTCCCCTCGCCCGCCTCGCATCCTGCTGTGCCTCGGCATTTTAATGCGCCAGGTGGGGCAGCGTGCTGTGGTTCAGGACCTGAATTTGCTATAAAGGAGGTTGCAGGTTTATACCCACATTTCAAACTGCCTTTGTACCTCTGTACAGGGTATTTAAATGGTTTTCAGCTGTACGAAGGGTAGCATGTTAAAAATGTGAGGGATGTAGGCCTTCCCACCGGCCTGAGCAAATAAACACTAATAATAACAATTATGACTCCAGGTGTGCTCCTTCACAGCTGTGGAATGAGGCAGACCTGGTCCGCTGCCGGGAGGCGTAAGACACGTGCGCTGTTTTTAAAGGGAGTCGTGGATCCCCAACTTCCTGTTACCGTTTATCTGGTATCTATTGATCCAGACATGCATTCAGCCGTTGTCACGGCAACACAGATACATTGGCGACATGGGTAGGGAACTGCAAAATGATTGTGGCGTGAATATCGGAAAAAAGATACCGGACAACTAGGTTTTATAACCACAGATACACGCCGATGGTTAAATTGTACGAATAAAACTAACAGTGCAAAGTGTTCAAGGGCAGATGAAGCATGGCAACAATAAGACGAGCAACAAAATCATAACTATGTTTGAACTATGTATGACAAGGATACCATAAGTGTCACATTTCAGTGTTATGCATTTGCTGTCGAACTGTGTTTGTTATTTTTAAAGTCCTATTTCAAAGTGCAGAGATTATGCCTCAACTGAAGACAAATAATGGAAAAGTGTGACACGTGATAATCATTCAAAGAAATAAAGAGCAAATTGATGACTGCATTTTTCTTTGATACGATAATGATAAAAAGGACAATTTAAATTTAAATTTCTAAAATGCAATTATAGCTAGACATGGATCTGTTGGGACCAGACAGCTCAGTTAATCACTTCAATTAAATCGAGATTGGTTGGTTAACCCAGATATATCCAATCCTAGACCACCCAGTGTAGTTAGACTGCAGTGCCCCCTGCTCCCACGGACAGACAAATTGTTTAATTCATCGATTTAATGCCTCTGAACTTTAATTGGCCAATCCAGAACTAGCAAATGGAAATTTGCAACCGGCCGGCCACTTTCAGTGCGGTCAGCGCAAGGGGGGTAAGCGTGCCGTGTGGAGGGGTCCGAGTCCCACAAGTTTCCCTTCAGAATCAATCTCAGCCTCGTTGCGTCTTCCCCTCACATATGTCATTGCTGGCGTCCCCTGGCTGGCGTTCAGGGTGACATCGGAGAGCGCCAGGTGGGCCTGCTGGTTTAATTTGACAGTCCAGTGCTTTTCACTCAACCCCTCCCCCCCCCCCCCCCACTGCCCTGCCCTTGTGATCTTCCACAATGGGCCAGGTGTGCCGGGCTGCGGACTGGATGAGTGGCTGAGCTGCGCATTGATAGCTCGCGGTCACCGTGACGATAGCCCTGTTGAACTGTCCCTCTGTAATCTCTCCAGACGGTCACCAGGCCGATGGTCACTAAGTGTGCTGGCGATATGTGGGTAGCGGGGCAACAGCAATAACAAACAGAAAGGCTTGTTGCTATAACTCTTTTACAACAAGAAGCCACGTGTGTGCAATGGCGCTGTTTATGGGGGAAGCTGATTTGACTCATTTAAACCCTTATGATGGGCACAATGTGCTTATTTTAACCTGTCAGCACAGTGCACAATGGTGCATACTTATTTCAATGACCTGTTTGGTGACAAATAATACTTAAGAATGCTCAGGCTGCACCAAAAACTGAATTGTCCCGCCTGGCAGCACAATGTGTGACATGTGACACTGTTGCACCCCTATATGCACATGAGACAGGGCCAAAGCCAGTGGACAAAGAGTGTGAAAAGAAACTGAATAAATGAGCGCATGAACTATCTACTAAACTACTAAGAGTATGAACTATGAGTATCTAAGCAGAGCAGCAGAGCATTTCCCCTGTGTGTTAAGGAGCGTTGGGCTGTGAGCTCACTGAATGAACAGCCTAGGCAGGGTGGAGACTGTCTGCAGGCAAACAAAATGAAGTGTGTACCTGCTGTAGAACCCCTGGGGCCAGTGTATATAGATCCATGGGAGTTGCTCCTGTGAATGTGTGTGCTTGCGTGTGTGTGTGTGTGTGTGTCTGTGTGTGTGTGTGTGCTGTATGAATGTGTGTGCTTGCGTGTGTGTGTGTGTCTGTGTGTGTGTGCAGGTGTACTGTATGAATGTGTGTGCTTGCGTGTGTGTGTGTCTGTGTGTGTGTAGGTGTACTGTATGAATGTGTGTGCTTGCGTGTGTGTGTGTGTGTGTGTGTGTGTAGGTGTACTGTATGAATGTGTGTGCTTGCGTGTGTATGTGTCTGTGTAGGTGTACTGTATGAATGTGTGTGCTTGCGTGTGTGTGTGTGTGTCTGTGTGTGTGTGTCTGCATGCCTGTGTGGCTTATGCACATGCGTCCATGTGCTGTCAGAGTATTCTGTTGTAAGATAATGCCTGACATGTCATGGCTCTGTGCTTAATACCCTGTACCTCATTAACTGCTTAAAAGGGTCACAGAATGTTCTTCAGCCTTTAGAAATGATAGCACAGCTGAAGGATTTAAATCCTCAATATAATGCAGAGAATATGGAGCAAGGTTAAGTTAATTTTTCCCTGTCTTCATAAAGCTCTTTAATTTGACAACAAGCCTTGTGGCATTTGACAAAGCGCCGGAAATAAGGCCCTGGGCTGAAGGAACGCTCCGCCACTTTGTGTGCCGAAATAGATCCGCATTACTGTAGACTCTGGGTTTTGTTGAGGGGGCGAAAGGAGGAAACTCGCACTTAATCACCAGGCCGGCCTCCCCGGGCAGTCCAGTCTCCCCTCCACTGAGCAAACGGCGCGCCTCGTGTGGGGAGCCGCGGCATCATGGGTAATTTGGAAGTGACATTGCCCTTGTTTGTTTTCCCTCGGTTTGACAAGACATCTGTTTATGGGAGCTCTCTTTGTCTCTTTGGCATACCTGCCATTCATCCGGCCCGGTTTGGCAATGTTTGCCCAGTGTGTGTAACGCCAGTTCAGCACAATGTGTTTGTTTGTCTTATAATAGCACTTCGGTATGCGTCCATTTGTTTTGCATTGTTGCTCGCTCATCCTGATGTATGGAGTTCGTAAATCTTCGAGCTGTACGAAACGCCAGTCAAAGTTCACGCTAAGCCCCGTTTCGTGGCCGAGCGTCTCTCCTGGGGTCGCTGGGGAGTGTGTCAGGACGTGTTTGCGTGCTAACTGCGTGCTTTGAGTTTGAGGAGTTCTCCCTGCCGGTCTAAAGGACGAATTGTCACTGTCATTCCATTTTCTGGCCAGACTGTGTACCAGGCATGTGTACCTGGCTGGATCTTGCAGAATGTTTAAATGGGAAACCCTTAAGCGGTTTCTAATGAGGTCTTGCAGCATCTCGGACGGCATGCGACGTTCTCACAGGGTCCCAGTACTTTTTCTCTGCCTCAGCAGTAGGAGTTGGGACATGGCGGAGCAGGACGTTAAGCGGGGACTCATGTGCGTTACCTGGGAAACGCATTCCCGTGGCTCCCCGCCCGATGCGCATTCCCGTGGCTCTGCCGTTGATCTGGGCCGTTCTGCGGAAGACAGCGATGAGGTGATCTGTCTGCCGGGGCGGCCGCCCTGCTCACCGGCCGTGTGATGGGAATATAAACGGCCCAGCTGCTACCTCAGCACTTCGTCCTTGGAGTGTGACAGGGACTCGCCGGGGGACTTCGCTTTCGCTTTGCTCGCAGCGCTTCACACGCCTTGCTTCGCGAAGCCCCCTCACCCCCCCACCCACCCCCCAACCCCACCCGAACCACAAACTGCCACCCCCCACTCCTCCCGCCCCCACCAGCTCAGGTCATGCAAAGCCACAGATGCTCTGACAAGAGACTGCTGTTGCTGCTGGTCCATGGCTTTTATTTCACACAATTCCCTGGAATGTAGTCATAGGGGGCAAAAGGTGTAATGAGGCACTGACCCACAGCCCCTAGCAGGAAATGGCAAATGTACCGTTAAAAATCCACTGTCAGTCAAGTTGATTAAATATAAAAAAGCAAGTTATGCGGTGCATGGTTGCTCCCAGAAAGAGATGCAGATTGATAGTGCTTTAGTTAAGCAAAAACATAAAATGGTAGACCTGTGAACTCCGTTCATTCGTTCACAGTGAAACGCAGGTCATGAAGGAAGTCTTTGCATGTTGTAAATGGCGGGTGTGCTGTCTGAAGGGCTCTGTGGTGCACAGACTGGCTCAGGCTGGTGGGAATTGTGGGTCAGGGGGTGTCTCTGTTTGAGGTGGGGGGCGGGCGGGAGGGAAGGAGAATCGGTTAGCCGAGCCTCTCTTCCCGTCACATTGCATGAAACGAATACTCCATTCAGTTCACAGCATAGACCGCCCTGGTCAGAACGCTGTTGCGGCCAGTGAGCGTCGGAGCGGGGGGTTGTGAAATGCGCTAAAACACACGATGGCTCCCGACCTTCCCTCCGCGCAGCGCGACCCCGCGGCTCCACGGAGCTCGTTACGGCGCGTTTACACGGACGCGGCTGACGGAGGCCTCCTTCCTGTCTGGAGCGAACGCGTCGCCGTTAATTAGGGCTCCTTCAGACGCTCTGAGCTGGGAAACAAAGGCGCGGACCCGCCGCCGACCGCGCCGCGGCTCCGACTGTCGCTGGGCCACGCCCCCTGCTCCCAGCATGCCTGCGGCTTCCCTTACCATCCCGTAATAACAGGCCAGAGAGGGGTCGCCAGCGCACCAGTGTGTAAATCAGTCCCGCGCTGCAACCTTTGCTCAGGTGCGATCTGCATGGATTTATGTATTTCCCACGCACTCTTGCTTTACCTGACAGTCTCTTGATTTGGAGTGTGTGTATCTTGAGGGAAATCTTGATGAAGGAATTGATGATGCCGTTACGATTTTCTGCCAAAACAGCGACTGTGTAGTGTGTAATCACAGGGGAATGGAAGAGTAACCACAGCTTCCCCCCAGTGCTGGAGAAAGGGCTGTTATCTTCGGAGGTAATACTTGACACATTCAGAAAGTTGATTGGAATTGCTTTTTTCATGAAAAGCTGTGGTGACTCAGAGTAATAAACCTAAATAACTGAGAAAAAAATGACAGCTTACATTATGGTTTAAAGACCGCACAGTATTTGTTGTAAAATTAAATTTGCCTTCATTAAAAACAGATTATTTTGACTCCAGTATTTCCCCAGATGCGTATATTCAGTAATGGTTATATTTGAGAAAGTGATGAATGGAGACATTTTCTTTCCAACCGAACTATAAAAAACATCTCACATCTTAGACACTTTCATGTTTAATATGGAAGAATTGCTCTCACAAAATTGGATGTGATTGCAATGCCCTGTCTTTTCAAAATCTCCAACTGTGGAAAGCATAGCTGATTGTGGATTGAAAAGGTTAAAATATGCTGCGATACCATCAGACCCTGAACCCGGTAGTGCACCTGTGGAATGATCCTGAGTGGAATTTGCATTGCTCTGACATTGTTTGTTTTTAATGCTACCTTGGACCAGCCATTCACCTCATGAAGTGAGGACATGTGATGAATTGAACTTGTTGGCTGAAAGATATGAAGGGGACAGACTTGCCTCATTTGCCTTGTATTGTGCCCCTGACGAGGGCACGTTGGCTATATGTGTGTGTAAGAGGAGTGATGCTGACTGGCAGAGGGAAGAAAGACCTGCCAGGGCTGCAGCCGAACCCGTGGCAGGTAACAACCATTTGTCACGGAGCCCCAGGTCTCCTGCCACAATGAATATGCTGCTTTAAAACTGCTTTTATACTAGAAATGACTTCACTTCTCTGGAGAAATCCGCCATCAGACCGGTGACCTCCGGTATTAACTGGCAGTGGCTTGCCGAGAAAAACATTTGTAAAGTGAAAAAAAAAGATTTTTTTTCTGACCCGATGGCTTCTAAACAATTTGTCATAATGAAGTCACGGCTGTAAAATGACCTGTCTGAGCAAACTACCGCACTTTCTGATGTGCTCTGCGAGTGGGATTCTATCATTACCGGACTAGATTCGACAGAGCGATCCGTTGGAGAGGATAGAAAATTGCCCGCTTTTATTTCTGTTTATCGAATTTTAGGTTGGCAGAGGGACTGTCCCATTTCATTCATTTGCTCCGCTCGGCGTTGTTGTTTAAAGTATGTGTTTATCTGCTCCTGAAAAATTTAAGGAGTCGTATTTAATTTGGTAGTAGTCAGTTGGGTTGCTGCTGGAAATTACGGTGGTTTGCTTGTGTTCTATTTTCTTGATCGGTAGCTGAAAGCACAGAGACATTTGAGAATGCGCTGAATTACCATGGTTTCCTATTTCCTATCCCTCGTGTTTGCATCTGTGTGTTTGTGTGGTGCTTAGAGATAGCAAGTGTGTTTTTCCTTGCTTAGATAAACAGTGGATAAATGATAGAATAAATGATAGATAAAGCAACCTTGCTCCCTCACTGGCTTACTATAATGTGGTCCCTGTGCATACAGCATTGATAAGCTATCTGCTGATACAGATAAGAAGACTGCACATTGATATTAAATACAAACTTTCTCAAAGTAGTTTACCCGGCGTAGATTTCTCTGAACTCTAAATGTAACAGCTGATGAGTCACAGTTGGTCATTCATGTTAAACGGAGTTTATGCATTAGTCTCTATGGAAGAGAGCAGTGTATGAATTGGCAGAAAGTGAGGTGCATTTTCAGCTCTGTTTCTCAATGACCACCTTTTTTTGTACTAATTTGACAGAATGGTTCTGTCAGAATGTAACCTGGAACACAGTGTAATTTAGATTCAACAGCAAAAAAATGACAAAAGAAACACTTAAATAGAGGCAGGTACCTCTAGGAATTTGTATTCATTGATTCACTCTTTTTCAACTTTATTTGATCAACTGACAGCACATGGGGCTCAGACAAGTTGAGCATGTGTGGGCGAGCATGTGTCTGCATCTTTTCAGGTGGAAATGGCGCACAAGGCTAGAGAAAACATGAGGAAATTGAAATGGCAAATAGGCAGAATAGCATGAAAACTATATATACTGCTGCCGGAGATGGACAGCATCATTTGCTGAAATGGACAACATAATTTGCTGAAACATTGATTTGATATTATTCTTAATAAATTATTGCCTTGTGGCAGTAAAGCATATATGTGTGCTTTTCAATAGGTTGAACATAATTTAAAGAGAGAGAAAGAGAGGGGAAAAGAGGGGCAGAGAGAGAGAGAGGAAGAGAGGGGGAGGGAGAGAGAGAGCAAGGGGGAGAGAAAGAGAGACGGGGGGGGGCTGTAATTGGTACCATCAAACTGTGTCATTAACCTGGGGGAGAGGATGTCAGGACATGTCTGTCAGGTGGGGGTAACCATGGAGGCTGGGAGGGGGAGATAAGAGCACAGGAATCAGGGCAGACAGAGGCTTGCTTACTGGCAGACCGATCTGGCCTGTCCTTTTGCAGTCAGCGCAACAGTTGTCTGGGTCTTAATGCAGGGGCTGGCTACAGTACAGGCTACGGCAGACACAATCTGCGCCATCGCCCCCATCCAGAGCGCCGTGTCTCCCCCCGTCTCTGGCGTCTGGGTGCCTGGAGCATGGCGGAGGTGCTGAAAGCCAAGGAGAGGTGAGGGTTGCAGTCATCATGGCAGCTGCTGTCACAGGGGCCTTTGTCTTATCTCTGCCGCCCTGCTTAGCGCTGCCGTGTGGCCTTGTGGGTAATTCCACCAAAGGCCTTCGTGTTTCCCGAGTGCTGATTTTGACTTTACTGCGCCTTTAGGGTCTCTCGCTCACTGACTGATTGACTCGCTCGAGACTGAGTGGCTTCCACAGTAACGGGAGCCATGGAGAGGAAACTGTTTGCCAGGGACGGCTCAGTTCTTGTTTTATTAACATAAGCGAGACAGAGAGTCCTTTAAAGAGTCCTCTTGGTTACCGTGGCCCTGGAGACGGCGACCGGTTTATGACGGCGCCGTCAAAGTCTCGTACGCCGCTCCCCCTGAAGAGGGCCTTTATCCCTCGCGCGTGCTGGGAATTTTCACCGAAACTTCCCTCTCCCGTTCCAATCTGCAGTCAGCACAAATGCAGCAGCAACAAAAAGTAGTACACAAATTTAGAAGCTCGTGCTCACTCCTGATGATCTCGACTGTGTGTCACAACGACACAAACACGGCTTACCAAACCGGGAGCTCGTTCCTAATCCCAAAAGCCCAGTTCTGCAGTTTTGTCAGGAGCGCACCGTGTTTATGATGGTGTCTGGGGCTCCCTCTAAACTCTGCGACCGCGCTGGGTATTAAGCACTTTGCCGAGTTTAAGTGTGGCCACGCCCTCCAATGCCCCAGGCTGCCACATCACCATCACTCGTCCCCTGTTATCAGAACTTTATTTTCACCAGCTTATCAAGAGCCTGCTGCTGCTCGATTGCAGTGCTGCTTTCAATTTATGTCTGATTAATGATGACTCAGATGACTCATTCTTCTGTTGCTATTTTTTTTTTTTTTTTACAGTATACAGGGCAGAGAATAGCTGGTGAGACTTTGGCCTGTGTTTAGTCCTCATTTGCCTTTCAGTTCAGATTAAACACTAGTGTTGCTTTTTTCCCTGTTGGCAAGTTTAGCAGTCACCAAAATGAACTCACCAAAATGTGTGTGGAAAAAATTCATTTATGTGTGTGGGGAGGGTGGAATGTGTGAGTGTGCTTTCTATGTGTCTACAGACAGCTGTTTTAAAGTTAGATTCATTTAAAATGCTGTCTTTCTCTATTTTCACAAAACTTCTTGCAGCTCCTTGTTGAATATTTTTTATTAAGTCCGCTCTTTGTAATTCTCAGTGTGGTGCCAGCGCTGTAAAACAGGGCACGTCTTTAAGATTTTTTCAAAGTCTGCTTTTTTAGCCTGAGCCATGATTAGAATCCCTTGAACACTGTAGGTTGGCTAAGTGCCGTATCCGTGCAACAAGGAAGGATATCCTTCCCTCCTTTTCATCCTTGGGGGGGGGGGGGGGGTTTTGGGGGAATTGCGCACAGAGCACACCTGCATTGGGGGGAGTACTGTGTGCTTTATGGCCAGCATATTTCTTAGAGGACCTGGCTCTTCTGCGCTGCCTGTGCCTCCTCAACACGTCCGGAGGCCATTGGGGAACGTCCCCCACTCCTACCCCTCAGCCTCTAAACAGGAAGGAGCAGCC
Organism: Anguilla anguilla; assembly: GCF_013347855.1. NCBI lineage: Eukaryota > Metazoa > Chordata > Actinopteri > Anguilliformes > Anguillidae > Anguilla > Anguilla anguilla. The sequence continues at coordinate 16,310,846 of NC_049201.1, read as the reverse complement.
ACTCTGATTGTCTCCCCAGGTCCTGACAGTTAGGTGCCAGGTGCTGTGTGCAACTTCAAGGGCCTGAAGTCATATTTACATGTTGATTGTGGCCATCTGTTGCATCTCCAATTTCTGAATTTGCAATTTGGCGCCCTCATTCATTTTTCTATTAATCACTTGAAAATTAGTAAGCAAAGATTATCTTACATGTAAATATGTCTGACAGTGCCCTTCTTTCCTTTTCTGTGCTTTTGGCCCTGTTTTCGTGGACCTACTCCCTCTCCATCACAGGTAAGCCTGTTATATTTGTTTCCTGGTTACAGTTGAGTTTCTGTGGACACTGCTGCAGCTGTAGCTTTCCTCACTGAAACTGCAAGGAAGGTGCACTCCTCTGCATCAGGGACACTGGCAGTGAGTTTTATATATCAGGAAATCCTGAAGTTCATCCGTTGGCCCTCCACTGACCCTCACACAACATTGCGCCATCATCCCACTGCTTCCCCATTCCAAAGCCTATTTTTTCATATCAGACTGGGAAGAGCAGCGTAGACTGTTAATATAATCCAAAAGATGAGACAATGCACTAGCCCTGAAATGTAAAAACTTGCGGTGACCAGTGTTGTAATGCAGCCAGCTGCCTGCTACATGCTAATGCTCCACTCCGTGCCTGAACTGCTGCCAGCAGGGCCCATGGCATTGGTGGCCTTGTAGGGCAATGTTCCCTGACCGCAGCCTACACTCACACAGCAAAGGCCACCAAAGCCGTGTGCTTTAGAGCTGCTTTATAAATCAGCTTTAGGACCTGCTGACATGGCTGTCCCAGTCCATGCCACTTTGTTCTATTTGCACAGAAAGCAAACAGGTTGCAGCAGTCTTGTGAAATGTTTAAACAGCCATCTCAGACCAGGGGCGGGGAAGAGCAGCTTAGCTTGACCTTAAAATGTTTGACGGCTAGGTGGTACGCTCACAAAAACCTGTTTATAAAGGCGGTTTTATTGTGGATGGGGCTGTATAAAAAGGTCCTGCCTGGAGGACCTGCAAGGGCCGCAGGAAATTCCCCTGGTCAGAACAATGCTTAATTAGCTTGTAAACAAAGGGGGCAGAAGATCAGAGGACTGCCAATTCTCCTTCTTCTTTGAGGCACTTGCACGGACAACAAAAGGCTCTCAGACCCCCGTCACTCCCCATGTTGTGTCTCACTGCTGGGGCTTCCTGAAAACATTAAAGACGCGCATTCCAGGAGGGCTGGGACCCGAGCCGGAACCCTATCAACACCTTCCTTGGCCTTCAAAGTGCCACCTCCCAGATATTGACTTTGCTCCTATTCTGACCCCCCCACCCTTCCCCCCGTTGTACCCCCTTTCATCTGCTACCCCGGCCGAGGGGGCTCTTTTTTTTACTGCCCCCATTGTCCCGTGCCGCGCGCTGTCTGACCGCGGCGAGGCCGGGACATGAAAGGGCGGCCCGGCGTGCGCACGAGCGTGTTTGTGTTTGGCGGGTCACGCCGAGGAAACTTGGCTGGTGGTCCGGGGAGGTGGAGGCGGTGTGTGCGCGGGTGGGAGGTGTGTGGGAGCGTCGCGGGGTGTCAAAAAAAAGCCCTGCTGCCTGAGGACAGCTGCCGGGGACGGTTGGTAATCGCTCTCTGTTTATGTGGAGGTGCTATCATTCCCCACTTCCTGTCAAAACAGGAAATGACAGAGGCGAAAGGGAGGATAGGAAAGTGTTTCATTGATGTGTGTTGGCTGGAAGTCTGGCCCTTTCGACAGCGGCCTTCCTTACTGGGAAAACAAGTCCATAAAGCTGGGATCCTCTCTGGGACTCCTGGTTGCGTTATTTTTATCACTTTCATGAGATGAAACGTGGAATCTTTTTGCCAGCTGTTGACATAACTTTTTTTTTTTTCGATCCCCCCACCCCCCCCGCACACATTCCAAACAGAAACAGGCCTAAAATGGAACAAACCCCACCCTTGGCGAGAGGGGTCAGCAACTCCATCGTCATTTGTTTTGATAGTCTGTTTAGGAAAGGAAAGCCGCACTGGGATTCAGTTAATCATTTTTTAGACCAGACCCTCCTGCTAAAGGTGATCCTTTGACCTCCACACAATACGTTTTCCGAAATGTAGAGAAGTTTTGTTATTTTATCATATTTCATCCATCATTCCTATTTATTAGCATTTCACCAGGAAGACAACTCCTCTGTTAGCACCTCATTTCCTCAGATGGGAGTTGGATTTATTTGAAACCATCACGCACATACTAATTGTCCGCCCTGCCGTAAGATAACAAACAAGCTTTGCATTGTTGGGGAGTGCCAGGACAAGAGGTTACAGCATGGTATGCGCTGGAGTTGTGCTCATATTAATGCATGTAAATGAAAGACATGGCCATCATATTGCACAAGCAGGTAATCGTGGAGGTAATTATTAGCTGGGGAAAAATGACAACAGTGATCTCCTGCACTCCTCAAAGTGAGGACATGCTCGGTTCGCCTGTGAGGTATTCTTGTGGAATTCTAATTAAGCGTTAGCTGCCCTGTCTTTGGAGCCAGTGCAGTTTAACCTTGTGTCTCCAGAAGGGTCGTCTGCACAAGGGGTTCAACCTACCATTACCATGGTGTCAGCAAGGGTATCTGTAACTGCATCAACATTGACTTTTACCCACCAGATCATGGAATGTTGGCTCATTGGTTCCTGCTAGTATGGTAGACAAGAATGGTGAGCTTTGGTTATTACAAGCAAAACCTTTCTGGCCACAAGCAATCTCTTGCAATCAGTTCAGTACAATGTTTTACTGGGGAGTGGAAGAAGTAGCATCAATCAAGGAATATTGAGTTGAGGCATATTTCCTGTATAAAAGTTTTCATGGTGTTGCACTCATGTGAATAATTATGAAAATATTGTTGGAAGGAAAGCCAGCAAACCCTGAAGCTTTGTCATAGAATTCAGAGCCACCCTGTGTCTTTCTTTGCTTATTTTTGCAGATGTGTATAACCTATATCTGAGACTACTGTGTGTGTCCGTGTGTGTGTCCATGTGTGTGTGGATGCGTGTTTGTATGCGTGAATGTGTATGTGTGTGTGTGTGTGTTTTTATGAATGAATTTGTTTGTATGTATGTGCATGTACATTATGTGTGAGTATGTCCCATAGTAATTTTCAGCCAAATAAACAGTTTGGCTTTTGCCTGATATGCACATTGTACTTGTAATTAATTAACAACTGCGAATAGGCAATGTCCAGAGTATTATATTGACATTAGCTTTGGCTCACAATGACATGAGCTTTGAGTCAATTTTTTATTTAAAAAAAGGGAAAAAGACTCGAGCTAGGAGACCACTTCCTGCCATCCTGTGCTCATGAGAAAGTCTGCAGGGAGAGGAAGTTCCTGCTCTTGGCTTGGCCGGGGAACAGGACAGGAGAGCAGGGCTGATTGTGCCGAGGGAATGGCATTTCCTGTTCTGCGAGAGGGACCGGGCGCTGGCCCTGGAGAGCAGCGCAGCGGTGGGGCACGGAGGGAAAAGTGAGGGGTGGGGGGGTACTGCTTGTCGGGGGGCACACCCACCTCTCCACGTTAATGTTGTGTTCCTCAAGAATATCGGGGGAAAGTGAGCACCTCTGTCTCACAGTAAAATGTTTAGTGTTAATTGAACTCTTACAGAGTACATTTGGTCTCTGTAGGACCCATGTGTACTCTGTTAGAGTTGAATTAATACTGGGCATTTTACTGTGCTGAGTCAGTCTACAGGGCGCAAGGCTACATGACTGCTCAGGTACTTGCGGTAGCATGTGTGTACCATTTGGAAGGGGAGGATTTTCCGCCAACAATGTTGACCTGAAAAAGACGAGCACGTCCACTTTTGGATTTGCATAAAACAATTGTGATTTGATTTGAGCAAAAATAGTTCAAATGTAAAATTGCGTTTGGTTTGAATCGCCATGGCAGCTGAAACCCCTGTTTGTGTGTCCTACTACATTGCCCTAGAACATTCTGGAAAATGTGGTCTAATATAATAAGTGCAGAAATAAGTAAACCAATGCATGTACAATTTGCCGTAATTATGTTTAATGTCTTAAGCAATGTTTTCAGAGAAGAAAGGCTGCAGATGTCAGATTGGAAGGTGTTGCGGATCAAGGAGGGCTCTGCATTTGGCTGGGGCGACGCCAGCGATTTGGGCCTTGCTCATTTTTCCTCCTGACAGGACCCCGGGAGGTGTCCGCGGGCCTGCCAGAAGGGGGGCCTCGTCGGGGACGTCCGTCGAGCGTGCAATTAGCTGCCCTTTGCTCCCTGATCCCTGCAATCGCACCCTGCGCACGGAGGGAGCATGGGGACGCATCTTAAAAAGGGCTCCCGCTCTCCTGTGTGCATACGAGATGTTGTGAAGTGCTGGTGCGTGTGAGTTTTATAGTTTAAAGCAGCCTGACCACAAGGCTGCTGTGTCATCACTGGACTGTTGGCATTGAAAATGAATGAGTCCCTTCTGGCCTGGTATAGATCAGTGGGATCGCATGCTTATCACCAGACAGGGGCTGCAGGCCTGACACAGGATTGCCCACATTGCAGTGTTTATACTGACGCAATGGCCACCACCACTTCCTGCTGAGCATGCGAGGGTCTCAAGAAGGAGTGTGACACCCAGAGCGACTCTCAGCTGAAAGAACTTTTCCCTCCAGCGGGAGTGTGTTTATATCTTTTTTTTTTTAGATGAAATCAACCTTTCCCTTCCTTGACCTGCAGCTGACTGCTCCCTCTAGCTTTCCCATTGTAAAAAAATGGACTTGTTATGCAGGTTTGACAAAACAAAAAGAAAAAAAAAGTGAAACTTCAGAATGATTCAGTGTGAGAGCAGGCAGAGCGAAAAGCTAGGCTGCAGCTGCTGAGCTGGCCCGGGCTGCGGAGTTTGTTTAGCAACCTGTTATTGTTTGCTTTGGAGGTAAAGGCTACGCTGGGATTTACAGTAATGCCGAGCTCTGCGCCTTCGGAAACGCCGCTGAGCGGATGCGGTGTGCGCTGCAGATTAAACAAGCCTCGCTGGACGGATTAATTAAATTGGGTACGAGTGCGCTAAATGGCTAAATGCATTGTTTTAAATGATCACCGCGCGCACTCAAGTCAGCCAAAGCGATTTCCCTCTTTTTAAAAACACGTGTAGAAAAAAAAAAACAACAAAACAAAGCCGAATTGTGCCAGCTCAGAAAAGGCACGGCCCGTTGAAGCGCCACTGGAACTGTTGAGAAGCGGGCCGCTTCGCCGCGGTGTGATATATGACCCTGGCGCAGCGTAATAGGCGGCGTCTGGTGGCTGCTGCGCTCTCCTTCCCTTTTTTTGCTGCTGGCTTACACGTGTATTTAAGTGAAGTAAAAGCCTACATGATAATTGTGCCCCTGGGTGTTGTAGGTAAAACACCCGGCAAATGGTGCCTGTGAGCGAGAGTATAGATAAATGTTTTGTGAGAGATTTTTTTTCTCCCTCCGGTTCCTCTTTATCCGCGTCTCTTTTCAGTTTGGTGGGCCGCGGTGTGTGCCTTGTTCCGTCTGCGAGCTGAGCCGCAGAGGCCTCGCGCTCAAAAGCAGCGCCGATCTCAAAGATCAAACTTAATTGTGTCATTTTCTGCCTTTTTCAACACCTCTGTTGCCCCTGACTTCCTGCTATCGTTCCTTTTGCCCTGACAAGCAACAGAACCAGACCCGCATTTGAAAGGGTCAAACAGACTCAGCTTATATTAACAGCACATGGGAATCCATAATGAAAACATAGGAGAACATTGCCATTCATATGCAGATGGGGCGCTTTTGAAGCACCACAGCCTGGCTGTACTTTATCTGCTAATATTTGCGCGCATGACACGACAATGGGAGTTATTTGTAGCACTTTATTTTAATTAGCTCTACGGATGAAAGGCTAACAACCTGTGTCTGTCACACTGACAACAGCAATCCATCACACTGGTTTTTTTTTTGCTGGGTAGTTGGTGGCTAGTTTAGGCAGGTGCACTCCCTCCAAGCGCTATGTAAACTGAACAGGGTGTGGCTTCGACCCAGGCGCTCATATTTGCCGATATGAGAGTTGTCGCAGGAAATGACCCGCATCTCGTAAAAAGGCGGTGAAACACTGGAAAGGTCTCAGAAATTTTGTATAAGCTGATAGTAGTCTGAATTGCCTTAAATCAGACATAAGAATGAATTGTCCCTTACAGTACAGTACGGTACAGTAGCTTCCTTGTGTCACATTAGGCAGTGTGCCATTTTCTCCCTGGGGCAATTTGTTTCACCTCACTCGTGTACCTCGTGTACCCCCGTCTCATTTGGATGCAAAGTGGAGCGGGGGAAGTGGATCCCTGCCTTTTTGTGGGTTACAAGGCTGCCCACATTATCCCATTGTTCCCAGGAGACAAAGTGGCTAAATGGCCACTGTCAGTGTGCTTGATAAGGTACGGCGTTCGACAAAAAAAAAACCTCCACAATCATTAAGTGGATTAGTACACCCCCAGCCCTCCCCGTTCTTTCACTAGATCGCGGGGTTTTGCGACAACCCTTATCTTGGTTTCAATGAAATATGTCTAGACATCTCTATTAGCGTGCATAAATGGCTATGCTTTTTATAGGAAGGCCTGTATTTTCAGACGTGTCCATCATGAGCCTCCCATTGTGTAAAAACAAGTCTTTTCAGTGCTAAGTCGTTTATAGTGTCATTAAAAAAAGTTTCATTTCATTTTACTTGTGTTTTTTGGCAGCACCTCAACACATCTTAATTAAGTGTAATCTGCCCCATTCTTACTATGCTAAAGCTCCCCTACAGTGTTGTAGTCTGCTATCCTAAATTAGCCATTATGTTCTTTGCTGTGGTTAAGATATTCAGAGTGACAGTCATCTAGGTATTTCTATCGGTAGGAGACATACATGTCCCTGTCTATCCTGGGCTGCTCTATTGAATGGTTCCCATGCTTTGTTGTGTAGACTGATTGGAGAGGCTGGGGAACAGAAGCTGTCTGTCATTGATAACATTATGAGGGGCTCGGTGAGATGTTCGGAAAGCGAAATCTTCCATTGGAGTCGCATCCTTATGTTATGGATGGAAAGCCTATTTCATGCTTTGGAAATGATCGGAAGTGGTCTTGTAGTCTTGTATCAACTCGCTTTAGTTGGTTTACCGTATTGAAATTCCTAGTGTGAGTCCAACAGCTGATAAAAGGTTTGGGGATCAAATATGGTCCAATCACTGAGCAGGCTGCACCTCTCAACCCAAATAAGGGTGTGGTTCCTTCTCGCATCAGACTGTGGGAATGGTTTCTGCACCAATTCTCTTGCAAAAAAAAGATGCAGATTGAAAGATCAACACAACAGATCTCATTACACAATGGCTGACCTTGTTCCTTTAAGACTCCAGTCACACTACAGTGTAGTAACTTTCTTCAGCATTGAATCTTCCTGTTTCATCTACACATGACTTTAACACAATGTGGAAGGTGAAGATAATTAGTGGCATCCATTAGGTTTACTCTCAAAATTACTGTCGAAAGATCACTGCAATGATTTCACTCTGAATATCAATAACACTGATATTTTGCTCGCTCGTGTTTATGACCGCATTGATTAAAATTCCCATGAAACAGTAATAAACACAAAGAAAGGGACACTGATATTGTAATTAGCTGCCATCAAAACCAAATTGTGTCCCTCACTCATCAAAGTGAAAAAATATCAAGCATGACACCATCATAATGGCCTGTAATTGGTCTATTAAGTTACCCTGTCGTAATTTCCTAGTTGATAGATAATCAGTTATTTTCATCATTTGTACCACCATTATCATCCTCACTGAGGCTATTGTTGATGTTGTCATCTCGTGCCTTGGTGTGAACTTTTGAAAGGCCTACTGCCTGTGGTGTAATGGCTGCTCTCTGAATTTACTTCACCCAGCCATCTGGGCTCACCGGGCAAGAATGCGATGTCACTGCGAGGCTTCGTGTTTTCCAGCGCGGATCTGTCAGATCTAAGGGAGGTGTCTTCGGTCCACCCCAGGCACAACAGCGGCGGTGTTGTTCAGGCTCTCATCCATTTGCCGAGGGGCTGTAGGCCTGCAGATGCTTCACATGAACTAAGCAGTCAAGGCTGTTGGGAAAAAACTTCCTTTCTGCTGCCACTGTTGGCTGTCAAAAGGGAGACATTGTTATATATATTTTATTATATTTTGTAATAAATATTAAATTTGTATTGATATATTTGTGAAAAATGTAACAGGTAAGCACACTGAGAAATTGGACAGTGTGTAAACACACATGACAAGCATTTATATATGCACGTATATGTGTATGTTTGACTGAACATGCCGTACGTTTTAGTGGTCCGGGAGAATTTCAGAACTGTCTGAGGAGGTGGGTTTGGCCTACTACTAAATCCAAGATGGTTTTATTTATTGCTTCAAGTGTTGTATTTAATTCTGCTCAAATATCTATTTCTGTATTATGCTGTATGAGACTGGTGCTTCACACAGGCTCCCTGTGTGTCCATTTGTCTTTTTCCAGGCAGATCCCTGTGACCCCAGCGTTGGCTTTACTTGGCTGTACTTGAGCCCTAAGGGCCTTTGACTTGTATTAGCTGAGCATAAACACTTTCCTGGGGTTCAATATGAAAAATGTGTTAACTTTTTCTCCAGGGCAAAAGCTCCACCTAGATAAGCGAGTTAAAGGGTTATTGGAAACCTGCAGAAAGAGCCACAGGAAGGAGCATACTGAATGTAACCAGCCGAGGTTAAAGTCAGGCAAAGAACTGGTCCTAACGGCCAAATTAAGAATTTTATGGCTTGTTTAATTGGTGCCATTGTAAAGCTTCCCTTTGTTACCCTGAAAGAGGATGATGGGTGAACATGGGCCCTTTTACAGTCTCATGTTGTAGGAGTTAACGTGGGGTCTCTCCCAACTGCAGTTCTGGTTTATGTTTCAGAGACAAAACTGAGGTTGCAGGTACGTCTACAGTTTAGAAAGTTTCTCCTTCATTATCAGCATTAAACATTCATAAAAAGCTAAATGAAGAACAGCTCCACCAGCCAAAAAATTAATCGATAAACCGATTGTGAACCCATATATTAAATGATTGTGAACCCATATACTAATCCACCAGTGTGGCTGGCGATTTGATTTCCTACCATGCATCTTTCTGAGCTGTGATCCCATCTCAGTTTGTAACCCTCCGTACATTTCCCCATCTGAACGAAGTGAGATGTACATAAGGAGGGTGGACATTCTCCTTTAAAAAAAACACCAAATGGTTCAATCTTGTTTCCATGAAAACAGACATTGAGAAAAAAAATTTGCATTCACCCCTCCAACATGCATGAAACTAGTCTGGATTTCCCTATGGACCATGATCCTCATGTCATCTGAGAGTGGGAAAGGGGCAAGAGGTGGAGCGGAGATTCCAGGAGGGCAGGATTCTCTTGGATGGTTATTAATTGGAAAAATCTGCAGAATATTCAGAATCGCTTCAAACTCAAGCAACCTCGTGGACGAGGGGTATGATTTGCGTGGCACGCTGCCAAAGTAATCACTCTCCCGTCCGTGCTACGAGTGAAGTGGAAAGAGTAATTATGCCTCCGTCACCTTTTCACATTGTGCCAGCAGTTCCTGTATTTTCACAAGTGCACAGAGGTGTACATTTTGTTGTTGGCAGGAAGGCACAAATTCATTTCAGTTGTGTACAGGAATCAGTAACAAGCCACCTCTGGTTGAGGGCAGTCTTGTGAAACTGCGATGTTTTCCTAAGTGTATTCAGAAGTTTCTACTTTCCTCCAGGCTTTGAAATTCAGCCAGCTAAGTTATAATTATGTTGATTTACAATTTCAAATGAGCCCACACCTAATTAACCAAGTGTTCATATTCAAACTGCAGCGCAGCAAGGTCTATAATAACGGGTATCAGTTTTGTCATGGGGTTTTGCGAGAGGATTATCTCTGCCTCCATTCCAGTGTTTGCTTTATCTGTTGTTATTTATTAAATTACTTAACTCTGAATTATTTTAAATCTGGAATGCAGTTTGTTGTCCGTCTTGGGAACCCATTCACTATTCCCATTCCCATTCAGCACAGCTGGAGTTTTCAGTCCATGAGGCATTACAACAGCTGTGCTGAGCTTAGTTCCATCACCAACTGATGTTTGCTGGGGTTTACAGGTCTCAGAAGTTGTTTTGTAATTTCAGGTGTTGTTAATGTTCTCAGTTTATTACATTTTTAAAAAAGTTTTGAAACCAAAATTTTTTGCCTCCCTGTCAGTATTTTGCTGGATGAATGGGGAACTTATTTGTTTTTCCTTTCCAAAGTGTGCTTTTGGGTGAGGTTATCTATCTATTCATTTAAATTCCTTTCTACGATGGCCTTGTCACATAATACTACTTTTTAAAATAACTTGTTATCATTTTGTAAAGTCTAATACAGCCACAAATAGGTCTACAACTACCAGCATATTTTAATGGAAACTTTGCATTTAATCTCAAAGTGACTGTTGTGTCAACCAAAAGATTTTTTTATGAACATGTTTTTATTGAGTATGACGGCGGATTTGAAAAGCAGGATGATGTGTGCTTAAATTGTCGAGAGGTGAGTGGGAGCAATCTGCCAGCAGTGGCCACAGCTTTGCAGAAGTGCCCTGCGAGTTAATCCAAAATTTATTTGGAATTGGAGATGCTCACAGACACCGCAATGGGCAGAACACTTGAGAATGGAGAGGGCTGGGGATTAACTGTGGTGGTTGGGAGTAATTATGACCGCAATGCTCATTCCCCACAATGTTGTTTTGTTACCTCCCTGCCCTGCTTCAGAAATCAGAAAGTCTCGTAAAGGCCTTTCATATTCAAAACAGGCCTCTAGCAGTCCCAGGGTGTGCTGCTGATCAAACCTGCGTGCACGGGAGGCGGCGCTTAGCTTTAAAGGGTTATTAGCGAATTTAAAAGTCAATGGAGGCCCGCTGCCATTGGAGACATCCCCACTCTCCCCCCCTATCCCACGACAAGACCCCAGAGGATACGGAAGCACGAATCTGCCGCACTGAGAATGGGGTCTTAAGGGGTGGAAAGCGTTTTGCCGTTTTGTTAAACAAAAGTGCTGAAAAGTCAGGGCTAAAAAGCAATCAGCGAGATTTAATGGACACCATTATTTCTCCAGCAGATGTAATCTGTAAACAGATGCTTTCTCTTTTTGTTTGAAAGCAGCTTACAGTGATCCCAAGTGCAACCAAATATGGCCTTAAATGAAAACCAAACTAAAAATAAAGGCTTTATGGACATGTGTTTTTCATTCTGTTTATGTTTTTTCTTTTTTAATCAGGGGTTTTTTACTGTAGCTCCAAACTTCAAAGATGTAGAAAGGAACTCTGTTGTGGGTAGTGGAACAGGGGGAGCGGACTATTGTTTGTTTTATGTCTTTTCTTTTTTGAGGTTATAATGCAATGTGCTGAGGCACTTCAGGACAGCAGTAGAGTAATGATTCACCTCAGCAGAAGGAAAGATGCTACTATGTGGGAGTCCTGGGCTCTCTTTAAGTTACTTGCCTACCATTGCACCTTTTGGTTTATTTTGGAGCACTGCGTGGAATTACAGCAGGATATCTGTCTGGCTTTATGTGATGGAGGAAGCCTGTGGCCTGGATTCGATCAACTTAATTTCTGTAAATAAATTTGACTCATGACTGAATGCAACTGCTACTTTTTTATTCACATTTATTGTTTGCCAATTGAATTGGTGACCAATTTTAACCAGCCGAACTTAAAAAAAAAAAAAAACATTTGCATGTAATTGTGATTCAATTGGGTCTTTGCCTATACGCATTCATCAGGCAAAGCTCACAACAGTGTCAACGAATTCACTTAACTGTCTTCTATTGTTCTAATGAAGTCTTGAGACGTTACTGCAGTGGCTTGGCCAGTGCAGCTGCCGGCTTGCTGGCTTTACCATAATCCGAGTTTAGAGCCAATATTGGAGTGGATTCTTCAGCTCTCCGGTGGAACCTTGACCCCTTCCACTTCAGCCTGTCCTGAGTGGCTTCTCCTCAGCTGAACGCGGCCTGCTTGTTTTCCAGCACCGCCTCCCTCAGCGACCACCTCCGCTATACCTGGGGCGCTGGTAAAAATGTAAAAAAGACACCGTCTCTCAGCCTTCCAGTCCGCCTACTGCATTTTTACATCTTTTTTTTTTCATTTTCAGTAAACTCTGGCTAAATATCTGTAAGGGTTCCAGGGCCTGTAAATCTATTCAGGTATTTTAATTAGGAGGGAGATGGAGTTGGCATGCATGCATATACAGTATGTGCACCAGTGTCTCCAGTGAAATGGTAGAGATCTGAGTTTCCGCAGGCAAACAGAAGAAAAGCTCTGGCAGAACAAGAAAGGTGTGATAGCAGTCCTATTTCTCCAGTCCCAAACATTTGCAATTAAAGAAGCAAAAAAAAATGGATAATTGTACTTCTGTGTCCATTGCGAGCTCTGCTGTTCATTGGATGATTCATTTGTCCTAGCCTGGTTGGGTTACTTTGTTCTGTTTTTACATCTGGTTCCCAAAAAGCAGCTAATCCCCTGCACCAATCACAGTAACCCACTTAACATTAGGGAGAGTTCCTACTGCTTTTTCTAAATCTATATTATGGGTTAAGACTCAGGTTAAGTGCATGTCCTGTATGGCCATGTTGTACAGTGTCTTTACATTACCCCTCCCTCCACATTTTCTAGAAGGGAGAGCACCCATTTTTCTGTACTTCCCTGACTGTGCGCGGTGTGCATTAATCACCTCAGCTCTCCCGTTCCTCTGATCCCCCAGACATCAACACCCTGAGTAATCTTACCTCTCACAACACGGCCATTGTTCCCTCCACACCTCCAGAAGGCTGTTTGTGCAGGTAGCCCCCAGACTCCCCGCCTGTCATTGAAATATTTTACTTTTCACCGGACAGTTTGGATAAACGTGCGACTTAAGATGCCTGGCGGTTGAATGTAATCCGTTTCCTTGACACTCGATCCCTTTGTGCGATTTTTTTTGTGTGTTTAGTTTAGACTTCTTACCACGATTATGTTTATCTATTATATTTCGCCGATTTCTGAGGATAATGCTGATTGCTGTGTGGAAAATGCAGTACACTGCATACCCCTGCATCATTCAACATTACACAGAGCAGTACTAGCAGCAAGAACAGCAGCAGAGGTGAATAATCCTGCTACCCACTGCCATATTACTCATGTCCTAGGCAGTGAATGGTAAGCTTTTCCCCCCAGTCTAGTTGATCCTGCCTAACCCCTATCTCGGCTGGTTCTGCAGCGAGCTGGTGACAGCTTGAGTGATTAGAAATAAAGACGCTGTGCAGAAGACCGCTGGAGTCCATGGAAGTGGGGGTGTGGGCAATGAGGGGAGATGTCCAAACAGTCTGAAAGGAGCCTGTTTTCTTTGCATGCGTGAGTGAGCAGGAAAAGGTAATTAACTGACCAAGTGAGGAAAGGTGGGAGTGATGGATGAACATGCTGCAAACAGACAGACAGACACACATGGTGGAGGGGCAGCAGTGAGCTTCAAACCAGTCGTATCATCACATCCATTAGCACAGCTAGAGGAATACTGGATTTGTGCTTATTTTTTATTTTTACAAGTACCACTTTTTTACTCTTTAGCTTCTTATTATAATTTTAAATTAGTGTATGCGGCTAGTTTTAATAAATCACTGTGAATGTTTCTCTCATCTGTGAACTTGTTTACATTCAGCAGCCTGAAAATAGACTTCCAATTAGTTACTTTATGATTTAGAAAGATAAATCCACTGAAAATCTAAAACATAACATGTCTTACCTCAGTTTCTTTAGTATGGTGAAAAGCAAAAATTGGTTTTACAGCAGCAAAATCTTCTGTATTTGTTTTTTTCAAATGTCAAGGCAGGTAACATTATCTCTCTTTGTACTGTAATTCATGAGCAATGAACAAAACCTTGATTTACAACTGCCAGCAACAAGCAGGTTTTCTCCATTCTCCATATGTGCTTCAAAGCATGCATCAATGAAATATGTATGCAATTCATTTTCTGACTGAAACATTGATATTTTCTTATGGTTTAAACCATACAGACTCCACCTCATTTTTACCTCCAGTCCCCAGAATGCACTGTGAACCTGACCTCTCTCTTTCTGCCTGTCAGCACAAGGCTGCTGAAATTAACATACTTTAAAATGACAGAAATATAGACATTATCTTAGCATACACTAGAGAATATCTACAGCTTAGCTTGGTATTTGATAGTTATATACTCACAGCATATGCAGAAGTGATCAAGAATTGCTGCTATGCTGAAAGAGGTGGAAAAATGAATCGTATAGCCCTTTTATGAGGGTATGATTCAAGTTAAGAAACCATAAATAATTTCAAACTAAGCACTATTCAGAGAAATTAACAGAATTTCAGTAGAGATACATAGTAAAGGTAAGGACCTGCAAGATAAGGGCATCCGATTTACATATTGGTGAAATTATCCATTAATTTATTCACAGCAGGTATTTAAATTGAAATGCATTCATTGAATAAATCAGGTTTATATGTATGGCTGAGCCTTTTGACGATGGTGGGGTTTGGCTGAGGAAGGGTAATGAAATGACACTAATTCTAGCACCCAGAATGCCCTGCTTACTCAACCATGCGGAGACATAATTTGTCTATCAGTAACTTCCCCCACATGGTCCTGTCCAGGGAACGGCGCAGGAAACAGCTGGATGCAATTTGTCAGCAGAAATGGCTGCCATTTCCACACTCAAAAGTGTCTCCAATTGCCCGAGATCTCAAAGGGCCTTTACCTTAATGATTTAGAGGGAAATGTGTGCACGAGCGATGCCTCTCCTTGCAGCGGTAATGGTTTTGATGGCTTGACTTTCTCATGAGTATGTGCTAAAATTACGCTCGAATACTGCGGTCCTTTCTCAGATTTCAAATGCGTTGCTGTTGTGATGGATGAAGGAGTTGTCACCTTACTAATTAAGCACCTTGGCACAGTAATGAAAGGAATTCTCATAACTAGCAACAGCAAAATACGGAAACCACCTTCAAACTAGGACAACAGAGACAGGACTGTGACACCAATGACTCTCACATGCTCTTTCACGACATCCATGAAAGCAGAAACAGATAGTGTGTTACTGGTCTTTGATGATGCGTGGGAGACCTAGGGCAAAAGCAGACTCCCTGCTTTCTGTTCCCCTGGCCTGGTTTATCTGCAGCTAATCCACTCCGGCTTGCCGTAAGCTTCCTCCCTGCTTATCTTTGTGTCAGTGTTCCCTTTTTCCTCTGTGTCTCTTGGTTAGCATCTCAGTTTTATTGGAAATGATCTCTGAACAGCAGTGCAGTTAAAACTACCCTCTGGAATTAAGTTGAGTCTGTAGACTATACATTACAAGCATTTAGCAGACGCTCTTATCCAGGCCTTTTTACACAGCGTTTACATTGCAGGTTAAGTACCTAGCTGAAGGGTACAACGGCAGTGCCCTACCTGGGAATTGAACCTGTGACCATTAGGTTATAAGCTCCCTACCCATTATATACCCAAGTCAAATGGGATATGGGATATGTTGGATTAATGTCAGCAGTGCTATTGCCAGAATATGTACATCAGGGTCTCAAAATGCAACAAACTGTCATGTCATTGCTTGTGTTATGATATATAGCTGAAACAAATTGTTTTTTTCATATTCATATTCTTGTGAAACTGTATTCATATTCTTTGAACCTATTTACAAGGAAATATGATAGCTAAAGGTAATTGGTGTACCACAACTTTCTCATTCAGCCAGTAAATCCCAGGATGCCTACCTTGTCACCACTACTTAACTCAAAGGGGATATCAGAATGGAAATATTCATATTTTAACTGTACGGAAGTGGGGCACATTTTGTGGCAGCCGCCCAGCACCTGGTCCCAGAGGGAATTATAATCTTTCTGTTTTAAAGGGATGAAAACATACATCCTCACACTGGCACCGTGTCACATCTCTCAGCAGAACTATCCCGTTTCACAGGTCTTCAAAGGGCCTGGAGTCGGTCGCCATGTCAACTGGGGCCACGCGAGCACAGGAATGGTATATATTTAATTGAGGGGGAAATGAGTAAGGGCAATGCATGGGGCTTTTGCAAACATATTAATTTGTAGTTTCTTTGTTCTTTCATGGGTCTGCTGAATGTTTTGTTATGAGGCTATTAACATTTTCACAAATGTTCCCTGGAAAGAATTCGGTTTGAAATGTCAAAACAGTGAGGCAGTTTGGTGAGAGCAGAGAATTTCAGCCTTAGGCCTAATAATTGAGTTTATTGACTTAAAAAACTACCATATGAATAATACATTAGGGCTGTAAGTTCGTTTCCAGTGCCGTTGTAAGAACTAGCCTGTACATTCTCTGTTGGAAGCTAGACCAAAGGCCATTTCACTGGTGTTCTGGGACCTTAGGGCTGTCTTCGTTTAAAATTGAATTTCATTGGGAGAGGAAGGATAATAAAAGAGAAAAGTTTATATTTCCAAGTTATCACTCAAGGGAATGTAAAGCAAAACTGGAGATGTGATTTGTTTACCTCCCAGACATTTTTTTCCCTTTTGTGTCCCAGATCACATTACATGACTTTCAGTTTCAATTAATATTGCAGTTTGCACCGAAACATGTTCAATATTACAGAGGCGTTACGGGGGCATTTACTTTTAACCAGAATTGAAAACACATCTGTTACCTACACCCAACACAAAGAGCTGTAGAAAATCCGGAGCCATCCATACAATCATGGACATGATTATTTCTGTTCTGCGTAATCTTAGACAAAATAAAAAAAAATGCGTACACTTTGCAATTACTGTCCAGCTTTTCCTGAACTGCATTGTTTTCTAAACTATTAGGCCTACCCGATATGCACAAATATTCGAAAAACCATTAAGAGAACCGATCGGGCCCCATCATTAGTGTCCTCATGCAAACATAATCGTTCCTGACAGTTGAATATTTTGTCAGAATATATCCCCGCTTGAGTTAAATTAGCAAAAAAGCAACAAGTACGATCTTTGGAACAGTGATAGTATAATGTTATGTTTGCCGAAGACTCGGTGACACCAGAGGAAGAGCTTGCGAGTAATTACATTAAACATCCATTAAATCTGACTCATCGATACAGCAAAATGGGTTTACACGACATCATATCAAATTAGTACACTACCCCATCCGCTTACCGTTCCCTTTTAAAATGTGCTCTTAGCGGACCAGTGATTCAAATTGGACATAGCACTGATTTTTCTTAAACATTTCAGCAAAGACGCAGCTTGATGGGGGAAGATTCTCCCCCCTGCAGTTTGCAAAGTCTGCCGTTTGACTGCTGGAGCAACCAATTGTCATTGCCAGTGGGAGAGGCCATGTAATTAGTTTCATCGCCTGAGACGGCAAGGTCTCCCCGCCCTGTCAGTAGGTCGGATTGCTTGACACAGCCAGACGCGCTTTTGAAGGACTGTGCTGGCCGAATCAACCGGGATCTTGACTTCGGAGTAAAGTTCAGCGCTTTTTTCTGCGCGGAGCATTTTGCAGCCCTCGCGCAGAACTCGTGAGCATCATCTTCGACCCAGGTAACTTGGTAGACAATAGATAATATGTAATGCTCAGTCTTACTAGTTATTTGTAACCGTATTTAATCATGACCGCTCCTGTAACGCAACGTTATCCGAGTTTTCTAAATTCGCGAGTAAACGTGTAATTTATTTTGTTGTTGTGCATAATAGTTTTTGTAATATTATTACCGTTAGCCGCGTTTTAATTCAGAAATTGAATAATATGCTCATTTCTGTGACAACTGCATGCAACGAAAGTTCTCTCACGGCTTCTGGGCGATGCTACATTTTACTTGATAAAATGCGTGTCAAGTGAGTCACTTTCCTTAAATGATTTTATAATCATTTATAAAGTGTAAGAAGCCAAGTCACAAATAATTACTGAAAGCAGTTACAAAAAGGATCTATTTTCTGGGATTAACATACTTTTTCAAGGTATCAGAGATTAGCGTTCAAATCTGTTGCAGATTTGTGAGATCCTGAGATCTATTTGCAATGCCTGTGCTCTAGAATCAAAGATATAAATCAGACAGAGCAGATGTAGAAGAATTCAGGCCAGTCTCTGCTGGAATTGCCACTCTAAAGAATTGGGATTCAATAATTATAATTGGATTCAATAATTATACTCATGCTCCAGTTATAAATCCAGACATATAGTGGAGGATGTATACGCTTGCAGACATTTTGGCAGTTCTTGAATGGCAAGGGGCAGGAAGTGTTGAGAACCAGGCCGGCACCTCAGGCTCAGACAGACGAGGAGACCTGGCTGCCCCCAGCCTGGTGGGCTGCTCCATTGTTGTGAACCTCAGTTTGCTCAACAGATGCACTTCCTGCCGCAGTAAACAGCGCACCGCAGTGTGAGATCCGGAGCCGCAGCGCACTTCGCGGCTGGTTGTATACGAGCAGTGATCTGATAACAGCCTCCTGTGTCCTTCAGGGCTGCTGACCGCTAAGTGTGGGTTAGCTGGTGGTGCTTAAACGTAAGCGCCATTGAAATTCACCTGTACGTATGAATGATGATGCCCATAAGGTGCTTTTATTGCAGCCATCATACGGCTGTGGGAGTAGCTGTGGAATATGTGGCATATGAGGTATATTTTATGCCAGTGGTGAGGGTCTTATCTTGCTGCTGTGTGCTACGTACTGCTTAACATACTCAGTATGGCTAGATCCTGATAATCAAACCCGTATGTAATTCTCTAGCTGTTCTTACAAGTAAATTGTGAAAATCATAACAGGTTCATAAGCACTGGGCTGACATTTGTTAGTCGAGTGATTAGAATCTTTGGTTGTGTGCTTGTAACAAAAATGAGGAACTAATATCCATCCATATGACGAAAAGCTCAGATCTTCTCACATATTTTTTGAATCTTCACTCATCTTGTTCTGTGTGTTCTGAATAGTGAGCTATTTTCAGTAAAGTTTCTCAGAAACACGTGGCGAAGACATTGAGTTTGACCAGGCAGCACATTTCTTGCTTCGTGTCTGTCGGATAGTACCAGACAGCAGGCATATTATAAATGGAGTATTAGATCTGGCTGGGTTACAGGCACTAGTGGGACGTGAGCATGTGTGGCTAATCTCTAGCACAGACCCTCTCTTCGCACCAGGGGTATAGGGTCAATCCCAGCAGGCTCTTGCTGATCCTTGACTTCTCCCCTTGTCTCCCAGACCTGTAATTACAAACGGAATGGTTTCCAGGCATCTTGAGTCTGCAGGAGTCCTGAGCCCCTGGGTTTTTACAGCCCACACATCGCCTGCCCCCCCCCCCCCACACACACACACCCACCCCACCCCTACCCCGCACTAGAGAGGAATTCTTCCACAGCCCCAGGCCCTCATGGCCTGAGAGGGCAAGGTGAGGGGAGGGTGGCAGGGGGATGAGGATGGGGGGTTGGGGGGGGGGAGTTACCTTTTTACATGTTGTTGTTATCACAGGGCTGTAATCTGCCTTAATGGCCTGTGGTGAGCCTGGGCCCTGTCACTCCCAGCAAGCCCACAGCTGTGCACATCTCTCTGGTGAGCGTGGGGAAAAAGGCTCTGAGTACCTGTGGGAAAGTATCCCTGCGGGTCAGTGACCCGGAGGTGAACGGAGCCTTTCGTTTCGGGATAAGTCCCGTGGAAAAAAACAGAAGGCGAAGCAGGTCCCAGGTCCCGATGAGGCATTGGTGCCAGAGGCCATGTAAATAGAATAGCCCTGTCTGGCTTCAGTGGTCCTCAAGGAGAAGTAGGGGTGAGGAGGGCGGTGGGGGGGCCGTAGTTACATTGTGAAGGGTACTGGGCACAGCCTTGAGCTGTGTGGTCTCCGTTAGGCTCCATGTGCAGACATCAAGAGTTTCAAGAGCTCTGTTGTATTGTGTGTTAACGGTCAAACTCGCCCGCGCTGACAGGAAGTCAATAAAGTGAGGAAAGGCCTGTTTTTGAGAAGGTCTTTTAGATTTTCGGTTTTTCATTGTTGGAATTGGGGTATTATGGGAAACTTCCTCCTGTACAGTTTGAAGGAAAACAAGGGAGCAAGGGAAAGTGAGAGAAAATTCTTTGAAATTTCTTTGCTGCCATAAAGCTTTGGTGGCGGATTTTGCTTCACGTCTACTCTTTTTATTTCTCCTCCAAAGCACACGGAAACGCCCTCCGGTGAAGGTCAGCTCCCTCTCTCCGACAGCCGCTTCCAACCTAACGGAACAGAAAATTACGTTTCACAGCGTATTTTACTTTTAATGGACCATGGACGAAAGTCTTCAGTCCAGAGCCTCATGCATTTTAAAGCGGCCCATTCGTATGTTTTAAACGAGTCACAGGTCCGCATCTGGGGTGGGGGGCGGGGTGTGGGGAGGGTTTATGTGCGGCTTTTCATCAAACTGCGAGCGCGCGCGGTTCCACTCTCCTTCAGCCGGCTTATCACCCGTCTCCCATTGTCGGGAGGTGTGCGGGAAGCAAGGAGACAGAGCAAATGGTGTGTGATCTGAAAATCAGTTTCGCGTGCCCGGGCCTCCATTTGCATTCGGAAGCCCAGAGGACCGAAGAGAAAGGAATAATGTGCACGCCTTCCCCCTCTCCAGCCAGCGCTTGCGGTCGAGCCGGTTCCGCTCCCGCCCCAGGCGAGGGATTTCTGATGAAATATTCTGTCCGGACGATTTGCGTTCTTCCCCCCCCGCCCCCATTCCATCTCGTCGTCATCCGTGTGCGAGGCTGTGACCAACTTGGGGTCCAGCGGCATATGCTCAGCCATCCTACGGGCGGGGCTCCCACCCTGCCTGCCCCTCACGTATCCATAATGAGGCCATTGAATCTGACTTCATAAGCCTCTGGAGTTTAATAAAAAATCTATGCTGACAGGCCGTAAACCAAAGGCGTGTCCCATAAGGCTGTGGGCCAGGGGTGCAGCCCCGCCATGCCTCGCTGTCTGCCTTCCCATTTAAAGGCACGCACGGTGCGACGCGCTCGTGCACCGGGCAGAGGGAAGGGGTGCCGCCCCTTTGATGGGTATTGACTTGAGGCAAGTGGGTCAGTAACCTTGCACTTGTTGCCCACAAAGGCTGAGGCCCCTTTTAACAACTGGGGGAAGCAGACGGCAGCCCGGGCTTAAATCTCTCTCAAAGGGGGACGCCTGGCGCCACATTGTGATCCGCCAGAGCCATTGTCTCTCGGAGAGGGCTGATGTGCTTCGCTCGGACACTAGAAGCGTGTGCATCTGCGTGCGAGACAAAGTTCTTTACAAAACGCTCACACCTGTTAGCCGTAGATTAAGCCGATCATAAAACAGTCTGTATAGAGAGAGGCCTTTGGCTATCGGCGGACCACATGGTGCACACGTCTTGTAGTTGTAGTGGAAAACCAATGAAATGCGGATACTAACTGTGTTTTATAACCACTTAAACAAGTCCTCGGAAAAAGACTTTGTTAAAGAGGTAAGTTCAGCCTCGCTCAGGGTGTGCTGTTCACAGAGAACCACCTGTAGTTTCTTGTCTCCGACTGTGAGGAAAGCTGGGTGTTTTATTTCTTTTTGAAAGACAGAGTTTGGGAGTGTGAACTTCTGCGCGTTAACCTCCCACACGAACGCTTGTAAAAAGGACTTGTTCTGAGTTTTCAAAGCTAAAGCTGTCCATGCTGCGATATTTCAGATCTCTCAAACTTCAGATTTGAACAGATTGCAGGCATCTGGCGCAGCAGGGCCCCACCAACCTTTCCCAGCATGCTTTGCAGGACACTTCCCACCCCTCCAGACAAAAGCGCTGAAAGCACTGAATCAAACGCGATGAACACCCGGCGCTGCGGAGGGCGCATCTCGCTTTTGACCTCCAGCTCACTCCTGGAAACATAAACTTCACGGACAGCTTTACAAGGGAATCCCAGTCTGTAACCTCCATAATTGAAAAGAACAGCAGAAGGGGAGCTTTGCGTTTTTTTATTAGTTCCCTAAATCAATGCTTAACAATGTGTGGAGCAAGGTGTGGTGGGAAATTGGTTTCTTTCTCAAAGTAACGTCTCAAGGTTTGGGATGGTCAGAAGCGGGGGGTTGAACTTGTCGTCTGTTTCCCTGTTCCATGTCTGAGATCCAGATGATTTTCTGAGGACTCCTCCCCTTGCATAACTTCACGGAGGCTTTTCTGCTCTCGTGTTAGTCAGATCTTCTGTAGACACAGAAGTCCCAGAAAGGCTTTGTCTGGGTTTTTGTGAATATATTAAAAACTAATACCTTCTGTTCAGAATCCTGACTCAGGCTATATCCTACACAATATCCCACTGTATATGTACATCCTATGGTAGTCCAAATGACTGTAATTACATGTAACTGAGCTCTGGAATGTGCTTAAAAATTCATCAGCAGTTGAGTGCAGATCCTCATAAGAAGGCGATGTGTAATTTTTCTGTTCTGAGCTTCATAATCTCTCTAATATGGCAGATTTTCCCCCAAAGTGCTGTACATTTAACTAAAGACAGAATGGATCGATAAGCTCTATATATCCCCAGAATGCTTAGCTGAATAAAACAAGTACGTAATGATGGCTTAAAGTTGGTGGTTTATTGCGATGATTATGCATATCCTTAATCGGGTCAAAACTGCACTGAAGCCGTGCGAGTATTTAGTGACCGATACGGGAGCCATCTACATCTCTGCGTTGTGAATACTGATCTCCGTATTGCCCATTAAATCATATTACCGATGGCTTTATGGAGATTTTCGGAGCTTGCAGTAAACTGAAGCTCACGCTTTGGGAGAATGTCACCTTTCGGCTGATCCAGCAGTCAAGACGGGGGGCACGGTGAAGCTAATGACCAAAATGAGCAAAAGGAAAGCTTGAAGTTGCTGAAGAAATAGCGAGCACCTTTTTTTGGGGTATTCTGAAATCAAGCCTGGGCCTAGACCGCGGTGGTCCATCCACGTGCGCGCGTTCCCAGCTGGGCCGATCCCGGCGGCAGCCCCCCCTTTGCGGTCCCGCTGGCCTGCTGGATCTCGGTGGTGATTTATCTCTTTCATTACTGGGGTGGGCCTGTGCGCTGCGAGGGTCCGTGAGGGGCTCCGGGGTCACGCTATAGCCAGGCGCCCTGCAGCGTGCTGGGGAAACTGCTCTGTGTCCTGGGTGAATAATAATCCAATGTTCTCTGCCTGGCTGCCTGCTAATGTGGGGGGGTGGAGAAGGCCCTGGTCAGGTGGCGGCTGCTCTTTCCGGTAATCCGGAACAACGTTTGCTTCCGACCTTCTGTGATGCATCATGACGGCATGCTTTTTGGTCTGAGCCAGTGGATGAGGTAGCCGTTTTGTGGCTTCTACCTCTTTCTATTTTTTTCGGCTAGCTTTAGTTTGAAATGGTGCTTCAGGCTTTCCACTCAAACTTTCCCCCACGTCTCCCTCAGTGTGCAGTGCGTTGGGTGAGGGGAAAAAAAAAAAGCTGGTCACAGTTCATTGATCTTGATTCCTGTGGATGCAGGTTAGAGCACTAGCCCCCAGCTAGCGCTAGCCCCTTCTCCGCAGCCTCACGCCGTCTGATTAGCGCCGTGGCTCTGAAGAGCAGAGCCCTCGTAAACATTTATGCATCTGCGGGCTCTTGTTGTGCTGTGTTTGGCCTTAATGCCATCGGGCTTGAGCTTTTTACCCTTTATGCCCCTTAAGAGACTTGAGTGTGAAAGAGGTGGAGATGGAGGGAGCGAGCTTGTGTGTGTGTGTGTGTGTGTGCATGTGTGTGTGCCTCTCAGCTCTTCTCCTGAGCACTGCAGAGAGATAGCAGCAGTGACTCGGCTGCTCTCGAAGGCCAGCTAATTATAAGCGTGTGAGAGCGGGATATGTGAGTGGTCATCAGGTGCACCAGGAGCTTCGGCCTTTCAGGAGCAGATTATTTTCACGCCGGGCGTCTTATCATATGTAAATACTCTCTGTGTCCCTTTCTCCCATCAGCTCAGCTGTTGTTTTGTATCTCACCCCCACCCCACCCCCCACACACTTTCCCGCTCACCAGCTGAGGTGTGTGTCAGGTAGTGTGGGAAGAGTGGGAGGAGCTCTCCCCACAGCCTGCTCCCCGCAGTGTCCTTCCAGTCTG
This sequence comes from Anguilla anguilla, assembly GCF_013347855.1. NCBI lineage: Eukaryota > Metazoa > Chordata > Actinopteri > Anguilliformes > Anguillidae > Anguilla > Anguilla anguilla. The sequence continues at coordinate 16,286,748 of NC_049201.1, read as the reverse complement.
TTTCCCATCTCAGTGGGTAGTGACATGAGCACTGATGCGTCGCACGCAGTCATCCAGTCTCACCTGTTGCAGCGCATTAGACTAAATAAAGCATGCCAGGCAGCCTGTGTTGAAAACCCCGTCTGAACATTTGGCAGGAGAGATGCAGTCGGGGGAAAGCGATCGGATTCACCCGGGGGTCTGAGTATCTAATCCGCGCGCTTCCTCCCCACAAACTTTTCCTGTCTTCATTTTCCTGCTGTTTGCCTTTCGCTGAGGCCCTGAGCAATTACCGCGGAACGGGCCCAAACGTCTGCAACGCGATCCGCTCCCTGCAGCTGCGGCTGGAGGATAGCGATCTAAATAAACACCGCCTCGTGGGTCAGGAAGCGGCTAAGCCAGGATTTAGACCGGGTCTCTGGGCCATTCCCAGGGGAGGATCAAGACCACACCGATAGCCTTTTATATGGCTGGCCTGATTAAAATCAGGACCCAGACAAGGGCACCCAGAATCCTTGAGGTCCGAGGAGCGGGGCAGGCCGGTGAAATGAAGCGGTCGCAGACGCTGTTTCCTCCTTTTGTTCGCGCGTGGATTGAAGTGTCTCTAATGGCCCGCTCTGTTCTCCCCCCCCCCCCTGCAGGACCCGGGCTTCGCCGCCTTCCTCTTCGACAAGCTCCAAGTGCCTGAGTACCCTCCGCGCGGGCGGCATGAGGGCGGGGGCCAGTGCGAGGTCTGCTCCACCCCCCTGCACCAGCTGAGACAGCAGGCCCTTCAGATGATCCTGGCCGTGGCCAAAGACATGCCCGACCTGCCGCCCAGCGCCCTCTCGGGGCTGCCCCCGCGGGCCGCCGGGCGCGGCGTGGTCACGCTGTCCTCGTCCCGCGACTGGGCGCTGCCCGCCGGGAAGCAGCCGCCCAAGCCCCACACCATCCTGTCCGCGGGCGAGAGGCGCCGGGGGCTGGGCTGGCAGCAGGGGGCCTCCGCCGGGCCCAAGTCCAGCGTCCAGGTGACGGTCGGGACGGGCCCGCTGACGAGCACCCTCGGCTCCGTCACCATCCAGGCGCAGCAGTACCTCGAGGGCATGTGGAGCATCTCCCGCGTCAACAACTTCCTGCCTCAGCCCTGCCTGGTAGGATACCCTCACACCCTTACCCTCACCCTTACATCCACCGTTAAGAAAAAAATCTGTTCATCAAATCACACTTTGTAGATTTTTTACACTCTACTGGGAAATGTAATTGATTTCAGCATTGTTTAAAGAGGTCTCATTTAGTTTTCACTCAAAGACATTTTTAAAAGGAAGATGAGGCTGAAAGCTGTGGACATGTTGGTTCCCAGACTAAGGCAATAATTTAGAGTTTGAAAATTCAGGAAAGGCAGGACCTGGACCTCCTGAGGCTTTTCAGACCTCGCATCTCTGAACTCGGCTGGAGTCGTGACCTTTGGCTGCTCAGAGGTCCAGGACCCTTGGAGTTATTAGGTCACTGGGTAAAACCGTTGCTAATTTGGTGACCTTTTCCTCCAAGGTCTTCGCAAGCTATTCTTCAAACTGATTACTTAACTGCGGCAGAGACCTCCCATAATTCTTCTCTCTCTTATGTGTGGTTTCTCCTGTGGTCTCGAAGTTGCTGACAAGCACATAGTTTCATTTCCGGCCTGCTGTATGTCTGTGTTGTGGGGAGCCTGAGATCACATGATCACGTCCCTCATACGCAGTTCAAGGCCAGGGCTTCTCAAACATCACAGTTTAAGTGATGCATTGGGGTTGGCATCCAGGCACTAAAATAAAATGTCTGATGATGTCACAAAGGGGATTTATCACACCTGACCAGTAATGCCTACAGAGAAAAGCATGATTTTCAGGTGATCAAACATTAGTTTTAATGTTTTAAAACAAAAAATCAGCATTGCTGTGTATTAGTGGGGATTAGTTTATTGACCAAAACACCTAGTCTCAACAAGCTAATTATAATATAAATAAATAAGTTAATTGAAAGCTGCTCACATGAAGACGAGATGGCGTGGCAATCTTTGAGCCACGTCTATGGGGAGATTCGGTTGACGTAATGTTGACTCCCCACTACTACTACTAACAGAAAAAATACTCTCTCTGTAAATAAGCCGCCAGGTAGCTCAGTATAGCAAGGACAGATGCAGCAAGGGCTCTAGTTGAGCTTCCGGTGTCCTTTTTCCTTGAGACTTAATCTGGACTCACAGCCGCTTCTCTCGGGCCTGTTGCAGTGTTTAAAAAAACATTGGGAATGGGATTACATTTTATCTCTGGTTTAAATTATGTGTTTGTTCCTCAAAAGAACAGTTCTGATGATTACCGGTGGCAGTAATGGTCAGAATTGTAGGATATGAAATAATGGTGCTCTGTCATTCTGAATCATCGTGTAGTAAGTTTGAGAGGCTTTCCTGTCTCTGGTTTGCCATCTTACACATGAGGTGCTTATTAGTACTGTACTGAAAGGGCACAGATGCAGAAATCAATAGGTGCATTTTTGGATATGCAGATGCTAGCTTGGGCAACAGTCCAGGGTGAGTGCTCATTATTGATTGCACAGGGCAATCAGTAAAATTGTTAATAATGGGCGTATGTGCATAGACGCGCATTCGTTATTAATCTTCTTCATGAATATTCAATCACTTCCTCTGAGGTCAGTAGAGGTAAGGATGAGAACAGAATAATTATTAGGAGGTTTTAGATATGACTGTAGAAACAGCTGTGTTCCTCTCTCTCACTCATTTTACACTTACTCAATTCCTGCGTGAAAAGCTCCCCCACAGGAAAAGCAGTATTTCTGTTTAACCACTAGATGGCGAAAAAGACACTAATGAGGGAATCAGTCAGCAGCAGCCCTGATCTCTCTGGTGGTCATAAAATGGAAGGATAGGGATTTGGGTACAGCGCTGTAAGGATTACGGAGACCATCTCCGGTGTCGAGATTCAAGCATAAAACAGGATTCTGTTCCCCCCTCTTTCTGCGAGGAGCCTGTAGGATTAAACCCCTGCCTGCCTTCAGCGCCACCTTGTGACATTCCCCAGCAGGAGGTCACTGTGTGCAAAACCGCTAGCTGCCACCCGCCGTTCTGACAGCAGTCACAGGAAACCTTCTCTTTGTGATGCGCCCAAAGTATTTCTGTCCAGTCCCCATAGTGTCTGCGTGCTATTTCTGGAGATCAGTGCTGTCATACTCACTTCCTGGGAGGCTGGTATTATATGCTTCTTCGTCTGTCATTGGTCAGAGTTTTCATGCCGTTAAGTAATCACCACTCGCAATGTTGTATAGTAACCAAAAATTCCAAATCATGAAAATGATTTGATTTAAGAAATGAGGGGTGAATTAAAAATCCAGAGTTCACCAGATCATCACCCCGACGTTACAGAATGGTAACATGCGGTGGAATTCCTGTGGCTTTAAACCGGCTCCTTACTTTAGCATTTGTTGATCCTGATGGACAGGCCCTGTTTGTGGCAAAGAAAAGCAATACCCAACCTCCCTGATGTTTACTCTCCTTGGTCTAAAAGCAAACACTGGCAGCCCTTCCCCCCCCGACCCCCCCCCCCCCACCAAGTGTCAACATGTGCCTGTGTGCCTGTGAAAGTAAGGCTGTCGGGGCTTTTAACAGAGGGCGCACGGTGCAGGGCGGGGCATGAAAGCCTTTCAGACCTGTCTGAGGGCAATTAGAGCGGCTCTGCTCTGCAGCACACACACCGCTGCCGCGCTCCGTCTCGGCTGGACCTGCCGTCGAGGCCGCCGCCGCCGCCGCCGTCCCTTTAGGATACCGTACAAAAGCAGCCCAGAAACGGGGCTGCTTCTTATTTCTAAAGGTCCTTTCTTTCATTAAAGCGAGGTCCCCCCGTCCCCCCTGCCCACCCCCCCATGTGATGAACACGGGGAGCTGCGGAGGCTCTCTTGTTGCGTATTTCAGGATTCGGGGCTTGATTTCTTGGGGGAAATGTACGGACAAAGGTAAGGGGAAGGTCCCGGCCTGACTGGCAGCGGCGCTCGAGTGGGAAAGCTCATTCACGGAGCCCGGGGCACCACATCAGTGCTCAGGGGCCGTAATGGGGCACCTCGGATGTGCGCTCTTTTTTCGAGACCCCCGTGCGGCGGAGATTTCACCAGGTTTGAATGGAAGGAGAGAAGAAGGATACGAGGAGGAAAAGGGCCCCGCGGAGATGGGACAGATGGGAGCGCCGCCTCACCTGAAGTGGAAAAGAGCGTCTGACATCTATCTGGGAAGCTTAATTGGAAGAGCGAGCGCGTGCCTCCGGCTCCGCGGAGCTCGGCGCCGACTGTTTCCAAACGGCTGGGCTCCGACTGTGAGGGACATAACTCAAATCAGCAGAGATCGGGGTTCTGCTGTCGTTATTTCCCCTTCTCTGCCTCCCGTTCATTTCACACATTTTTGGCCTCCCCTTAGTTCGGAGCGATCTGCGTAATCTTTAACATCGTCACGTGATGGGAGGGATAATGAAACAATTACTTATGTGAACTTTCAGCGCTGTGGTGCTGTGAAACGCAAAAGACACCCAGGAGCAGGATGGTGGAGGCATTAAAAACCTGAATCTGGAAGGGAATGGAAAAGCATGGCCTGACCAGCAGACACGGTTAACTCCCACAGTCACATGCAGCATGTTTTTTGGGTGGCTTCTAATCAGCAGGGCCCATGTGCCTACCGTGGGCCTTTTTTTAAAAACTGGCACCGTAGCCAGCTCGCTCTGTGAAATGTTTTTTTAATTCATGTCTAGCCGTAGCCCAGTGTGACCTCCCGCTGCTGTGCGCTTTCCATTGGAAACACCGCGGACCATCTGTGTGACTCTCTCTGCTGCAGTACAGCTGGACCAACATGGCACAGAGCCACTGGCACTGCGGAGAGAGTTAGGCCGGCAGGACGGGGGGTTGGGGGGGAGGGCAGTTTGTTTTCAATCATTATTTGGGGCTTTTCCTCTGAGGCCTTCCTGTTTTCACCGTGGCTGGGCCTCAGGTCCCAGTCTCAGGCAGGGCTGGTTTGTTCGGGGGCTGCTGTGCCTCTCTGTCTGCGGTGCCTGTGTTCGCTGCGGCGTCTGATCCAGACGGCGGGCCCCTCTGTGTGAGGCGGCGCAGTGAAACTGGACCTCTGAAGGCAGGGGGCTCCCTCCGGGCCCATAAAGAGCAGAGCTAACTTCCAGATGCGAAGCCCCCCCCCCCCGGAGTTTGTCCGCTCCGGTGGCGGCTCAGTCCTGCAGCGTAGGTGAATTTCTCAACAGCCTCCCCTGCTCCACAAAAACACGTTCTTTTCCTCCCCTAACCCGCCCGTTTGTTTTCAGTCGCTCGCGGTAACGCTCTGCCAGTCAGGGCGAGACAGCCGCAGATTAACCAGGCCGAGTCCGCCCCGGCGCTAACAGGCCGGCGCCCGGCGGGAGCACAAGTCACCGGGGAGCGCCGCTAGCGCCGCTGCCCTTCTGAGCCCCGTCGAGAGCTCTGAGGAGGGGAGAGGCGCGCCCCTTTGGTCCGCCATTGAGCCGAGCGGCGGGGGTGGGGGCCCGCTGTCTGTGGCCCCCTTTCTCTCTGAGAGACAGGAGCAGACGGAGGGGACGGGTACCGGGGCCCGGGCTCATTACCGCCGGTAAGCTGCCCCCCCCCCCCCCCCCCCCCCACCTCCATAGACCCCCAGCCCTGACGCGGCCTAATTACCTGACAGGGGATTCGCTGCGCCCGGTCCCCTCTCAGGGTCAGCGCGTCCCCGCGCCTTAAAGAGCAAGTTGCTTTAAGAACTTAAGTCGTTCCCCTCCCCGGAGAGAGAGGTCTGACAGGCCTTCCCTCTCAGTGTGCCCTGTTAACCAGCCGCCTGAGTGGGAGCGCGCTGGTTTTACAGGCGGTCTTACTCCGCAGCCACTTGACTCAAACCTGACACCGCGTCGACTCATCCCACACTTCGGCGTGACGCGCTGTCTAGATAGGCTCCCTCAGCGTGGGTGACGGTGTTATGATTATATGCCGCTGATGTATGTGCCCACCTTTCACGGTCTGTGGTGATTGCCGTTGCCTGTCATGGAGCCTGCATGGGTCCTGCTTTTTTCTACTTGGTTGAATGGCGGAGAAGAATTTCCCTCAGCTCATTTCTTTTTGCATCCCGCCTGTCCATTATGCACTTAAGAAACCAAAACCGTGGCTCGGAAAAACACCTCGCCAGTTCCACGTCGGGGTTATTTTCATTCCCTGGGATTGCGGAGTCAAAAACAAAGCCTACCTTCATGTCTGATTTTGTGCATCATCCTCTGGTAACTTGAGCCCAGGTACATCTAAGGGTGAGTAAGAAACAGGCAAGTCATGCAAAATAATTTTATGAACAGCTCCTGAGACGAAAAAAAAACATATTTTGAAATGATTCCCTGGGAGGTACAATTTCACGTGTGGGTTATGTTGCTGTCTCTCACCCTATGGAGCACACATTAAAGATTAATAGGCCAGCTATCAATTCCTATCAGCTGATTAATTTAGACTTGAGGGCAATAGTGATGTTGCTTTGAGAACATAACACAAATACAAGGCATTACTCTAGTTGATAACCTCAAAATGTTAATATGTATACTGTCAAATGGCAAAATGCATATTTCAAGTAAGGCTGCCAGTTCCTTGTGTGTGTTACTCTGTGCTCAAGGAACTGGTAAATATGTGTGTTTAGAATAGGACTCTATTTAGCCATTCTGTGAGGAGCAACCTTGTGGAAAATATGAGAAAGTAAGCTAACTTTTAGAAAAGGTTAATTTTATAGATAGAAGCCGTGCTTCTCACAAGTGTGATGGCATGGTTTTGATATTCCGCTGGCTAACGAGACAGTACGTCATTATATTCGTCATTATACTCTCCGTGTAATCAGTTCGCTTCGCCTGGCTTGGAGATTATGGTAATACGACGGTTATTTTGGCAGGAACAATAAAGGTGGCGATCAGTCAGAGCTGGAGTACGTATGACTCCCCAGTGACATGCCAAAGAGAGAGAGAGAAATAAAAAAAATCACCGATTCTTTTTATTCCATTCTGAGTATCCCTCAGCCACCGGGGCTGCTGTTCCTTCCCCTCTTTTATCGCAGCTATATATTTACGCAAAGATCTAGGTGTCATTTACTGTCGTAAAGGGAAGAAACGGTGCTGCCGCAACAATAAAAGATGTAGAGTGACACACTAATTCAGAATTAATTACGGAGCGCGCTCTGAAGGATTGTGTGTGTTCTGGTCCGGAGCTGTGGTTCAGTGACGTGAGGCTTTCCTCCGTGCCCTTGTTAGGGTGCTTCAGTTGCAGATGCTGAGGAAATGCCTTCCCTGTAATCCTGTTAGCGCAATATCATGAATCAACTGAAATTGGCAAATAATCAGCATCACTGTCTGCTCAGTGGCTGGGGTTGAGGTAAACCAGCGACCGGCTCTATGTTAGGTCCATTAACATAGATTAACATAGATATATGCGCTTGGATAGCGCTTGGGTAGTCGAGCTCTGGGAAGTTCTGTTGGACAGAAGGCAGCGTGGCACAGCACTGCCCCCTGTGAGGGGAAGTGGTGTCGCGCGAAAGCCTGGCTTCGCACCAAACTCACAATATCGTCTAAATGCCGTGGAAGCTGGTAAAAGAGGCTGGCCAGAGGCCCCCGAGGGTAGAGATTACTTTGCAGTGACGATTTCAGCCCAAGGAGAAGTCAAATATTTATATTATGCATGGGCAACACACAGTCCAGTGAACAGTGAACGTGAAGGGCAGCCTGTGTGAGAGCGATCGTGTGATTGGCTGGCGTATGTCGCCCTGACGGTGATAGGGAGGTCTGTCGGCGGGGGTGTTCTGTGCTCGAGCAGGGCAGGGCTGCTTGTGAATTCCTCTCCGATGGGCCGGGTGCACAGGTGGGAGATAAACACCTGTGCATGGGGAGAGAGACAGCCATAGGGGCAGCGCTGGTTATCTGTGGACCCCCTCCGGACTTCATGCCTGTGATAACTGCTGTCGTGTGCGGATTACCCATCCCTGGCCTGCTGGAGCTGGGCTGTGGGCCTCTGTGTGCAGCAGCGGGGGACTGTGTTATTGCTGGAGGTCATTCCTGCCCCTGGAGCCCAGAGACCCGGAGCAGCAGGCTTCTGCCCGGCTGGTGGACCTGCGCTGGACCCAGCTGCTTCCTGCGGCCCGCTCCCCATCTGAGCCCGTATGAGCACTCACAGGGGAATTGAACAGGAAGCCACCATCAGCGCTGCGAATTAATGAAGTCCCCTCCGGTTTAACTGTATCTGCCCTTAATGGCCATTTTTCCGGTTTCTACTTCTCAGTATTGAGTTATTAGTGGGTGAAAATGGGGTGGTATGGGGGAAGTGGTCTCCTTGAATTTCTTTAGTGAGGGTGCACACAGGTATAGTACACTGATAGACATTTACAGGAGCAGGTACAATCTAATTCCAGTGGGCTTTGTGCTGAATGTGCTTTCCTCCTCTGCTTCTCCACAGACGCAGGGCCTGACACCCGAGCCGGAGTGGGGTGGCGTGGCCCCCGAGGCCCCCAGCGCCACTGTGAGCAGCTGCCTGCCGCCTGCACCCCAGGGGAGCCCCGCCCAGCCGGCGCAGGGCGTGGTCGGGCCCCCCGGATCGGCCCAGGGCGCTTCCGCCGCAGCCTCCTTCTTCATCAGGTAAGCGGGATCCGCAGCCAAACCCCAGAGGGTCAGGTGACCTTCCCCACAGCCCGGGCTTACTGCACATTCAGCCTTAGCGCGTCAGCAAAGCTCAGCTAGCTGGGCGGTGTGCCACGGATTAGCATTCTGTCTTCTTCACCTCGTTGAGTCAGAAGCCCTGACCGTCGGCTGGCCTTCCCCGAGCACTTGGTTGCCCCTGGCAATCTCATTTCTCCAAATATTTTCATTTCTCCAGCTGGGATTGTAGGCCACTGATGATAGCCCTGTCTAATGTGCTAAAGTGTCATTGATAAATGCCTGGACTGGACAGTCGGGAATGCTGTCACAGTCGAAAGCCTTCGCTCTTCAGGAGAATTTTGTACGTAATAAATTGCTGCCCGAGGGAAGCTGGGTAATAGTTGGACATTGAACGGTGGACATTGGACATTAACAATGTCAGATGCTTAGAGGCCAGGGAGATCATGAACCCTTATGGGATTGGGTTTAAGGTGCAGTGTGACAGCAATGCAAAGAGACATAGCACTTGGCTCAACCAATGAAGCCCCTTCAGCATGTCAGATGGGGTGGAGCGAAAAGGGGGCCATTTTTAGTGTGAAGAGGGTGGCAGATGGTGGCAGCAGGATCTGTGTACGTGTCACTTCCTGTTGGAGAGCTGCCGGTTCAGCATTGCACAACACAAAGGCATGACCCAATCAGCGCCTGGGGTTAATTTCATCGTCTGATTTGAAATGCCTTAGTGTTTGCTTTGGATGTGCTCTCAGAAAGGGAAAGAGGCTTTGAGAACGGCGCTGGCTTTTTCAGAGGAAATCGAGGAAATTGTGGCCTTTTTTTATTCGCTCTGACCTTGCGGGAAGGGACGTGAGGTGACGGAAATGATGAGAGGAGTGGGGGGCGGCCCTGCCTTTCGTTTCATCCCCAGATACTTCTTTGCCAGAGAATTTTTTGTTTTGCTGAATTCAGAAAAACACAATAACCCCCTGCGCCAGCTGGAAATAGAAGGAGATTTTTCAGATATAGCTGGGTGAAGGTGCTTGGGGAAAGCATTTGTTATGAGATGAAATGATTATTATTGCTGTGCAGGGGCTCTGCTGTCTTGTGGCAGAGGACTCATTTGAAAGGCACCAAGCTCAAATGGTGTGTTTCTTCATTGTCTGTGTATGTTTTGATAGACCGTGGTGCAGATAACATTGTTCGTTTTTGATAGTGTTCCTGGTTAATCCAAATCGCAGGGTATGCTCCGGCATTGTTCAGAGGTCCCTGGCCCCTCTTTTTTTTCCAGAAGAAAAAACGTAAACCAATTCCCTCCAAAACGTCGCTCAACCCGCCGGTGCACAATTCACAAAGCAGAGGCGGTTGAAGCCTCAGATTTGAACAGTGCGTTTTGGGAGTTATGGAAATCTCATTAATGCTAAACATCCAGTTTTATTTCTCTAAAGAAATAATTAGTTGAGTGGTGATGAAGCTGTGAGGGCCCTGGATATTCGGCAAGAATATCCAAACTGTGTCTCCTCCCTCCCGGAGTGTAATCTCGTCCTGAGACGCTTGTTTGACATTCAGAAGGCTTGCTCAAGCAGTGCCTTAGACTCAAATATCAAATGTTAATTAGAATGTAATTAGATGGCTGCAGAAAGGGAAGCACAGAAAATGTTGATTGTTTTCCTACAGCCTTTTTGTTTCATTTCAGCACATTTTCCTTTGAGTTTGCAAAATCATTTGTTCATTGAAATTCTGTTGCGTTTTGATTGGTTTATGGTTAAAACAAGTAAACCCATGCTCCCCCCAAAGGTAGAAATACAAGAACACACACACACACACACACAAACTGGTCCATGTCCTCACAAAGCAAGAACACACACACACACATTACCAAAATGTGTCGACACTGCAGCTTTTGGAATCAGTTTTTCATACTGCCAGTCCATAGAGAGTTGGTTAAATCTAAGTATCTTTGCATGGTGGTCTCCTCAGGCTCAAGCCAAAGGGGGGTAAACTCCTGCCTGTCCTCCATAAACCGTGTGCCATAGTTGTGGCTAACAGGGAAATGGGGTGAGCCTGCGCTTACGGGAGCAGCTTGACCACGGGCTCCTGGCCAGGCTCTCTGTTCCCAGTTCACTTCCTGTTTGTCCCCCTGGCTCGGTGCGGTTGGTGGCTCTGCTTCAGTTAATCAGTTAATCGCAAAAAATGCGCTCCCCTGCCTGACGGATCAGAGACGGATCACTTGGTCCACGTCCGCGTGTGTTAAGCAGTGAGCCAAATGTATTAAGCAGTGAGCCAAATCAATTTAGTTAATCAGATATTCTTTTGGAGGGAAGTTGTTTTGCGGCTTTGAAAGAGATGATGAACTGACGTGACTGTGATTAAAAAACGGTATCAACTGAGTGTGTTTCACCCTGCACCCTGTCATTACGCACAGCGAGTAGAATTCAGTGGCCTTTTGTAATGTTGATAAGCTCAGTTTGCGTAGGGTGCCTCAGCAGGGGCTGATTTCAGTTGCCCTGCAGTAGCACTTCAGCTGCCCTTCCACCCTTCCCAGGCCCCGTTTCCTACTGATCAGCTCGAGTGCACTGAAGCGAAGCCGGCTTCAGGTCGATAGCGAGCCATTGGTCATCTGACTGACCGTGAAATAGGCCGGGGGTAATTGAGGCGAGTGAAAGGCTGGTCATGTCGGAGCGGGCAGTGTGCCTGTGCATGCGTTTTGGATGGGGGGGAGGGGGCCGCGGCGGCTGCGCGGTTCTCCGCTGCCCCCAGCTCTGATTGCTCTGTGACTGAGCATATGATTAGCGCATTGACGCCGGGGCCCTTAATGAAAACAGGCAGGACAAACAGAAGCGCCCCGTCGCTAAATGACTAATGCCGTTCAGCCCGGCGCATCCCGCCGGCCAATTAACACCTGCAGATTGGGCCCAGGTATATTGATTTACCTCACAGCGAGCGGCGGCGGCGGCGGCGAAGGAAACGCCGACCGCGGGGAAGAGCCGCTCTGGGGCTTCAGCCCCTGTGTCATCGCCGGCGAGGGGGGATAGTGACCCAGATCCGGAGGGACCCGGGGGGGGGAGGGCTGCATATTTGTTCTGTTAGGAGGCAGAAAGTCTCAGTGGAAAAGATGAAACGGAGGGGGCTTGTGGTGTCTGGAGCGGGATTGGGGGCGGGCCGGGGGAACAGCTGTTCGGTGGAACGCGCCTCTGGAGCGGAGCAGGAAGTGGCTTTGTGGCGGCGGCCCTCTGTAGCCGTGGTCCAGGTGAGAGCTCTTCATTACGGTGATTGTGGGATTCTTCTGCGGGTGTTGCCAGGCGAGGCCAGCTCTTTGTGTCTAAAAAAAAAAGGTGCTCCGAGTCAGGGCCTTGAAAAAGTAACCATAGAAACACGGTTTTCAAAGCGCACGCATCATCACGTAGTCCCACATGTGTTGGAAGCATAACAAAGCTTATTCAGTATTTTTCTTTGTTAGTCAGACAAGCTGGAGTTACATTTTAATTACAGTACAACTGAACTGTCTGACAGTACGTGAAAACAAATATATCTATGTCATAAAGAATTACAATTAAATACCGGAATAAAGCATGTCTGTAAATTGCTAGATTTACCACAAAGTATATGCATTCATGCATAGAATTGACTGGCCTTGAAATTCAGTGCTTCCACACCATCGTGATTGTTGCAGGGTTTTTAAAAAGTTGCTTCCCATTTTTTATTCAGTGATATTTTCCACACTGTTCCTTCTGTCACTATTCAGCTTGCTCACTGTTACGCAATTGCCCAGCTTGATTTGACTTCCTTCACAGTACTTTAGAATGGAAAAAATATCACACAAAAGCATCCAACGAACAACTTGCAGGTCCACCTCAAAATGCCTTCCATTATACAATCCTAGCGTGGGCACACAATGCCACAACTGTAGCTTGTATTGACAAAGGCTAACTTTGATTTCGCTGCATTGGGATTCCAAAGGAAGTTCCCCATGCATCCTAATAGCAGTTAGCCCTCACTTATTCATGCGCCGTGTGTGTGTGAATGGCCTGGGGACAGGCCCATCAGGCCTGCGGGCTTCCTGTGTCAGGAGGGGGCGGTGAGGTGGGTGGGTCGGAGGGGGAGCAGCGCGGGTGACTCGCACTCACTCACTCACACCGCACCGCGGCGGAGAGATTACACCATCTGGCCAGAGCGTCCGGCGGACAGAGAGAGGTCGGGGACAAACAGGCAGATCGCCCGTTTGGCTGGAGGACTTTGAGTGGCAGCCGTAATCCCCCGTCGGTGGCGAATTGAAGGAAGCGATTGAGGCCGAGCGGCGGGAGAGGCTCCGGGCTGCCTGTGCTGTGCTGCGGCTGCGCTTCGGGGGGATAAAGACCCGGAGCAGCAGGGGCGGGAGGCTCAGTGTGCTCTGCCTGAGAGGGACATGCGCTGATGGTGGGCCGGCTCAGGCTAAAGCACAGGACCAGCAGTAGGTTCGCACTCGCGGAGAAGACCGACGGGGCCGTCGCCATGGGGCTGAAGTAAGTGGCTCGCGCCGTCTCAGAAGCTCCACGGGAATCTTGTGCCATCCTGGGAGGTGGGCCCAATGCGGTGCTTCTGCTTTGAGTTATTTTCTGCTGCTTGCTTGGGTGGATTGGGTAGGATGTGAGGATTTGCTGTGCTGTTTCCGTTGCCAGAAATTTGAACCGAAGAACTTTTATAGCAATTTGATTGACATATGTGGCAAGGCTTGGCTCTTTTTTTTAAGGAACGGAAGAGCTGAAGTGCTTCTGGAAGATTCTGTAGAGCTCGGAAACTGGCGGATATTTCTCTTTTTCTTGCCCACTGAGCGAAACATTCCAAGGCAATCTATGCGGGGTCAAGTAAAGATATTTAAGCCTCTGTACTGTACAGAAGCAATATGCTTAGCTTCTCCTTCATCTGGTGTAGTTATTTGTTTCTCCGATAATCTGCGATATATTGGCAGCTGGTATTTCCCATAGTAATACCGTCAGGCTCCCTGCTTTTAATATGAGTAGCGAGCGGCAGCTGAGATTGCAGACTTGGTTTACATTGCAGACTGAGATAAGGCCAGGTGTTAAAAGCTATCAGTAGCCTGTCGAGCATCATCAGTGCAGAGGTGTTGATGGAGCCCCCAGTCCGCTCCACTGCCCCAGGGAAAGAACCCGATTCCCTCCTGTCCCAGGGGGCTATTGTGTGGCTTTCACGGCCAGATGGATTGCCTCACACCCGCCCCACCCCCACCCCCACCCCCTTTCCATTTCTGTCAAGTAATGGGTGTTAATGGTGATACTGGCTCCAACTTAAGCCATGCTTGCATTCATAACACCATCTGAGGACACACACATGGAAATCCTCTCTTTCTAAAGTGCTGTTTCTACAGAAACAAGCTATGGAGGCATGGGTTTATGATGAGGGGAAGCGCATTGATTTTAGTTTTCCTAAGCCATCACTTACCGTGCCTCGATTGAGCGATTGAGAGGAAAACTGAGGTCGTCGCTATGCTTCAGCATTCAGGCTGGTGGGGGTTTTCCTGCTTTTCATGCATTTTTTATTCCGTTCCTTTAAAAAAACAGGAACGCACACCCAGTGCTTCCAGGGCTCTGGGTATAGGTTCACCAGAATGCTGGTGGCTGACAGCTGGCCAGGTCGGTCTCTCGGGGCGATGATGATGCGTCACGATGGGGTACTGCCCCAGGAGCTGCCCCGACAGCCATTCTTGTGATGTCCAGCGCCGGAACGTTTGTGGGCGTCGGTCCGGATGGTAAACAGGCTTTCTGATCTGGACCCATGCTGGCACTTCCACAGCCACACACCTCTCCCTCTTTGGCATGGGGGCGGGGGGGGTTTGGGGTTCACAAAGCAAAGTGCTGACTCAAGTCTGTGCTAGCAGTAGATTGCAGAACTGAGGGATGGATTGGGGGTGTTTCAGCAGATCCTTTTACCGGGGAGAACAAAGAGGAGGGATGTTGTCAATCAGGTGGAGGGAGTCATCTTTCCTGTGCGCTTTGTCACCTGATGCAAGAGCGTCTTTGTCGTCGGCGGCAGTTGTGGTGAGCTCAGGGGGTTTCACAGTCGGTGGGGGGGGGGGTTGAAAGGAAGATGTCCGTGGGCTGCAGGAACTCCGTACCTCCGTGTAATTGCCCCTGTCAGTCTCTCCCAGCAGTGGCTCCCCCATTCATATTAAAAATAGTACAAATGTAGGAGCACCGGGAGGCCCTGGTGGGATGTATTGATTTGGGGGGGGGGGTGGGTAGTCAAGTGTCCGCGAGCGTGCGCCAGCGGCGGGCAGCCCGCGTCCGTTCGGTCGACGCGCGTTTCGACCCGGATAGCGCACTTCAGAGGGAGGGGGGCTGCCTCGCATGCTAAACGGCTGCACTCTGCCTGCACTTAGCGCTAATCCCGTTGACTGCGCGGTGCGTAGGCACGGCGGGACGGGCGGGGCGAGCCGAAGCAGACCCCTGACATGTCCGTGGGCCGAGAGCTAGCGCTCGGGTTTTTACTGCCCCCCCCGCCCCGCGTTTGATCAGTCCGGCGGCTGGCCCCTGCGGGGGAGGGTTCACCGCGAGGCCCCCCGTCCCGCTGACGTGGAATCTGGTAGCCGGGAGCGACGGGAATTTTACTGCGGGGGTCCCGTAATGGAGCTTTCAGAGATTGGGAGATAAAAGGGTCATGGCGGGGCCCGCCTGGAGAAAGCGGGCGTCGGCCGCTTTGATGTGAGTTTTTCGGGGCGGCGGGGTCGCGCGGGACCTCGGCTGCACTTCACCGGGGGGATTGATGATAGCCTGAGAACATACGACGAAACGAGACCACTTACGCCGCGTACTGAGAAAACCTCCCCGCCAGCGCGCCCGGTCGTAAATATCTCAGGACTCCTAGAAACGGCTCGTATCTGGAACTGTTTCAGGGATGTTTTGTAACCTGTCTGCTGAGGCTACTGCGCGAAAACAATGCTGGCGAGGCGCGCTTAGCTGCACGTAAAACGAGCTGAATTTGGGGTGTGTCTACGATGGATGGGACGCCGCTTTTGCTACATTGAACGAGTTTGCTCACCGTTGAGAACTTGGCCTTGCAATTTTAGTCATTAAATAAACAAACGCAGTGGTATGTGTTCAGCCACAAGCTTGTGTTAATTATCGATCGTTAACTCAAGGTCACGCTTCTGCATTTTGGAAAATTATTCATGGTCCATGACCGTGTATAGATTTTGCTTTAAGCTGCATGTAATACCATTGAGCTGCATGTAATACCATTGTGCTTTTCAGTCTGTTGGTGGAAATTAATTTTAGTTTAGACTTGCTCTCCGTTACTGGATTTCATCCAATTATGGAACGCGCACACAATAGCAACAGGGATCACCTTGGATTTGTACTGGTATTACAGGACTGAAATCATGATGCTAATACAATTGAATTGGTTATATTTCGCTGAATGACCAATTAATCGTCGTGATTGGAATGAGATTTTTTAAATATGATCATAAGAATGTCTATTCTGTGACTGTGCTGTTTAATTCAGAAGAACTCTTTGGTTCATGGGCCAGAAAGTTTGCTGTATCGCCTCGTAGTAATTCTTAACTAATGTAGCACATTTGTGCTTCAGAGAATGAATGGGGCTTTGGTACTATTGCAGGGAAAGACTGTCCCTGGGAGTGGATTAAGGTTAGAAATCTGAGTCATATTTCCCAGCCCAATCCTTTAAATCTGTATAAATGTGAGATTTAAGATTAATACCAGGCTAAATGAAATGGACCTTAAGCACTTGAGAAATTCCTGCTCTATTCTACCCCCCGAGCTAAAGTTGCTTCACATCCTCAATTTCCCCACTGAATCTGGCCCACGGCGGTGTGGACCATCTCACCACGCACTGTGCCTGTTGAATAGTGCCAGTCCGTGCCTTTTCGCAACAAATGAATAGCTAATTGCTGCTTTCGTCTAATTAGCGTGAATCCTGCATGTTGATTTCCCAGACCGATAGCTTTATTTCGGGATTTTTTCATATTCATGCGGCCCTTGAGCTCTTTTGTGCGATTCTAATGCAATCATTCCCTGCCCCCGCGGTTGTCAATATGTGTCCGCCAAGGTTTTTTTGCTGATCGAGCCAAAATTAGCAGAGGATGCCGCTATTGTCGGCGCCGCCCGTTAAAGTGTTTACCCTAATCGCTGGGCTGAATGGAGTCCCCTCGGCCCTCTCCTTCCTCCTCTTCTCCCCCAGCTTGCTGCCCGCACAGCGGGCCGGTGCCCCTCAGGGCACACTCAGGGTTTCGGTGGGGATGGATGCGGGGCTGTTGAGTGGCACTTCCGCCCCTGCGGAGGGGAAGTGGGGGAAAGGCGCTCGCTCCCGTGTGGAGGGGAAGTGGGGGGAGAAGGCGCTCGCTCCTGTGCGGAGGGGAAGTGGGGGAAAGGCGCTCGCTCCCGTGTGGAGGGGAAGTGGGGGGAGAAGGCGCTCGCTCCTGTGTGGAGGGGAAGTGGGGGAGAAGGCGCTCGCTCCTGTGTGGAGGGGAAGTGGGGGAAAGGCGCTCGCTCCCGTGTGGAGGGGAAGTGGGGGAGAAGGCGCTCGCTCCTGTGCGGAGGGGAAGTGGGGGGAAAGGCGCTCGCTCCCGTGTGGAGGGGAAGTGGGGGGAAAGGCGCTCGCTCCCGTGTGGAGGGGGAGTGGGGGAAAGGCGCTCGCTCCCGTGTGGAGGGGGAGTGGGGGAAAGGCGCACGCTCCCGTGC
Organism: Anguilla anguilla; assembly: GCF_013347855.1. NCBI lineage: Eukaryota > Metazoa > Chordata > Actinopteri > Anguilliformes > Anguillidae > Anguilla > Anguilla anguilla. The sequence continues at coordinate 16,269,431 of NC_049201.1, read as the reverse complement.
GGAGGGGAGGTGGGGGAAAAGGCGCTCGCTCCTGGGGTCGGCTGAGCAGTTGCGCTCACACCGAGGGAGCCCGCTCCGATTAGTTCTGTTCTGCTTGGCGTGGCGGGCGCCTCGCAAAACCGGCGGGTGAGTCCAATCACGCGAGCGGGCACTCCTCTGCGTGCCCTCAGAAAGGCTGGCGCCGCCGGCCCTGGTTATTGTGGGGTTCGAGTGCCCTGGCACGCGGGCGGCGGTGGCTCTGGAATCGGGGCGGTGAGAGGAGCGCGTGCGAATAAAAAGCGCACCTGTGCCGCTTTGTTTCGGTCCACGCCCACCGCGCGCAGGTCGCCTGGAACTGAGGTTTCGGGATTATACACTGTAATCAGTTTCTGACCCTGTGCGCTGAGGGTTCACCACACATCACTGTAAATCCCATTATTTCAGTCCCGACCGCAAGCCTGTTTGCCTGCTAGTGTGTGTGCGGGGTTGTGTATTTTGTGTGTGTGTGTGCGTGCGTGTGTGTGTGTGTGTGGGGGTTGGGGTTTACTTGTGTGAACCATAAAGCAATCAAAAGGCATTTCAGTTGCAATGAACCAATGATTTTGTGCCTGTATTTAGAAAATAAAGTGAAATTAATGTGATTGCCATGACTTGTTCAGGTCTAGACGTTTGTCAACACCTGTCTAGACTTACTAGTCTTTCTTTTACAGCACAGTCACAAAATGTACAAAATGTAAAAAAAAAAAAAATCAGGTTTAAATCAGATTTAAATCGGCTTTTGTCTGGGATGCTAATTTTGTGCTTCCATTTTGTTATTCTGTCCTCACGTCTGCCTCTGTAGGAATTTGTAATCACCTCATCATTCGCGCTGGCCGGTCATCCATCATACCTGCCCAGATATTGACGGTATTCCGGCATGATCCCGGTTATTGATTAGGGTGGCTGGGTCTTCACTCATAAATAAAGGCTAAGGGTCACATGGCTGTACATCGCGGGAGGACTGGACGCACCGTCGCGTGGTAGCAGATGTTCTGTCGGATTTTCAGATTTGCGAACTCTCTCGCGGTGATGCGTCCGCAGTGCGGGGAGGGTGATGAGACCACTCCGTTGCGGCGGATTTCGGCGGAGTCACGGGCCCCTCGCGGCCCTTACCTCCGTGCTCCTCTTTCCCCCACGTGCTTTAACCGAGACCCTCTTGTTTCCCCTTGTTGCCCATTGACCGGAATATAGATGGAAGATTAAAGAACACGTGTCGACCCCCTCTGTCTCCAGGACAGCCTCTGATTAATCAGTCACAAACGTTCCCAGCAGCCACCAGGCTGTTTGTTGTGATAGCCTGAGTAGGCTGTGCAAATAAATAATCGCTAGGTGTCATCCCTGCTAGAGAATGATTAATGAGCGATGTGGAGAGCTCTCCTTGTCTCTCCCTTTTTGCTCCCTCTCTCTCTCTCTCTCTCTCACCGCTGCCCTCCCTCTTTCCCTCGCCCTCTCCTCCGCGCCGTGTTTTTTGCGGGTGATTAATTAGGCGGGGCCCTCGGCGTTGCAGCCCGCGTCGGCGCAGGGTTAAACTGTTTTGTCTCTGTGATATGAAAGGCATCAAACGCTCTGATTGCGGGCTCACGTGAGGAGAGAGGCGCGGAGGTTATTTTTTTCCCGTTGCGGTCCAAAGCAAACAGGCCCATCCGAGCGCCCCTGTTGCCCTTCAAGCGTGTTTTCATTAGCAGATGTTATCTATATTAGGGTGGATTAATTTGTTGCCAGTTACCAGGCCACTAGAGTAACGTCTCAAAAATCAACAGGAGCCCGATTTGGGGCGTTATGAGAAAAGGCTTTCGGCAAATGCGTTCGGGGTGCAGGCGGTAAGTGCGGTGGAAAGCGCGGTGGAAATTCAAGCGCACTTTATTTCAGATGGAGTGATAAGCCGGGAAGTGCGGTGCTGCGCTGAACTTTCGGTGGGTGACGTGGGCGCGGCCGCGGCGAACGGGCCGCGGCTATAATTATATTCCAACCCCTCGACAACCTGTGAAGATGACTTGACACAGCGGCGGAGCGGTGGAAACATCAGCCGCGCTGGGAAGAAAAATCCTGGATGAGATAAAAGCAGCTGTTAATCTTTGTCAGCACTGTGCTGGGGAGGGGCGGGGCTCGGGGGGTGGGGGTGGGGGGGAGGTGGTGCCTTGCAATAATGCGGTAAGAAGGCAAGATAAAATGTCTTCATTGCAACTGTCAAACATGGGCAAAAATAGAACTCATTTCCCTCAGCATTCCCTTTCGGTGGCATAAACAAAGCTAACTTGATGAGCCGCAATCATGCTTCCCTCTGCCAGCCCAGTGCTGCTCCAGGCTTCCACGGCCATACACTGAAAGATTTCACTAAATTAGTGCAAACTGGTGCAAAAGACATTAATCCACAGGAAAAGTATTTATCTCCTGCAAAGGCTTTGTGATGCAATTCATTTTAGTGACTGGTTTGTTTCGAGGGCCCCAAAGCCTTCATTTAAAGCCCCGGCTACCTAATAACCCTGCGGTTTCAAAGCCCCCCCTGGTTTGTTTGGCTCAGCATGGTTGGAGCAGGGGCTCAGAGAGGCAGCATTATAAGGACATCCTGCCTGTTTGCGGTCGACATTGTGGTCATTGAGGAAGCTGTAAAAGGAACTGCAAACAGAAGAATAGCCCCCTGGCTTTGTGTGTGTTTTTTTTTTTTTTTTTGGAAAAACCCTGGCTCTGACCTCTTAAAATGGTCTTAAAGCCGTTGCTTGAACTTTGTACAGACAACATTTTCTGGCCAGAGATCCAGGACAAAATGCAATGAGGAGTCCCTCAGTGGGGCAGCTATAGGAAGCAGAGGCCAACCATCTCATAGTGAACCTCTCTGTGGAGAGTTCTGAGGACCAGCCCAGGGATAGGCAGAGGGGATTTTGAAGCCATTATTAGTAATTTACAGTGGATACCTCAGATAGTTTAGTTAGATGTAAGGAGACCGTGATGTGTGCACGAGGTGTGTGCTGTTCACTATTTCAGTAATTACTGGATTTACATTTTTACGGCTTTCATTGTGCCTGCCCTATACTAACCCACATAGGGATTTGAGGGATGCTTCCTTGGTGACCACCATCTCCCTGGTCTCCTCAGGGCACAGGTCCCCCCATGCAGATAACCTGGAGGTCATTACTGTGCTGATCTGTATGCTGTGAACAGACTGCTAATTTACTGTTCAGCCCTCCACTCGTCTGCCCAGACACAGGTGAGGCAACCATTTTAATCCAGTGCCTCTGCTTATTCGGTGCCAGACTTTCACATCTGCGGAGCGATGCAGCCCACCCAGTCCGGCGACTGCACTGTTCCCGACCCGCACCGCAACAGATTAAAACTTGACCGCTTAATTTCCAGACAGTGGAATTCGACAAAGGGGGGGGTCACCTCAATAGACGCTGGCAAAAGCGGCGGAGAAAAAAGCCGTGACTTGTGTCACGCCGAATGGAAACGTGGAAATGTGTTTCGTTTCATCTTTTCCATTTTATTTTAATTAGAATGTCTTCCGTTTAGGCTCCAACTGTTTAATTTATTTTAGGTCGACAGGGGATTCCAGCCGCGCCGCACTCGGGGATAAAGCAATTGGAAGCTGACTCCAGTGCGGCTCCCGCAATCATATTACTCTGTTCATTTCTCAGGCAGAAAATGATTTACCTTAATTCTGGCTGCCTCTGGCTGGCTCGCAGCCAAGTCAGCGATCTCTGAGAGGTGCAGGGGTGAAACGTCTGCGTGCGGCGTTCCCACACCCCGCCCCCCCTCCCCTCTCCTACCGCGCGCCCCCTTTTTCTCGCCTGGTTTCTCTCTTCCTCTTTTCCTGATGCCTCCTCTCCCTCTGTCCTTTTCTCTCTCTGCATGCGCCCAGTCTTTCTCTTTCCCTCTGTTTCTCTCTTGAGGTCCCCCTAATCCCTCTTCTCGTTTCACACCGAGTGCAGTTACAGATGAATACTAATAAGATCACAAAAGATTGCTTGTTAGGTACTTTTCAAGGGCCCGTGCATTTGGACATCTTTCGGGGTGGGTTGGGTGAAAGTGGCCACAATGTTGCTGTATTTCCGTGCATGATGAATGGAGAATGCCATCTGGTTTTTCTGCTGGAGAATTTCACTTTGGGGTATTTACTGTTCTTATGTACTGTAATGATTCAGTGTTTTTGGGAGAAACTATTTTTATGATGTATTGTTAACTGTATATGGGAGCATAATGGCATTGGCTTTTTTTTTTTGGTTTTTGGGAGCAGCGTGTTTAAGAATTCCCCCAAAGGAAATGCCTTTGTGTGATAAATGGGGCAGCAGTGTAGTGTGACGTATAGGGAACTGGGCTCGTAACTCAGGTTGTGGGTTTGATTCCCTGCTGGGGCACTGCCTAAATCTGGATTTCTGTAGTAAAAACGTCCGTCTTTATAAGGAGATCGTATGTAAATGCGTAAGTCACCCGGGATAAGAATGTTTGCTAAATGCTGAAATGTAAATATGGTGTAAATGGGCTGTTGCACCCGTGAAACACTCAAAATGTACTGGGACTGCCATCATCTGTCTCTCAGAAACCATGCACATGTAGTCAGAATCCGCGGTGCTCAGTGCTCTAAGATTATGTGTGTTCACGGATGCCGTGCTCAGTCTGTGCGGTGGTTTGTGCGGAGGAGGTGTGGGGATTGGCTGGAGTGTTACTGTTGCTCCAGATATGGAGCTGTTGAGATGTCAGAGAGAGCTGAGCGTGAGTATGGAGTGGTCCCGCTGGGGTCAGCTGGAGGAGCGTGTGTAAATCCCCTCAGCAGCTGTGCGCCGCTCAGCGCGGCTGCCCCAGTTCCGACAGCGGGCAGGAACGCGGAGACGCGTCCTTAACGTTTGTGGACAAACACGCTGTGCCCTCCGAGCCAAAGCAAACGCGCTCCTCCCGCGCCGTTAGCATCGCGTTCCCCAGGCCGGCCGACTGATTCCGCACACAGCGCTGTGTCTGGGGTCCGGGGGATGTCCTTGCTCTCACCTCTGAGGGGGAACTTGGCTAAAAGCTACTCTCCGATCACGCTAATGCGGAGAGCTAGGTGAGATGTTTCTTCCCCGCTCATTTTCATTCTGACGGGACATTGTGTCGGTGGTTCAGCCGTTCTGTCGCACCGTGCCAAGATCGCCGTCACGCGTGCGTTAATTGGCTTGGGAACAGCGCGATAAAGGCGTAAGCACCCCGGGGGCCGGGAGTGTACAAACCGAAGCTACACTTGGCACTCCGTGTTAAGGCGGTCCCCGAACGCGGCGCTGAAAAGCCACGCACCTGTCACTCCGCGTCTGAACAAAGGCCTCCGTGCCAGCCCCAGCTTTTCATGGCGAGATTAGCAGGTGCGGACAGGTAACAGGAGACGGCCGTTATAGCGGTATTACGCTGTTGTTTTAAAGCTGCTGGAATTCATTTGCACGGATTTATTGAGCCTCCAGAAGCCTGGAGGTGCGAGCCTGTCTTAAATCTCTCCAGCCACCTCCTGGAGGCTGTGTGTATTAGTTTCATCTGCCATGAAATGGGCTTGGAGAAGAGACTCAACCCTCCAGAGTGCCTTTAAAGACCGTTCCCATTAAGGAAACAGCAAGTCAAATGAAAAGTGCTCCTGTTACCCGATAAGAGAAGGTGGCGAATGAGAAACATGGAGAGTTGGAGAGATTTAAAAATAATTTATCCCTGGCTGTTACTTAGAAGGTGGGAGTGTCTGGCTGAGCAGTGGAGTTGGCCTTTGTTTGAAGAGACTTAAGGGGCATTCACATGAGTAAACGAATACTGGCTTCCCTCCTCCTCGTCTGGACCGTAGTCGCTACATAAAAGTGGAAAGCGTTCTTAAGCCATGCTGATATTAAATTGTACCAGACTGCCTTTCACTCACATAAACTAGTTTTGTTCAGTGGAAGAGGCAATTCTGAGCTAATGTAGCCATGGCTGAACAAATCCATGTGCCATTACTTACAGTCCCATTTCAGGCATACACAGATCTCCCTCATTACTGCTGGAGTCGATGACATGCTGTGTAAAAAAAAACAGTGAAGAAACCAGACCGATTTAGGGTCTGGTGGCTAAATGGATTAGCATCAGACTGGTATCTGGTCAGCAACAGTATCGAGTGAGAAAGTAGATTAAGAAGATAAGTCCTCCATGAAAAGAGAGTTATAGGAATCTGTATTTGGACATGAAAGGGACAGTCTGGAAGACTGAGATGGAGGAGGTGTTGCACGTGGAACCGCTCAGGAGTGACATTTTTGCTGAGGGTCATACCTGTGGAAGTGCTTCTAAGAAGGCTGTTTTAAAGAGGCTTGCTGTAGAAAGGGCGATACAGCTTGTGTCTGTCCCAATAATGTCACTAGTCATATGCTTTTAATAGACACATTGAGGTGAAGTGCTGGGGTGTCTGTGATGTATTTTGTTGTAAACATGGGGGCTTTCCAAAGGAATACATATTTTCAAAGGTTCCCACACACACTGGGGTGCGGTGTACATTTTTGAAAGTGGCCACTGACATTTCTAAATAAACTCCTGAGTTGATTTGTTACTGGTCCCCTTGTGCACTTGAAGATAAAACCCATGTTGAAAGAGCTGTGAGATTAGGGTCGTGTTTTTTGGCTATGGAATGAAGCTCCGTTGGGTGTTTGGCCAGCACTGCCTAACGCTGCTTTTAGAGAGGACACACGAGACGATGTTCGAGGCGTAATTGATGTCATGTGTCAGCCTCGTACTTTGCCCCCATTTAAAAAAAGTGGACAGGCCGCGGACCTTTCCCTGTGTTTGGAGGAAACCCTAGACTGAACCGTACAGCGGACATATTCCCACATCTCCCAGGTTATTTAAAGAGCCAATCCCGTTTGACCCGGTTCATTCCGCATTTATCAGAGCCCTGGTGATGCGTGCGTACGTATCACGGAGCATACATCAGGGTGAACCTGTCACGTGGAGAGCAAACATAGGCCATCTGGCGGGGATAAATACGGCACATTTGGTTGAGCTCTGAAAGCGAATGTGAGAGGAAATGTGTGAGAATCGGCGTCGGGGTGAAGCCGCGTTCCACGCCCGCTCTCCCGTTCCCCATCCTCGCTCTCCCGACCTTGGCTCTGCGTCGTCTCGTCCCTTTCCCCGCCGTAGTCAGGCCGCAGAAGATGACATCATCCTCCACGTCCACGGCATGATGTCATCATTAATCAATCACAGGCACGGGGATCGGCGGTGACCCGAGCTTGCGCCTTCCTGTCCACTTTCCGTCTTTATTGATGCAGAGAAGCCATCTTGAGCTGTGGCTTTGTATGGGTTGCGTGTTGATTTCATCAGCGCTTGTGTTGGTAAATCTCGTGGCAACTTTTGAACTGTTTGTCCTAATTTTCATTTTAAATGAACAAATTCTCTATGAATGTGTATGGTTATAGGAAGTGTTTTATGCATTTATGCATATTGGAAAATATTTTTATTGCAGTAGTGATTACTATTTTTAATTAATTATAATTATTGAAGATACATAACACATCTGACTGCAGACTTGACATGAGTTTACATTAATTAAAGAAGGTAAATCCTGGTAAATGCATACGTGGCTACAGCATATTCTGGTGTGGATTTCTTGTACCACACTTACCTCCTGATGTTCCTAGTATATTGAGACAGGCCCACTCCGCTTAATGACAGGAGGCCCTCTGTCCTGAAGTCCCTTTGTATTTATGTACCTTGTTTAGCTCGAGCCGTTCCTCACTGTCCCTGGGACTGGCTTTTAAAGGAGTACCATGGTGGTTGAACGTGACACTTCCCAGTTATCTTCAGGCAACAACAAAACAAATGTGCATAATTTTTTTATTCTTCAGTCATTTCAATGTACTTTAAAACGTATTTTTCTAAGCCTAAATTTCCCACTATAAAAATTCACCCGAACCGTCTGGGCGTGGTAATGAGAACTGTCAGTTAGCTATGATTGACAGACCGTTCCCCGTTACCATAGCTACCCCCATGATACGCGCTCTCTATGGGAGACTGAATTTTCACAAGCTAGCTAGCTTAGTAGTATATCAAGTATCGATAGATAGCTAAGGTAAGGACGTTGACTTGTATCCAGTTACAATTTTTGCTATCTAGCTAGCCAAGTTAAGATAAAAGCACAACTATAACGTCCTCATAAAAGCGAACTAGCAAGCTAACGTTATCGATAACATTGCCTTATGAAAGCAAACCTCCTAGCTAGCTAACGTTAGCTAGCTAGCTAAATGAATATAACCAGAAATAATCTAAAGGAACTCTAATTTAAGTGAACCTAACGTTAGTCAAATATTTGCATTGTCTGAACAGCAGGATGGTGTGTCCTGTCAGATTTCTTTACGGGGCGTGGAAATAGGAGTGGTTACTGTATTCGTGACGTAGAAAAATGACAACTTTCTCAACCGGTTGAAAATGGGACGACGAATTTAAAACGCATATTTCTCCAAAAAATACAGAACGGACATATTTAATACTTTGCTCATTGTGTTTCTTCAATGCCTCTTGTGCAAATAGCACATAAAACAGAGAAAGTGTGAAAATCACCATGGTACTCCTTTAATTTGTAAGCTGAAGTTTCTGAAAGCCTGTTAAAGTCCCATCACTTCCTGTTTTCCCCATTATAAGGGCGGAGAGAGTCCTGCTTGTCCTCTACGCTATCTGATCTTTCACACTGGCCATTATCCGCAGGTCTGGCTGCGACCCAGCCCTGCCATTCAGGTAAAGGGGCCTGTGATTGGCTGTCCTTGGCTGAGGCAGAATTGTGGGGGTAATGTAGCCCGATATCAGTCTCAGCGATCTGCCCCTGGTTGAATGGGTAGACCACAGTTATCTTGTCTGTGGAGAAAAGGGGTAGAAGAAGAAAGGAGCATGTCAAAGATGGTAAATGGGGCCAATGCTGTAATTAGCCCAAAAGGCTGGTGGGGGACTGTGGAGGCAGAGGGGGTGGGGTGGGGGGGGGGGGTGCAAGAGACAAATTTTCACAAACAAGCTAATGGGAGCTCAGGCTAATGAGTGTCTGGGCAGAAGAATTTCTCTTGCTAATTTGACAAAGCCTGAAAGGGCTGCAAAGATTATTGACACCAGGCCAATTGTGAGGCATCGGAACCTGTAGCTACCACCCTCCCCCCAAAACACACACTGACACACACACGCACACACAGACACACTCCCCGCCATCTCTGCTTTGAATTTAGATGTCCATTCTGTAGCTAACAAAGGGCTTGAAGGCTATTATTTCCCTGACAGCCCTGGCTAACATTAATCTTACCTACGTTCATTTATACATATTAGAATCATTATGGATTCACGGAGAGAGGGGAAGTGGGAGACGTGATGGAGCTGGAGAGGGCGTGTCGACAGTTCGGACCATTCCTGGTCTTTTGTCGCTTCCTTTGATCCTCAACGCCACACGGAACCATATTGTACGCGTTAGCGGCGCTTCTAGACAGCGTAGGCCTGTGCTCCTGGCTTCGTGGCCAGCGGACTCATTAGCGCTGACAGAGACAATGATCACTGCCCTACAGCGGGGCTGCTGGGGGATAGGGCCCGAAGCACAGGAGCTCTGCAAAGGCCTTTTATCATTCAGGGCAGGGCCTGGGGGAAAGCGGTATGAAATGCCGTTAGAAAGGCCAGCCTTCCCTCCGCGAATTAAGCGTTCAGCAGTTCTCAGAAACCCAGATAATGGCCGATTCAAGATCTGGCTGTGCTGATGCAGGTGTCAGCAAAGGTTTGGTGGAATCAGTCCCTTTGGGGGGGAGAGTTAAAAAAAAAAAAAGAATCCATGACATGGCTGTGGTGTTTAAAACACATGCGCAAAATTGACAAATAGACCCACCTTTTCATTAACAGAGAGGCGTATGAAAGCACAGAATATAAGATGAGATACCCTTGGTAGACACTAAGAAATTCAGAGGGAGTATATTGCAAATCCACGCATGCATGCAAATCCAATTTGCATGCCTTTGCCATGGTTAAGGAGTGTCTGGCCAGTGCTTCCCCCTCAGTATTGGAGACTAATTGCTTTGTTTGGACATGCCTGTGATCAGAAGGCAGGTAGAAGGCAGGTTCACACACAGGCTGTATTTGGGGAAGTGTAGCTGGAGGAAGCGGGTTCCCTCTGGGCTGGCTGACCGGTGTAAAGCCAATAGAGGGGCAGATTCGGCGCAGCCAGTGACATGGGGTTTAGCTAGCCGGCCGCTAAATTGGCAGCCCGGGGACTCCTCGTACCGCTCCGCTGTCCGGTGGCTCGCTGGCCAGTTTGTTTTTTCCTGTGCCGCTGCCCTTTCTCCCCCCCCCCCGCCTGCATCAATCCATCTTTCTGAGCCGTCAGCCATCCATTGTTCACCCCCCCATCATCCCTCCCCTGCCTTTCCCCTCTGCTTTAAACATCTCTCACTGATCAGCTGTTTCACCACCCCATCCGTCTCCTCAGCCCTATTTATACATCTATCTCTCACCATCTCTGTCTCACGGTCTGTAATTAATAGCTTTATCTCATTCATCTGACTAATTACATCCTAGGCAAAAAAAAACAAAAAAAACATGGGCACGCACACACACATGCACACTCACACGCATTTTCACACCCACACACACACACACTCGTGCAGGCACACTAACCAAATCTCTTTGAAGTCCGAGAGAGAATAAGAGGAGGGGGCTCTGCACCGCATGAAGTATTCATGCGTATCGCGGCGGTGTGTGTGTGTGTGCGCGTGCGGTGTGTATGTGTGCGCGGCGCGTGTGTGGAGAGGGCTGGAGGATCGCGCGGCGGCACTGCTCCCACACCTCGGCGTGGCTGGCAGAAAAGGGGCTGGGCTGAGGAGAGGGACGGAGAGAGCGAGAGAGAGAGAGAGAGAGAGAGGGAGAGCGAGGGAGAGACGGCAGGACAGCTGCCAGCGCGTTTCTAGCGGCAGGAGCGAGAGCAGGAATTTGCTTTTCTCTTCCCTGCACCTCCCCGAGGACCCGAGCCAAACGGCTCCTCTTCTGCGGGGGGCTCCGCGTCTCCTCCCCCTCCCCTCTCCTCCGCGCGCGCGCTAGCAGCCAGAGCCGCCGAGGCTTCTGAGAGCCAGCCTCACAGAAGAGGCGAAGAGGGAAGGATTAACAGAGACCGAGAGAGAGAGAGAGAGAGAGAGGGGAGAGAGCAGAGCCGTCCGAGCTCTGAGGAGCGAAAGAGCTGGAGGGATAAAGAAAGAGGGAGAGGGAGAGAGAGGTAGGGAGGGAGAGAGAGAGAGAGAGAGAGGGAGGGAGAGAGAAATAGGAGCTGTTGAGAGCGCAGGGGAAAGACAGCTGTTGGAGGCTTTTTCACTGTGGGAGACTCAGAACTTTAGTGGCAGGGAGAGAGCAGGGCGCTTGGAAAATATGCTCAGCGGAGGCACTGCTTTCCTCTCTGTGCCCTTCGCCCTGCAAGCAACTTTTCCAGAACCCCCTCGCCCCCAGCGCCGGGATCCCGCCCCCCGCGGGTTCTGACGACCCCCCCCCCCCCCCACCGACGGGTGCGCCCGGCACCCCTGCGATGTGGCCGGCCCCCCTCCCTCGCTCCCCGTGGCTCCTCGCAAGTCGGCGTGTAATCAAGCGGAACCCTCGATGATTGTTAGCGGAGTAAAGCGGACCCCCCCTGACCCCGCCAGCAGACCTCCTCCTCCTCCTCCTCCTCCTCTCTTTCCCTCCTTTACCCTCGTCCTCCGTTTCTAGCCTTTCCCAGCCTTTCCACATTCTCAAATAATGGAGTACCCCGGAAAAAAAGGAATGGAAGGAAAAGTTCGTCTTTGTTTCGGTCTCTGGTTATGAACGCTAAATAGAGGATGGATTGGAGAGAACTGTAAGTAAATCTGTTTTCAACTGTATTTTCTTTTCCTGGCCTTCTTGTCCAACAATGCTGTTATTGCAATTTTCTCTTAACTGTCGTTGGCATTGTGATTTGGTGTGCGTTTTTCTGGGCTTGTTCCACCCCTCTGGTTCCTTCCCTGAAGCCCCTTTCCCAAACTGGTTCCCCGGAGCTGCACTGTCAGATCCTTTCAGACCGTGGAGAATTTCTGAATAGAAAATCCGCTGGTCTGAGCAGGACCTCAGAAAAACCTGCGCGTGGCGTTGGACCCTGCATGCGCACATGGCCGTACGGCGCGGGAGCGGGGGGCTGAACAGGTGGGCAAGCTTTAGCACGGAAATGGAGGCGCTGCCTTTGTGCCCATTTTCCATTCAGCGATCAGAGCCGGCGCTCTTGACTGGGAGAGGGGGGAGCCGTGACAAGCGGTTAATTTCCTCATTACCGTCCACGCGCGCCCGTATAGAGGGGAAGTGTCACGGTGATTATGCTATCGTTTACCGAGCGTCCCCGAAGTGCCCACATCATCACGCAAGCTGCTTCCACGCCTCACCTGGGCACATGGTGTCAGTGGGCTCTGCCACATGGCATTCTGTGCCACCCTGTTCTTTGTAAGAGAGGGCGGGGGGTTGCAGGTGTTGGCTGAGTGTCTTGCAGGCAGATGAGGTGATTGAGCAAAGGCTTTGTCTAGATCAGTGGATTTTCAGACATACTTCCTTGCGTGCACACAGGCACTCTCTCTCTCACCCTCCTTTTATCTGTTCCTCTGTCTTTCCCCCCCCTCTCTTTCGGTCTCTCTTCAATTCTCTCACACATGCCGCACACTCTTTGTCAGACGCACATACTCTCTGGCACACAGGATTTTTCTTTTTCTGTCACACACACACACAGAGGCTCTTTTGCACACACACACTCACACTCACACGCAGAGTCTCTCTTTCTCTCTCTCACACACACACACACACGCTCTTGTGCACACACACACACACAGGCTCTTTTGCACGCAGACACTCACACTCATGCGCACACACACATACAAGCAGCCAGGCAGCTCCCCTGAGTCCCCACCCCCCCATGCACGTCTTGGACGCAGTAATTACTTCATCAGCCGGTGGTGTGTTCTCTGATTGTGCTCTTGGGCAGTCGCTGCAGGAGGCTGGGAAGGGAGAACAGTGGGGCTGTCACTCCAGGAGGTGGGGAAGAGGAAAAGATGCTGGCAGACGCCCCCTGTCCAATGCGCTGGGAGCAGGACTCTAATGAGCTAAAGCACAGCTGGCTCACACTGTGACAGACTGACATGCTCTCTCTCTCTCTCTCTCTCTCTCTCTCTCTCTCTCTCTCTCTCTCTCTCTCTCTCTCTCTCTCTCTCTCTCTCTCTCTCTCTCTCTCTCTCTCTCTCTCTCTCTCTCTGTCTCTCTCTCTCTCTCACTCTCTGCATGCCCCCCTCTTTCTCCTCCTCTTTCTTTCTCTCACACCCCGTTCTCATGTTTCTCTCATACCTAGACGTACAGTATATATTTGCACCACACGCACGCACACTCATTCCGTGCACTGACAGAGATTCTCGCTTCTCACTAACACTTGTACCCGTGCACACTGACACGCATCTGCTCGTGAGTGTCAACTGGGAAATTGATCCCCTTTGGCTGAATTTAGAAAGAACTTTGATGCTCCCCATAAAAAGACACATTCTTCTGTTCCAGCCGTGCTTCTCTTCAGCGGTCATCCAAATCAGCCAAATTTACACTCACTAAATCAGAGTGAGACAGACAGACTGCAAAACATTTCCATGAATGGAAGGTTGGTTAGTGGCATGCTTTGCGTGCTTTAAGAGGATATTCTTGGACAAATGCTTTTGTCAGGTGTATAATTTCGCTTTTTCAGTACCTTCAGGTCTAACACCAGTTGAAAACTGATCATTTTCCAACAAGATGCAGAGTGCCTCTGCTGGTCAAAAGGAGGAACTGCGACTCTTCAGTAGGCGAGACCTCCCCTCAGGCTTTCATTCCCTCTCCTCTCTCCGCGAAATAAAATCCAGTCAGTTGTGGCCAAAAGGCACTCCGAATACCAATCTGAATAATATGGTGATCACAAGGACATTTTTTATGCATCCAAATGGGAAGGCTCTCAGATGGATGGACGGGTGTAAAACACAATGTGTGAGATGAAATGATTGACTACGAGGCAGTTTTATTGAGTCCATTAAGGTGTTAGTTGCATTGGGCCTCCTTTCCACCGATTCTGCCTCTCGCACATAAACCCACTCTTCTATTAAAGCGGGGAGCAGAGGGGCGCAATCCGCGATCGCACGATTCCCCGTTTTATGGTCATTTAATCTTTTTACTTCCCATTTTTAGCGCGGCGCGTATGTGAGGTCCCGCGTCGTACCCGACGACGCCGGCCTTGGAAATCACCTCAAAGTGACATTGCTTTATGCCGCGGCGGTAAACAGATGAGTGCGGGTTGGCTTTTTCCTGGCGTCGCCGGTCTTATAAATGTGCCCTTAAGCCACACACGCTGGAAAAGAGTAACTGCGGTTTTGAGAGGGCAGGCTGAGCGGCGAGATTGGATCTGGCCGGCTGGCGGCGGGGGTCGGGGCTGGGGAGCGCGGGGGGGGGCTCCGCTCAGTCGATTCCCTGCCCGTTATTGCTTTTCCAGCACTCCCCTCTGCGGGACGACGGCGTGCTTTAATTGGAGTCAAACCCAGGCGTCCCCGACACTCCCCCCGCAGCCAGCGCCAGTTAAACGCCGGCGCGGAGGAGCCCCTCGAACGCGGCCTCTGACCAGAGAGACGGTACGACGGGCCGTGTCCGCGGCGCGTCCCGAATCCCGCCAAAACACACGCGTGCGCGCTAGCTCGCTCGCTCGCTCGCTCCAGTCTTAATCGCTCGCCTTTTGCGATTGGAGATTTACTGTCATGTATAATGCAGCGTGATCATGTGTTGTTTAAGAGAGGGCTGAGGACGGGGGGGATTTACTGTGTATGCGCTTTGTGTGCGGTGCGTAGGGGGTGGGAGACCCAGACGCGCAGCCCACACCAGATGTGGGTGCCGCGCTCTCAGGACGGAGTTTTGAGGAGCAATAAAGCCCGTTGTCAGCGAAGCCCACCCATTTGCTTCCTGTTAACGGGGGCCTGTAAGCGATACTTCCAAAAATGAAAAAAAAAAAAGCGGGATTAAAAGACGTGCCGGTGTTTACATTCCGGAGCTTTATCTGGCCTTCCCCAAATGAGGGAACGTCATTCCTCTCTACGGATAACTTGGGAGATTAGGGCGTATCACTTTCCGTGACATTATCGCCGGGTCATTCCATCTGTTCCTTCTGATGAAATGACTTCACTGTGGGCTTTTCTTTCGGTGTTTTTCTTTCTTTCTTTCTTTTTTTGGTGGGGGTGTCCAAATTTGTGTCAGTAACAATTTCATACCCATATCAGCCGTTGCCATTAAAGGAGCATGAATCTCTTAAGCATAAGAGGGTGCAGGGGATGTAATTAAGCAAGTCCAGAGTAGCTTACCCTCCACCCCCACTGTTTTGGGGAATGTTCACATACATGTACAGGGTTCAAAAGAAGCAGCAATTACTCTTGTGTCTTGTGAATTCTGTGCCGTTGTGCCTTGCAGCAAAGGGAGATGAACAGAAAGCCGCTTCGCTTCAAAAGCGTTCTCTGGAATTCCGCGGAAAGCCTTCCCCTTTCCGTCTCCCGCGGACGCTGATGTTTAAGGAAAGGTCATGAATTTCGCAGATCGCGTTTTAATGCGAAATGCATTGCTTCTGCGTTTGTGCTAAAGAACAGCATGAAGCACTAAAACCTAACCCCATGTCACTGTCTTAGGAATCCAAAGACAGCCAGAAATGCATCATGTGATTGAACACATCATTTGTGAGGCCGCGCTTGTTGTAGTTGAATACAAGCGCCGCAGTGGCAGCTAGCAGCTATTGGTCTGATGAGAACCCGCTGTTTAACACTGTTACAGTCATACAGGAGCTGAGATGAGTCACACAGGGGCTGCCATGTGAGAACAGGGGCTCACCTGCCTGATGTGTATAATGTTAGCGTGGCTAACGTGGCTAGCTATGTGATGTGGAACGGTGGACAGTGCCCTGGTTCACACAGTGGGGTGGGGGGAGTGGGCAAGGAACCGCAGGCCCAGCTTGTCTGTGTGTTTTTTTCTTCAGCACGGAGAACAGGAGTCTGTCTTCAACTTTCCCATGTCAATTCTGCACACTGGCTTTGAAGCTCTCCCCCCTCAGAAAAGCCAAAACAGACCTCAAAACCACTCAACAAAAGGGATTATGGGTTGTTATTCTTCATTCACCTGCCAGCAAAAGGCATAGACTGCCTGGGGTAATGTGTGATTTCGGGGAATTTCATTGAAAAGACCAGATTCTCCGAGGTCCCAGGTTATTTAATACGCTCCCTTTCTCTCGTCTGAACGGTAAAGGGTTTGCTTTCTTGCTAAGCGGCTGTCGGTTTATTTGTCCCACGCAGGGCAGCCCAGAAGCTGAACCTCTCGTCCAAGCGCAAGAAGCACCAACCGCCCCTGCCGCTCTCCCAGGAGCCCTCCATCTACCCCACCAGTTTCAGCGGCATCCTGCAGGTGTCTCCACCCCCAGCGCCCCCATGCCTTCTCCGAGCCGTGTCCAAGGTCAAAGACAACCCAGGAATGGGAAAGGTAGGCAGACCTACGTGCATGCACACGCCAGCACGCACATACACACACACACACACACGTGCGTACACACTCGCCAGCACGCACATACACACACGCACACACTCGCCTGCACATGCATATACACACACACACGTGCGTACACACTCGCCAGCACGTGCATGTACACACACACACATACAGACACGCGCACGTGCACACAGATACACAGATGCATACACAGACACACATGTACACACACACACACACACACATGCACCAACCTCAGGCACATCTCTAACTTGTCTCACACACACACACATACAGACACACATGTGCACACACACACACATGCGCCAACCTCAGGCACATCTTGAACTTGTCTCACACACACACAGAATGTGGGTGTGGCTGAGGGAAAAGGCCACAGCAGCACACATGTTCTCCGGCGGCTGACTGATCCGGAGCGGGGCTATTCATACGCGCTGAATGCGATAAGGCCCGTGGTATTCCATGAATCCAGTTCTGTGTGTCGGGGGTGCATTCCTGTCGCTCGTGGAGCCACAGTTTGTGAGAGTGGGAGCGCTGCGGCGGCAAGGTGGGGGAGGGCTGTCTGGGCTAATGGGTATCACGGCGCTCTGCTAATCTCAAAGTTTTCTGCTGGATTAACCAAAACATGCTTTACAGTTAAATGGTCACAAAGAGCCTTTTTCTTATTTTATTGGGGGCCAAGATTATGGGGATTGCAGTAAACGGCACTGAAGCTGGACCGGAATGCCCTACGTTTGTTGCAAAGGCCAAACTGTTCAGTGTTTCGGCCTCCATATCTGATAAACAGCTGTCCGCAAAGATAAGCATTTCCTTAAGCCAACCGCACTAAGTCACAACACGGGTTCCCAGCTGGGGGCTTGCGACTCGTGGCAGCGAGCGACAGATTAAACATTAAAAATGACACGAGGGAGACGTCGCCCGCGATCGCATGTCGCACGGCGCACGTGTTCGCAGCGGCGGGGGAGGGGAGAGGGGAGCGACCCGGCAGAGGGAGTTTGGACCCGTGCGCAGGAAGGCTCGGTCAGCGCGCCTCTGCTGCTCTCTGGCCGGAAGGTCGCAATCCGGCTGGAGCCGTGCGGGTAATTAAATCACCTCTGCGTGACACGGGTGATTTTTCATCCGCAGAGCGGCACGTGCGCTTGTTTTTCTCCTCTCTCTCTCTCTCTCTCTCTCTGTCTCTCTCCACGCGCAGCCGTGTCACGCTTTGCCTCTCGACCGCCTCTGTGCCCCGCCCCGCCTCCACCGCCCTCGGGCAGAGGAGGCGAAGTCATCGCAAAATATTAGCCAGCTCACCGGACAGCCTTTTAGGTGGAGGAGCGGTGATTGAATGGTGCACCGTGACCTGATGACTCTGTGCTTTTGGGCCTGCCCTACGGTCGTGACTCAAAAATTTGTGTTGCAATGAATTACGCACACCAGCAGTCTCGCACACAGAAAGCCAATGGGCCTACAGGGCCTGTAGTACTGAGCTCCAGTACTGTTGGTTTTTTAAAAGTAGAGCCTTCCTTTTGTAGTATTTTTTTGTTGTTGCTTTATTCAGACGGGGGAAAGCAGAGAGGGTAACAGATAGAGAAGAGATGACGGCACAGAAAGTGACAGGGTGGAGGATCAGGCCCCCAACTGTGGGGGGGGGGGGGGTTTGTATGTGTGTTGAGAGGGTGCTGCCCTACTGACTCCGCCACGCTTCTCGCCTGAACACCAGTGTTCCTGACACTCCAGTCTAATGGAATCACCGCAGGGGGTCCCTCCCTCTGCGGCGAATGCGAAGGTCCTCTTCTGAGGGACTCCATCCACAGGACCCAGATGACACAGTGCCGCAGGTGGCATTTTACCACCCTCAGAACTCCCTTCTCACAATCTGGGTGCGGCTGTGGACGGAGAGGAATTTTATCTGCTTTGAGGAAAAGTGGCATTAAAGAGAATGGCGCTCTTCTCTGTCTGCCTGCCTCTATAGCCTGACGAATGCAGCTCGCCTCTTTATATTTCTCTCATACATAACCCGCCCGGTGGGAGATGTGCACCTGATGCTGGTGGCTGTTCAGGCGCGAGCTGCCATTGCCTCCTGTTTGACTCGAGTCGTAAGTCTTGTTCTTCGGTTGCCTGCAATAAAGCGGAATATCCCGGAGCTCCGGACGTATTCCTTCGTCTCGGTTTACCGTCCCGTTTCCGAGGAGCGCCGGAGCGGCGTGCTGTTTGGCCGACGCGCGGCGATCTCGTTTCTCATCTCTCGCTTTGGCGTCGTGTTTGCCGCGGGGCGGCCGTTCGTTAAAGCCCCCCGAGGCCCAGGCAGCGGGTTGGACGGGAGGGGCGTGACGCTGTCCAGAGCAATAGAGGCATTAGACACGCCAGGACCAGAGGTGAACTGCTGAGAGGATCCTCTAGGTCAAAATACCTCTGCGCCAGGATCAGCGATTAAGCATGATTTCCCCTTCACGCTGTCACGTGCTATAGAGATTGACCTGCGATAAAGCTTTGCTTGTGTTTATTATATGTGCAGTGCTATAGAATGAGCGATGGTTGGCATACATGGTTGGCCGCAGACTGGTAGCTGCCTTGGCTGAGGTTGGGCCAGAGGTGAGAATGGACCAGTCCCATTGCCTTTTTAGCCCCAGAAAATGTGTTTCCACCTTCATCAGCAGCTCAATAAATGGCAGCAAGTGGGACGGTGTCTGTAGTGGGGGAACACCGTAGATGCCTGATTCAAACGGACTCTTTTTCTGGAATGCGTTTGCTGTCCTGTAGGCACACAATCTCAGATCTTATCAGACATTTGCTTGGGAATGCCAGAGATCAACATTCTTGGGCAATTACAGGCAACCAAGTCATCCCAAAACACTACAAAGAATCTCCTCACAAGGTTGTTGGATGGACCTCTGTCTGATCTACTCAGCAGATGCACCAGTCCTGTTGAACAAGGAATCTCCTGCATACAGGAAAAAATTTTGAATAAATGCACACACACATACACACACACATAGACCTACACCCTCCCTCAAACACCCATGCTCCCAATAACAAGCGCACACACAGTTAAACAATGATACTCACAAACATACCCGCCCTTCCTGTGTGTTTGTCGGGTATTGTTCGTGACGCTATGGAAACGGACCTTTAAATATGATTTTTACAGACGGTATGGAGTTTCCCTAGGAGAAAACGGAGCGCACCTGTTTGAAGAGGCTGTTTTCACACGTGTTGCTTCTAAAGAATTACAAGACCACAGGAGTCATTAGTCTCCCCTTTGTGGAGTGCCCAGTGAGAGCAGACTTCATAAAAGCCGGGTTCGTTAATGAGCATCCTCCGCGCGCAGCTGAAAAATGCATCTGTGCCGGGACCGGAGTGAACCGGTTTGACCACGCGTGCTCATTTGCGGGGTTTGTCTTCAGCCCCGCGACAGTGAATGCCTGTCACGGCCGGTTTGTCATTTTCGCAAATTTGATTAACGTGTCAATGGGGCCAAATTTAATTTGCGGCCTCGGCGGCTGTAATTAATGTACCGCAGGCCATTGTGTCGCCGTTAGCCTTCGGACCGAGATATGAAGCAATATGCGTATGTGTCATGAAGGCCGGGATCATTAAAAGTCGTCCCTAATCTCTGTCTGTAAGCCAGTGGTTGGCAAATCTGTACAAATGCATTTTACATTCTTAAAACGAAAGTCCCCTGTTAAACCTGACTGGTAATCCCTAAGAACTACATACTTATGGAGTACAGAGACAATATTTTTTACATACATTGGTGTTCTTTACTTCATATACGATTATGATTTTAATCTCCAGCCCCCGTCACCCAATCTGAGATGGGGGCGCTGATGATCTGATGCCGGGGCCACTCGCTGATTTCCCTTCGACTGGTTTTTTGGAAGGGCTCAGGCGGGTTATGCAGGGGAGTGGGGAACTGGGTCATTAGCCGGTGTGTGAGGTGTGGGAATGCAGTACTGGCTCCTGTGGACTTAATGTTGCATTGTGCTTCAGCTGCTGACAAATGTAAATTTAGCAGGGGCGTCCGGATACGCCACCGGGGCGAAATGGCAGTCATATTTGGGAGCCAAACTAAATGTCACTGCAAAAGTAATTTGTTCAACATATGTACACGTCAGTCATAATAATATCCCCTGCGGAGCAAAATAGAGAGTTTGCTTTGAGCTGGCGGAATGCAGGAATTCATTGCTGGAATGGAGTCAGAGCCAGACATTGTTTCGCGGCACTGGGTCTGGATTTGTAACAATATCCATACACAAATCAGCGGAAGAATACTCTTTTGTGTGGGCCTGAATGACATGGGAAAGGGCACGGGGAAAAAAAAAAAAAAACCTGAATCATTTGTTTTGCTGCCTGTGCAACGAGGGAGGGAAAATGAAGTTATCTGTCGCTCAATATTGCATCGCATGCGCGAGGCATAGTAATGCCGTCTCCAACACCAAGCTCTTTATTGTCTGAGATTGAATTCCTTATCGCCCGGTTGTTAATGCCCAAGCTGTTTGTAGTCACAGCAAAGGAAATGGACGCATGTGAGAATTCCAGTGGCTTGCTGATAAAATTGGAAAAAAAGGTAAATGGCGAGCAATTGGACGCTGTGGCATGAAGCAATTCTGGAGATCAACTGTCCTCTCTTGGACAAGATCCTCCTGCGCTATACACTCTTTGGAGGTGTGGCTTTGTGGGGACGTTTTCATGGAAACGTTGAATTACCCATGCAGTAAAGCAAAGATGTGCAGCATTGTGATTATTCTCTCTGGCCCATTGGCAGCAGCGCTTGCAATTAGCCTTTTGTTAGAAATGTGCTATTCCCCCCTGCTTTGAGCCTCGCGCTGAGTGGAGGCGTGTGTGGCGGCGGAAATAGAGAGCCTCGTGTGAGATTCCAAGGTTAAACGTAGCCGGGCCCGCTTCCCTTAAGGTTGACAGTCTGTGACAGCTTTTCCCCGCTCCAGGAAGGAGAGAATGAACACGGGGTCTCTGAGGAGAAAGGAGAAGCAGTGACTGCAGTGGCACGCGCATGCGTGTGTGTATGTGTGTGTGCGTCTGTGTGTCTCTGCACGTGTGTTAGCGTGTGTGCTTGTATGTGTGTGTGTGTGTATGTGTGCCTCTGAGCATGCGTGTTAGCGTGTGTGCAAGTGTGTGTGTGCACACCTAACCCTGTCCCCCCTTCCCCTCTGCCCAGGAAGTGAAGCCCAGATATGTGTGGCAAAGCGGGTGGCGATAACGGCGCGTAGCGGCTAGCGGGGTCCACGCGGGGCCGCTGCGCAGATCGAATGATGCGTGTAGCGAGTCGCTCGCCGGCTCCCTCCCTGAATTATGTACGGCGGCTGAATTCAGTTTCACTGCTAAATCGGGTGAGAGTGGAATTACAGCACTTAGCGTGGCTCTGCTTCGACACAGTCCCGCTGAAGCTGTTTGGAAAAGACGTTCAGAAAGTCTGCGTTCCCCCCCTCTGGCCAATTAGTACGTCCTGACATCTGCGCCAGCGCTGCCTTAAACTAAAGCCCACGCGGGTCCTCTGGCACTCCACCGTGTGGCAGGTGATTTGTGACGGCAGGTAAGGGCAGCTGTCTGATGTGTCGGCTCGAACCATTTGTCCTCCTCTGTCCCTTTAATCAAAATGGCACAGCTCATTGAGAAATACTGCGTGCGCCTGAAGGTGAGCAGCTGAGGATCCTGTCCTTAGACGTGGGTCGTTCCTTAGTCAGTCCTCGTTTGTTTATCTGTATTTAACGAAAAAAGATTGCCCTTCCAATAAGCCTCAATTTATGCACTTTAAGAGTCAATTTAAAATGAAGTGAGAGAAGGATTGCTTGGAAGTTTATTTTCAGCACCTGTTTAAATCTAGAATATGATCAGTCAGGAGAGAAGACAAGCTTTGAAGTACAGCTCAGTCATTATGTTGGTGCTGCGAGCATCACTCAGACGGAAGTGTAATAGAGCAAATGAATCTAATCTACCCTGCTGCCTTGGAACCCAGCTTGTCTCCCAGCAGCATGGCAGTGGATCTACACCTTCACAGGTATTAAATGTGACACTGAGAAAAGGCAGGGGACTGTGCGGTCGGTTCGATCGGGCAGACTGACAGCTCGGATGGGGGGCGGGGGTTCGACTGTCTGGTTTGCTACACCTCTAATGCAGCGCTCCACCCAGGGGACCAGCCATGGCCCGCGCCTTCAGGTTCAACTCATTTCTAGGTCACTCGACCTCTGTATTTTTTTGCCAGGCAGTCGGGCAGAGAGGGAAATGGCCTGTATTTTGGGTCGTAAGCAGGGTAATCGTCAAACATCCCTGCCTAACAACGCACAGAATAAATCCTTTAATCTGAGCCGCGGTGCATTCTTGGGTGGTGAAACATAACTAATAGTATGTCTGTGTTTTGTAAAAACACAGTTTAAATGCTGATAAGCCCAGGACTCAGTCGGAAGAGTGAATTTGACTTGGTCTGAGTGCTGCTCTGCCAGACAAAACGTACTTAGGCCTGGGTGATATCTCAACAAAGATCTGCAGCTGCCAAGATAGAGGTTACATGCTTTGATCTTGAACATTCTCTGTAAATAAACTGCTGATCTGGTTTATTTTATGAGGACGATATAGAAAAGAGAGCTGCTCTGTGTTGTCATACGCATGGCAGTCCTGAGTGCATTGAGCCGGAATTAGACGCTGGTTTTTTCATCTCTGGGAAAACATGTTAATTTTGTATGGAGTGTTTGTTTTTAGAACTTGGTAAATCGCACTTAAGATCCAGGCGAGACTCTTAAGAGTGTCGGGCAAACGTCTGGAGCATCTTGTCTGCGACTCCGGTATCACAGACGGGGTATTCTAGGCCCCAGAACAGGGGATGGGCTGGGCAATCCGTGTGTCCCAGTCTGCCAAGTTGGGCTTCCTCCAAACACCAGCCGGCTGGTGTTTATCCTTTGCATTACTGCTGAAGGGCACTGTGTGCATATAGGTTAGACATGGTCAATTTCCGTTGCATTTGTGTTGTCTTGTTATCTAACAGTATTAAAAATGATGAGGTAAACCACGAGACACAGTTTACGGATCTTTACTGTTCAAGCGCAGATTTCAGTCACACAGTATCCATCCTCAAGGTGTATCACGTAGCCCATCAATTGCTTAAGAACTGCTGTATCACTTAACAAAAAGTAGTGCCAAGATATTATTTTTCCCGAATAGGTAAGAATTTGACCGACGATGGTGAGAAACCGCGGGTCGTGATTGGCCGACGTTCCGGCACGTTCTCCTGTCGCTCACTTCACTCTGCGTTCCCCTCTCTTCCCTGCAGGTGAAGGTGATGATGCGCATCTGCCCCTCTCAGGGCGCTCACGACACGTCGGAGTCCATGTCCTTCCTCAAGGTGGACCCGCGCAAGAAGCAGCTGACCCTCTACGACCCCACGGCCAGCGCGCACCCCAACTCAGGGCACCGCCGCGCCGCCGTGGCCGCCCCGAAGATGTTCGCCTTCGACGCCGTCTTTACCCAGGATGCATCGCAAGTAAGCGCCAGGGACGCGGCCCAAGGACAGGGAGAAGGTCTTGAGACGGCGGGGGCGGGGGCGGGCTTAGTGCAAAAATGCTTATCTTGGGACTGGAGCATTCCTTTGCAATTTAGACGGAGCAGCTGGGCATTTTAAGTGCGGAGAATAATTAGAATTCCACTCGGGCTCTTATCCAGCCTCCCGAAAATACACACAGCCACAAATGGGGTTCTGCAGGAGGCTAGCCGAACGGAGATCAAAGCGCGATCTTGCGGGAGAAAGGGAAAGGCGAGGGAGGGGCTGCGGCTCCGTTCGCCCAGCTTGAGATTTCCTCGGCGCGAGAAGCAAAGCAAGCAGTCGCCCGCCTTTGAATTGTTGTTACGGGGACGTGGACACGGAGGGGATGCTGGAAAATTAGAGCTGATTGGCGGCTGTGCGGGGAATACGCGGCGCTAAGCATTGTGGGACGGGGGAGCTGTCGGGCGGAGAGGCGAGGCGGCGGAGCTGCGGCTCCTGTTATGACTGCTGCGCCTCCCTTCCAGGTGCGATGGCGGGGTTTGAAAACTTTATCTCAGAGCAGCGGGGACTCCTGTGAGTGACGTCTTGGCTGGGCTCCAGAGAGAGGGGGGCTGTGGCTGGTGGGGTGGATCTGAGAGAGGGCAGTTTATATTCTACCTGTGGGGGGCTGTAGTGGTGTCTCACCCGTATCGCTGAAAGCTTGAAATCGTGATGGTAGGTTCAGGTTGTGCAAATGCACAGGAGGCCGCCAACAGCGTGAAGCCTGAGTGCTTGTCTGCAGCCTGCTGCTTGGGAAGCGATTGCTTCTGCAGAAACACCTTTACATTTAGAGTTAAAGACTAAAATAGAATAGAGAATGAAAAACACTGCATGCTTTACCACATATATTTTGGTACCACCATTGACAGATCGCCTAAGAGTGTGAGAGTGTGCTCAGGGAATGCTTTATGTGTGGCTGTAAGGTCTTTTTTTTTTTTTTTTTTTTTGAAAAATGAGAAATCTGCAGAGAATGGCTGTCTCCACTGGGTGGGCGGGGTCTGACATAGTGGGTGCTCCCTCTCCGCAGGCTGAGGTGTGCTCAGGGACGGTGGCGGAAGTCATCCAGTCGGTGGTGAACGGCGCAGACGGCTGCATCTTCTGCTTCGGCCACGTCAAGCTCGGTAAGCCCCCCCCCACACACCCCATCCCCTCCGAAATTCATCAATGCTAATTACCACACCTGAACCCCCCGCGAAGGCCAGCCGTCAGCCCGCGGAACAATAACCCCGTGATGGCGGGAGTGAAGGAATGAAAGGCCCTGGCTATAATTGAGTGTGCAGGGCGTGAGCGGTGTGTACCCCCCCCCCACACACACACACAGACCGCGTCCCTGCATTCCTTCCCCGGGGTTCCGGGACCTCTGTACAATGAGGGAGGGGGCAGGGCTTTGTGCCAACGCGGGAGAGAGAGAAAATTCCATTTTTCTTTCAGCTTCATTTGAAGTCCACAATGGCCGCGCAGCGCGCCTGAGTGAATGGGGCAGAGTGGCTGCGGGGAGAGCGGGATGGCGGTGTTAGCGGTAGCAGGGGCCGGCGTGTCTGAAAGAGCTGTGTAATTAGCCCCTGCAGCACGCTGAATGTGAAGTGCCTTCATTTCCCGGCTCTGGCTTGTTAAGGGTTTCATTGTTGGCACTGTTGCTGCGAGCTCCATTTACTTTAAAAAATGGCTATTCCTGTTGAATTAATCCTCTTACTTTTTGTTTATTTTCTTGCCTGAAATGGAGAGAGCAGACAGCTTGTTTTTCACCTCTAGGGCAGTGCATTTTTCATGCTCCGTATTTCACCGCGCCCCTCTACTTCCTGCCCGTTCAGGCAAGACGTACACCATGATCGGTAAGGACAGCTCCACCCAGAGCCTGGGTATCGTGCCCTGCGCCATATCCTGGCTCTTCAAGCTCATCAACGAGCGCAAGGAGAAGACGGGAACGCGTTTCTCCATCCGGGTGTCGGCCGTGGAGATCTGCGGCAAGGACGAGACGCTGAAGGACCTGCTGTCCGAGGTGGCCAGCGGCAGCCTGCAGGACGGCCAGTCCCCGGGGGTCTACCTGCGCGAGGACCCCATCTGCGGCACTCAGGTGAGCCTCCCTCCGCAGGAGGTGTGGGAGGGGGAGGGTAGGCCCCTCCCCAGTGTGACGCAGTCCGTCCTTGTGCTCTCAGTCTGCGGCCGGTTATTGATCTGCGGTATTAGCAATCTCTTTTCGTCCCGAAAGTCTGTCTCCCTGTCCAGTCTCATCCACCTCCTTATCTCTCAGATCCGTGACCTAGTTACCCATATTTTGGATGGGCCTTTGTCTTACCTGCTGCAACAATCTGTCTGCAAGCTTTTCACCTAAACCCGTCTATCGATGCCGGTGTCTGTCTTCGTACCTTTTCTATTGACCCGCCTGTCAGCATCTTTGACCGCAGTATCTGTTTCACAGCTTCTCCCGCCACAATGAGAGTCTTGTGGACGGCTTTGAAGGTGCTGACAGGTGTTTCCATCAGATGTTGTTGTTTTTTTCCCCTCCCCCGTCTGTGTGCGGACGGGGACTTCAAAGGCTGCCTCCAGCCCTCTGAAGCTCCGCTCGGCTCCTCCTCCGAAATGCTGGGAGCGGGCCGTCTCTCCGCGAGGCTTCCCCCTTGCTCTCTGTCGGATCCGGAGCGCTCCCGGGAAGCGGTCCTGCCTCCCGCGTCCGGCTCTTCCATCGCTCCTCTCCTAATCCCCCCCTCCCTCTGTGTGCATATCTGTTTCCGTGATTGCCCAGGAGACCCAATCTAATGGGCTAGAAATGTGTGCACCGGTCCAATTAGCGAGCTCCCCTCGCTCCTCCGGCGCCTCTGACCCTCCCTCTCTCCCCCTCTCTCTTTGCCTTTCGACCCTCAGCTCCAGAACCAGAGCGAGCTGCGCGCCCCCACCGCCGAGAAGGCCGCCCTGTTCCTGGACGCGGCCATCGCCGCCCGCAGCACCAGCAGGCCCGACTGCGACGAAGAGGAGCGCCGCAACTCGCACATGCTCTTCACCCTGCACATCTACCAGTACCGCATGGAGAAGAGTGGCAAAGGAGGAAGTAAGGCCCTGCGCTGCTCTGCGTGTCTGTCCAGTGGTCTGAGCGTGACCTCTAGGTGGTGCACTTCCTCGTTCCTGTTCTGAGTGCGCGTACACTTTGTCGTGTGTCAGGATTGACAAAATGGCTCCAAAATTCTCCATTTTGTGCTTTTCCGTTCCGTAAAAGTAAATCAATCAAGACAGTGTGACTGTGCCTGCATTTTTACAATGAGTTTTTTTTCCACATGGATCAAATATATCGGCACCCCGATCATTTTATGTTACATGACCCATAATAGGAAATGGATTACTTCCCTGTGTTCATTGGTGGTAACTTCCTCTGAGAGTGAGACCCTGTGTCATTTTAATGAATGACCTAACTCCCACAGAATCCCGTCTGTTTCCATTGCTTCTTTCTGCCAATACGTTAAAGCAATAAGGACTTATAAGAAAGCACTTTGAGAAAGCGAGTCAACTAGAATAGCTCAATAACACAAACAGCAATTTCAGCATGTATTGTCAGCTTTGTTTAGTCAACCAGACTGTAGAAACACTCAATATATTTTATTTGCTTTCAACTCAAAACAAATACTCGATTAGAAACATTTTAAATGCAGGGTTGTTTTCTCGTGGCATTTGAGAATGCATTTCATGCACATTAACAGATTTTGATGGCCTACGTTAGAGCTAAGTCTGTGAAAAGACTAAATTCAACCTTTTGTTAATCCTTCACTCAGTCAAGGAAAGGATAAATTAATGAGACCATTTAGACCAATTTATAAAATCTTGACAAGAATATTAACAAGCAGTGCAAATTATTTTTATTAACATCCCAGATGTTAATAGGAAATTGCTGAAACTAGCCATCGAGGTGCCTTTAGATTAGGCTCGTCATTAGTATTTCACTCCTGTCGCAGCAATGCGGGGTAGATGCTGGCTAATACCGGAATAAATCTGAATATGTAATGAGGCTTGAGCCCTCTTACTTTGAATGTTTATGGATTGGAGCTCTGTGGCTTTGAAAATGGGTGGCTGGTTTACATTCTGGTGATGAGTGGAGCTTTTGCACTTAATTTATAAATCTGGCTGCTAATGGGTTAATGCTCCACTGCCCTCTTGTCTAAAAATCTTCAATTTCCTC
The DNA here is from genome assembly GCF_013347855.1 of Anguilla anguilla. NCBI lineage: Eukaryota > Metazoa > Chordata > Actinopteri > Anguilliformes > Anguillidae > Anguilla > Anguilla anguilla. Next base: position 16,241,229 of record NC_049201.1, on the reverse strand, counting down.
TAACAATCAACTGCAGTAATGTATCAGACATATTTGTAAAAGCGCTCGTATCAGTTTATCCTAATGGTGGTGATGTGTGGCAATGGGACTCATTCTGCCAGTTGTTATTGGTAACATTAATCTTCTGAAATACTAACTCCTCTATGGAGTCTTGTTTTCATTTTGTTTCAACAAATGTGCCATTAGGACCTAGTGAGACATTCTGAGTAATGTGTCTGGCATCTAGGACAACCTCACTTGGCTTTTAAACTGGGGCAAATTCACCCACATTTGAATCACACCAGACCGAGGCTTACTCATGAATAAATGAGACCGCGATCTCAGCCGCCGGGCTAATGGTTCAGACCGACCACTTCTGGTTCACCGGCGACTGTAGCACTGTGTTCAGACGGAGCGTTGCCGAGGGAAACGCTCCTCACGGCTCCCTGTCTCGCTCACAGTGTCTGGCGGGCGGAGCCGACTGCACCTCATCGACCTCGGAAGCTGCGAGAAGGTCCTGAGCAAGAGCAGGGACGGAGGCGGGGGCCTGTGCTTGTCACTGACCGCCCTGGGGAATGTCATCCTCGCCCTGGCGAATGGAGCTAAGCATGTACCTTACAGGTGAGTCTGCTGTCAGCCACCTTTCTCTCACTTCTGAGAAAAAAAAAAAAAAAACAAAGCTGCCACATAAATAATGAAAGATGCCAGGCAAGTTTGTGCGTGTGTGTTTACCTTGACAGCTTTATAGCTTGGCTTCCCTCTTTATTGGCCTTCCACTCTTGTGGTGTTCACAGATAAATCGCTCAAGCTTATTTTCTTGTTCAAAGCAAACATAGGAGAAGGCGCGGTCAGAAGGAATAAGTTCACAGATCTGGGAAGTTCCTGATTAAAATTTGATTGGAGGAATTTGTTGTGGAAGATGGAGCAAAAAGGCGGTAGAGGTGTAAGTGGCAGTCGAATGGAGGAAAGAGATCAGAATGGAGAGAAAGGGCAGGGAGTGAAAATGGGTAGTCTTGCTTTTTAATATACTGGGATCAGTCAAGGGCAAGCCATAATTGGGGCCTTTCCATATTACAAAAATAAACAGTCATGCAGATTTGTCTAAACATATACAGACCTATATAAAAGATTAGTTTCAGTCTTATATTTGTCATGTGCTGCTGCGTATGAATGAAGGTGTAAGTACATCAAAGAGAGGTTTTCTGTGCGGTGTGGAATAACGGCGGTTGGTTTAATATGATTCAGGGACAGCAAGCTAACGATGCTGCTGAGGGAATCGCTGGGGAACATCAACTGCCGAACCACCATGATTGCCCACATCTCTGACTCCCCGGCCAATTACGCCGAGTCGCTCACCACCATTCAGCTGGCGTCCCGCATCCACCGCATGAGGAAGAAGAAATCCAAGGTCAGTTTCTGAATGCAGTCGTGTTTTTACTGTCGCATCAGCGTGGCTGAGTGCAGGTGGCTGAGTGTCGAAAGCTTTTAATTTCCACAAAGTAATCATTTGAACTCTAGGCCTCTTTGTTATGTTTCCCCCCATATTATTTTGAATAGTCTGGGTAAACTGGCCTGGAGAAGGAACATTTTCTTCGGTGTAAGCTTTTGGATCTATAAATACATCTGTAGTTCTGCTAATGAAAGGTTGTTAGTGCTATAATTCAGACCTGGTTTTTCTTGGTGCTTCACAACATTCAATCAATACTATTGCCTAAGGAACTGTGTAATGTATGCACTCAGATTAGGGATATATACTTTCAATGTAATTAGACAGAATGACAGCATATATTTATATTTTATAGATCTGAGGTGCAATTTAAATGCATAACATGCATGCCGATACATAGTATTGGCATTAATATCTGTCTGCCTATTGGTGTGGACTTTTAACCTTTAAGAATATTGACTTATAATGTCGAAGGAATTGATATTTGCCTTGCAATTGACTGTGCAGGGAATTCAAAGTTGTTATTAGCAAACTCAATCAGCTATGTATATCAGCTATGCATTTCTATGTATAGAAAGGATTAAAATAAAGAAAATAAAAAAGTAATTCTATTGTTTTTTTGCTTTCATCTCCTGTTTGCAGTATGCATCTAGCTCCTCTGGTGGGGACAGCTCCTGTGAAGAGGGGCGAATTCGCCGACCGCCCCACCTAAGGCCCTTCCACCCCCGAACGGTGGCCCTGGACCCAGACCTACCAGCCTTTGTCAGTGATCCAGACTACTCCTCTAGCAGTGAGCAGTCCTGTGACACAGTCATCTATGTAGGACCAGGAGGAGCTGCCATCTCTGATCGTGAGCTCAGTGACAACGAGGGCCCTCCTGCTTTTGTTCCCATTATTCCATCACTGAACAGGAAGCGCGTCAAAGGCAGCCCGGTAGATCGAGACCTCTTTAAATGCAACACATTTGCGGAACTTCAGGAAAGACTTGAGTGCATTGATGGCAGCGAGGAGCCTAACTCCTTCACAGGGGAGGGCAGGGGGTCTCAGACTGGTCCCAAAATAGACACTGGAGTAGTGGCCAAAGTTAAAGAGGGGGCTTCTGTTCCCCTAAAGACTCCTGCCAAAGCATCCTCCCAAGAGAATATTTCTCCAAAACAGTCTCCCCACTACATACCAACTCACTCCAACAACAGCAGCCCTGTAAAATCCAAAATGGAACATTCCAAATGGCCAGGTGCCACTTCAGAAAGGGGAATCTCTGAGAACTTAAGCCGTACAAGTGCAGACGGGGAGAAAGTGCTGGTTTCTGATGGCCGGACAAGCAGTTACAAACATGGTGGGGCAGCATCACAGGACTCTGAGCCAGTGGTGCGTGAGAAGGTCTACTTAAACAAGAAGCCATTACCCAAACCTGCCCCTCCTCCCCCCCAGCAGAGAGAGCCCAAAAGGCTGTGTCCCGAGACTGAGGGAAGCTCTGCCACCAGGATCCCCCCTGTAGGGATGAGCCACCAAGCGGTAAAACGGGGAGAAGCCGGGACCTCTCCAGTGCTGGGTAGAGCCCACCACATGAGCAGGACCCCACTGGAGGTCAGCCACCTCCGCTCGACCCTAAGAGGGAGGTGTTTTGACAGGGACATCCTGAGGACTACTGTGACCCTGCAACAACCTGTGGAGCTGAATGGAGAAGATGAGCTGGTGTTCACAGTGGTGGAGGAGCTGTCCATTGGCGGCATCATTGACAATGGGCGGCCCTCTAGCATTATTAGCTTCAATAGTGACTGCTCTTTGCAGGCATTGGCCTCAGGCTCACGTCCGGTTAGCATCATCAGTAGTATCAATGATGAGTTTGATGCATATACCTCCCAGGTGGGTGCCTCTGGGGTTAATATAGAGGTGGTGACACCTTTGCCAGACGAGCCTTTTCACTGCATTGGCAGTAGGCGCTCCTCGATCAGTTCCTGGCTCAGTGAAGTCAGTGTATGCACACTAGAGAGTGAAGGTGCACACTCTGCAGGCAGCTTCATACCGCCGTCTAAGCACATTGGTCCAGAGGGTACCTTCTATTTGGATTCCCTCAGCATGTTCGACAAGGAGCCCTTCTCCCCTAAGGATGCCAAGAGTTCCCTGAATGACAGTGGCTTTTGCTTCTCAGAAGTGGACAGTGAGAGTGCCACCTCCAGCAAACTCTCCCTGAGTATGACTAAGTGCCCACCATCCCCCGACTCTACCAAAGCATCCACCAGAGGTTCTAAAGTTACAAAAGCCAGTACTCTCAACACTTCCCAACCCCCACAGATCTCGCATGTTCACTCCAGTCTTCCCAGGAAAATGAAACCTACCTCATCTGTCCCCCAGAGTAGCAAGCAGGAAGGCAAGCCGGATGATCCTTGGTTGCGCATGGACAGTCACTCACAATCTCAAAGTTCTGAGACTGTCTCTTCAATTAAGTGCTCCAGGAATGGCACGAGTGGTATACCCTCCAGGAAGCCAGGCCTGAACAGCAACAGTGTACCTCGACCACCCAAAACACAGGGGTCTACCTCATCCCAGAGAGTGGTGGATGGCTGCGAAAAGTCTAGTGTCAAGAAGGCAGAGCCTCCTAGTAAAATGCCGCAGTTCCGGAGAGGGGCAACCACACTGGGCACCGTGCCTGTCATCCACAGTTCCCCCGAGTCCAAAGGGAATCTAGATGCCACATCGGCAACTGGAAGCCTCAAGTTCTCCTCCTTGGGAAAGAAAACAAATGGACAGAAAGGTATGCTTTCTAAGCCTGGTGGCACATCACCCCCTGCTCCACCAGTTCGTAAATCCAGCCTAGATCAGAAGAACAGGATCTTGCTGCCCCCAAGTGCCTTAAAAGCTGCAGGTATTGATGCAGGAAAGTCCTCAGCACCTAGGGCAACAGCATCAGAAGATGAGCTTGATTTACGTTTCAGAGGGGACTCCACTGGCTACAAAACATCAAGCTTAAAGGCTGACTACAGCTCAGCCAAAGCAACGTCTAGTCTAAAAAATAGGGGGGTCAAAGGAGATGGTGGACAGTGCTATGGCAGTCAGATTTCTCTGGAGAGATGTGACAGCTTGACTTCAGTGGGGTCCAAACCTGGACTTAGTAGAGAGAATAGCGGTGCCAGCTTAGGCAGCAGTGGCAAATCTAGCAGGTCTATACCAAGGCTTGGAATGCCCACCTCTGCCTCCACTCCCACTGCTACATCTCCCCCTTCCTGTACTGCCCCTGGAACCCCAGGCAAAACAGGGCAGATAAAAGGCAGTGTCAACCCGAAGGGGATGGGTGTAAATGGAAGTAAGGTCCGAAGCCTCTCCTCAAGCAACTCCAAGGCCCTGAGCTCCTCCACCAAATCCCTTGCTGCTCCCACCACACGGAGTGCTAACCTTCCCCCCACTGGGAAGACAGCCACTCGGTCTGTGACGGGGGTCAGTGGTAAACCTGGGAGGGGAACCATTATGGGCACAAAACAAGCCATCCGTGCAGCTAACAGCAGAGTCAGCGAGCTGGCGTCAGGCAGCCCTGGAAAGCACTTCAGGGGCTCTGGGGACTCGGACAGTGGCAACGACAGTGGAGTGAACCTGAGTGATGACAAGACCTCCATCCCTATGCTGCCATCCCCCTACAGTAAGATCACAGCTCCAAGAAGGCCTCAGCGCTACAGCAGTGGACACGGCAGTGACAATAGCAGTGTACTGAGTGGGGAGCTTCCTCCAGCCATGGGGCGCACTGCACTGTTCTACCACAGTGGGGGCAGCAGTGGCTATGAGAGCATGATCCGGGACAGTGAAGCCACTGGCAGCGCCTCCTCCGCCCACGATTCCATGAGCGAGAGTGGCATGTCCTCTTCTGGCCGCACCAGGGCTTCTAAATCCCCCAAGAAGAGGTCTAATGGTAAGTATTATTATTTTGTTTTTGAAGTGATTTGACTCAAAAATAGTCTGTGCTTCTCCTCAGAACGTGGATCTGTATGCTGTTAATTATTTTTCAACAAAGGTTCAGTCAACATATTTAAAGAAATATTTGACTGTTGTAATGAAAGATATAGGCCCTGACCATAACCAGCTGCCTCTGTATAAAATGATCAAATTCACAATTTATTGAGCAAGAGTCAGATTTATCCCCATCTTGAGGGTTAGTCTCTTTGTGTGGTCCCCAAGACTGATCAGTTATTTAAGAGAACTAGTTTGCAGAATGAGAGCCTACTGGTTTGGCCTCTTAACATGAGTGCCGGACCCACTTACGATGCCATAACATGCACAGCTTGTGCATGTCTAGGATCTGCTTCGCAAAATCAATAGCAACAGCTCTTTAGAATTGCACAAATTTCTCAAAAAGGTATTACATCCCTGACAGGTTGGATGTTTTGCGCCTCAGGGCAGTTTTGTGTTAATCTATGGAGAAAGTACACGCTTTCACTTTCATTTGGAATTTGGTATTCCTCCCATCAGTTGCTTGCCTCTCTCACTACCTGAATTACTGATACACTGACCGCTCACCTAGAATGATACCATTAAACAGTAAGAACTGAATGCAGTGCACATTTTCATACATGAATCTGTAGAATGGTGAACATTAAGTAGAAATGGAGTGCTTGCTTATTTTTTAATCCAGAGAACCTTATCTCATTTTCTCATATATGTGAAAAGTGTATCGGAGAAGCGTTTGATGCAAGCAATAAAATTATATTGAATTCCAGTGCAGTGGAAACTCATAACCTGGTTCTGTTCATTCATAGATTTATGTAGTCCACCACTGTAATCCGTATCTGTTATAGGTGCTAAAGACAGTGCTATACCTTATAAATATGCAATCAATACCACACAGTGGAGTTCTGTGTAGTCTGCTATTATCTTAGCCTGTTTCATGTCATGCCTATTTGTTGTTAGGTACTCCCAGTATGTGCTTCCAGAGCTCATTTAAATCCTTGTCTTCGTGCTCCAGGCCTCCAGCGGCGGCGTCTGATCCCGGCTCCTCTGCCAGACACCGCGTCCCTCGGGAAGAAGGCCAGTGCCACGGGCCAATGGGTGGACCTGCCCCCATTGCCCGGGACTCTGAAGGAGCCCTTTGAGATCAAAGTGTATGAGATTGACGATGTGGAGCGACTACAGAGGAGACGACAAGAGGATGCAGCTGAGGTGAGCACAATGTCCAGTGGACCATGAGAAAGGGTTTCCATTTGAATGTTTTTTTTTTTTTTTTTTTTGCCATTGGCTTTAGGCTACCAGCATTGCTTTAATTCATGTATGATCCATGGAATGCATGTATACATTAGCTTAAGTATTCTACACTCCAAATATTCAAACCTACTTTAGGTTCAATTAAGCTGTTTCTCATTACTGCTCATGTGCCTAAATGATGGTACCAAGGAAGAGCAAGCTGACATTGAAAGAACATCTTAGCTCATCTTCCTTGGTTAGGCTTCTTATTAAGGAACAAGACAAGAATGTCTGTCTCAGCCATTTGACCTTCCATCAGCTTGGTGGCAAATGACTGCGTTTAAGTGCCTGTGACCACTCTTTGTGCTGTTGTACGCTGGGTTCAGCAGGAACGTGGAGGGATCGTGAAAGCAATTACTGTCTAGGGTTAATTGGTTTAGATATGACTGATTACTGGGGCCAGGCAGTGGTGGAGGAAGATGTGGAGAGCAAGTGTGGTCGAGGACAGTGTGATAAATGAAGGTTCCTCCACCGTCCTGGGCTGCTTGATCGCTCTTTATGGCCTTCTCCGTTTCCATGGGTCATTAACCATTCCCACAAGTGGGAGCGAGGCAGACGGGGATTTGTTAAAAGAAGATATTAAATCAGCTGGATGGTGGTTTGATTTAGTTTCAATTAGGAAAAGATGATCTTCAATTCGTCTTTGAAAGCCAATGTGACTGAATCGCCATAATGAAGTGCTTCTCCCTGCATCACTTCCATTGCTGCCAGCTCTCACATTTCTCTGTGTGAGCAAGAGACAGAGTGTGTAGGGGAGAGAAGAGAGAGACCCCTGCTCCAGCCTATTCTGACCTGCTCTTTTTTCTGTGTTCTCTCTTGCAGCAGCCGTTCCAGGATGTTGAGAAGGTATGTTGACCAGGCTGGATGGATGTGGATTGAGTGACAGTGTTTGCCAAAATAGCAGTGGGAGGATTGGATTTAGGATGGGATGTGAAGTATGATTAATGTGAAAAAATTCATTTATTTATTAATCCATTGATTTGGAAAATGAATTTTCATAAAGTATATAGCAAAATCAAATGTGTGCCATTAATGCCCTTAATGTGCCACACCTGGACATGCCTTATAGCTCATTTGTGTATCCTGTAATTGTTATTCCATCGATTCCAGTCAAGGGGGAAAAACCCTTACCGTTATTGCACTTTTCAATCAGCTGTTCCTAATGCTGAAGCATATGGTTCTCCTGCAGATAAAAAAGAGGATTAAGCAAAGTCCATTTTTCCCCCCTGAGTTCAGTCCTAATTAGTCTAGTCAAAGAAAAGGCCCATCTCTTCTGGTTTATGGTCTTCGGTTTAATTTATAATAATCTGTCTCCGTGTAAGGATTCATTACAGTTCTTACACTCAGCAGGATTGAATAGCATGTGTGCTGGGTGAGGTGACAGCACAGTAGCTCACCTCTGATTACGACCCTCCTTCAGGGCCTGCTGTATTTCAACACTAAGCTGAAGATTCTGGAGAGGCGGCAGCAGCAGATCCAGGACCTGCGGGCCAAGCACGACATGCTGAAAGAGGAACTGGAGGACACCAAGCAGAGGCTGATGATGGATCCCAGCAAGTGGACAGGAGAGTGTGAGTACCAGGGCGCTCTCTGGGGCATCCTCAGCAACTGTACCGCAGGCTTGGTTTCTTTTACACATCAGTTTTTCTTACCTTGTCATGGGGCATTTATACTTGTGTATACTCTCCTGGGTTGGCTACATGGCATTGTGTTGTTGTCACGTGTTCTTTTGTGTTAATTTGCTTGCGGTGTGTTCTCAAAGGTCTCCCAATCATGCAATAAATATAATTGATATATTTGAATACTTGATAGTACTGATTTCCCATTGGCAATCGATTTAGTTCAGTCTGTTCAGAGACATTGATGAGCAATGTGGAGGTGGTTTTCCCCACAGTGGCCAGAGAATCTAATCATCCATATGCACATCTGATATTCAGTCATCCTCCACACCTGGTCTGCCATGTTATTTTATAACACGATGCCCACGTTACTCCCCACACACTTGGAGCTGGCTGCTGGAGTTCTGTAGCTCCTTTGGAAGCCTGAAGGCCCACCTAGTGAGAACAGTCTGGCAATGGCTACCACCGAGCGTTACTTCAGAGGCCCTGCCATTTTCCCACGTTTGCTCCTTGCGACTCGTTGAACCCACTCATAGTTCAGGATTCAGGCCTCCAACCATTTTCTTTTTCCTTTTATATGGATATTTAAGTGGGATGTACTGTATGGCTCTGCTGTCATAGTCAGTGGTAAATTGAACGTGTCACTTTGTTAAAGCCTTTTAAAGTTTGTGGCAGATTGAGAACCACTTACTGGGTATTATTATCCACTCTATAGGCACAAAGCCATACAAGTCAATGTTGCACTGCAATGCTGAATGAATGAAACCGGCTGTAGAAAGGGGCTGTTTACAGCCGAATGGATCAGAGTTGCCATAGTGTTCAGTAATTCTTTAAAGATCAGTCTCCCAGTGCTTCGCAACTCTGTCCATTATAATCTATTTTCAGAATCTCTGTGTTATTAATCAAAAGGCATTCAGGCCCACTTCAGCTAGCGTGGC